>NC_091982.1:7929855-8248360 GCF_044704955.1 Pristiophorus japonicus | reverse complement strand
GGGAGGTGGAGGGGGGGACCGGAGAGAGAGAGAGGGGGGAGAGATCGGAGAGAGAGGGGGAGAGATCGATGAGAGAGAGGGAGAGAGATCGGAGACAGGGTGGGGGAGATAGGAGAGAGGGGTAGAGATCAGAGAGAGAGAAGGCGAAATGGGGAGAGATTGGAGAGGGGGGGAGAGATCGAAGAGAGGGGGAAGAGATCAGACACAGAGAGAGGGAGAGAGATCAGAGAGAGAGCGAGGGGCAGATTGGTGAGAGAGAGGGGAAGAGATTGTAGATAAAGAGAGGGGAGAGATCGGAGAGAGACAGTGGAGGAGGGGGGGAGAGATTCGAGAGAGAGGGAGGGAGAGATCGGAAGGAGGGGGGTAGAGATTAAGGGAGAGATCAGAGACAGAGAGAGGGGAAGAGATTGGAGAGGGAGAGAGAGAGAGGGAGGGGGAGATTGATGAGAGAGAGGGGGGAGAGATTGGAGATAAAGAGAGCAGAGAGATCGGAGAGAGAGGGTGGGCGGGAGGGGCGGAGAACAGCGAGAGATAGGGTCAAAAAGGGAGAGGGAGAGATCGGAGGGAGAGAGAGAGGTGGGGGTGGTGGGGGGGAGACCGGAGAGAGAGAGAAGGGGAGAGATCGATGAGAGAGAGGGGGAGAGGGGAGAGGGATCGATGAGAGAGAGGGGAGAGATTGGAGAGAGGGAGAGGGAGGGGGAGATCGGAGGGGGAGAGATCGGAGAGAGAGGGGAGAGAGATCGATGAGAGAGAGGGGAGAGATTGGAGAGAGGGAGAGGGAGGAGGAGATCGGAGAGAGGGGGAGAGATTGGAGAGAGAGTGGGGGGGGCGGGGGTGGGGGGGGGAGAGATCGGAGAGACGGGAGTGACGGGAGGTAGTATCCTCTCCGGGGCCGGACATTCTGCGCCTGGCGAGAGAGATAGAGGGAGATAGAGAGGGGGATGTTCGGAGCGATAGAGAGAGGGGGGGGAGATCAGAGAGAGGGGGAGAGATCGGAGTGATAGAAAGAGAGGGGAAGACCTGAGAGAGAGAGGGGGAAGTTCGGAGAGAGAGGGGGAATGGGGGGGGGGGGTCAGGAACTCAGTGGGGGCTGTGGGAGGAGGGAGGTAAAGAGTACAGAGAGTACAGTGGGGTGGGGAAGAATGTGATCCAGATCTAAAGGGAGGGTTAAGAGCGAGAATGTGATCCTGATGGTAAGACTGGACGAAATCCGGAAGTCACGACACTTTATATCCAATAAACCTGTTAACTATCCGTGACCCACACACGATGCCCCATCTATGGTGAGGCGGGGGGGGGGGGGGGGCGAGTGGGGGCAGAGATCAGGAACTTGTTGAGGGGAGAAGGTCATGAATCCGCGGGTGAGGAACTTGGGCAGCGGGAGCAGGTCAGGAATCCGAGGGGAGGGGGCAGTGGGGGGAAGAGGTCAGGAATTTGGGCAAGGGGATTAGGTCGGGAACTCGGGTTCGGGGCCGGGAAAGGTCTTGGGTGGGGGAGAATGACAAAAACTTGAAACGTGGGAGCAGGAATTTAGGGGAGGAGGTCAGGAACTTGGGCGGGGGGTGTGGAGTCGGTCAGGGACATGGGCTGGGGGGAAGAGGTCACGAACTTGGGCAGTGGGCGCAGTAACTTGTTTGCGTGGTGAGTGAATGTCTGAACCCATGAGAGTGAGCCCTGTCTGTCTGAGCTTTGTTCTGTCGGCAGTCAGAATGGCTCGAATTACACTTTGCAAAGTCACTGATTACATAGGCAAGGCGGTTCTAATTACACGTTCCAGAGAAACTGCTGGGTATGTCTTATCCTCCAAGGGGACCAATCAGAAATCAGGTTTTGTTATCAAGGGAACCCAATCAGAGCTTCAGATGTTGCAAACTAATGTGTCCTAAAATTTCTGCACATGCGCAGTATTTCAAATGGAAAAGTTTATGAGTGGCCTGCGCAGTACCTTGTAGATTACTGCATGGCCATGCATATGCACACAGCTTATATGGAACATTGGTGTCAATTACCCCCATCAAACCCACTTCCTTCTCATTGTTCACAGCCCTGCCCTGCCAATCACAGCCCGGATTACAACCTCCTCCTGTCCCGGTTACTGGCTCCACCTCCCCACAATCGCGGCCCAGTCCACAGCCAACACCGCCCCCCCCCGCGCCACCCTGATCACAGCCTCTCCCGTGCCCCATTCACAGCCTCTCTCCCCCCACCGCCCTGATCACAGCCTCCTCCATCCCGATCAGATCCCAGTTCACAGCTCTCCTCCCTTCAATCGGGGCCCCATTCACAGCCACCTCGATCGTAACCCCATTCACAACTCCCTCCTGCTTCCCAATCGGGGCTCCATTCACAGCCTCCCCCCATCCCTCCATATCGCAGCCCCGGTCACAGTCTTTCCCCCTCTTTGATAATTTGCTGGATTCTTTGGCCCATTATGGCCTCCCCACACCCTATAAATATCTGCTTAACCAACCATATTAAATTATTTGAAAAGTAACAGACAAGAAATAGACGAGGAATGCAATAGAAGTGGTACAGGATGTTCAGAAAATCTTCGCAAAGGTGCCACATAAGGATTCATGGCAGAGGTCAGAGGTGGAATCTGGGGCCAGTTGCAGAATGGATTGAAAAATGTCTACAAAATAGAAAATAGAGGGCAAGAGTTAAGAAATGTTGTTCTTACTCGCAGAAAGTTGGAAGTATTGTCCCGCTGTGATCTGTGCTCAGACCGCATATGTATTGTTCACCATATGTATAAATGATTTAATTCAGCACTTGGAGGCAAGATACTGGAATTTGCAAATGATACTAAATTGGAGGGTATAGCTAACAATGTTGAGGATTGTACCAAGATACAGACATAAACAGGCTTGCAGAGTAGATGGATGAAGAGCAAATAATATTCAATATAACCAAGTGTGAGGTGATTCATTTTGATAGATGGAATAAAGAGACCACTTTTTTCCTTGGAAGCTAAGAAACTACATGGGGTAGGAGAGCAAAGAGATCTGGGAATACAGATACATAAATCACTAAAAGTATCAGCATAAAGAGTGCAAACAAAGTACTGGGGTTCAATTTTAGAGGAACAGAAGACAAAAGCAGGGAGATAATGTTAAATGTATATCGAACCTTGATTGGATCACACTTGGAGTACTGTGTGCAGTTGTGGTCTCCATATTAGGATGTAGAAGCACTGGAGAAAGTGCAGGAAAGATCTACACAGCGATAACCAGAACAGAGAGAATGCGACTGTTGGGAAAGATTAAGCAAAATGGGGCTCTTTTCTCTGGAAAAGAGGAGGCCTGATAGAGGTCTCTAAAATTAAGAAGGGGTTTGATAGGGTGGACGTGGAGAAACGGTTTCCACTTGTGAGCGATAAAAATATAAGATAGCTACCAACAGATTCAATAAAGAATTTAGTAGAGATGTTATTACACAGGGAGTGATGAAAATGTGGAACTTGCTACTATATGGAATGGTTGAAGCAAATAGTATTAACACATTTGGGAGGAGGCTTGATGCATACATGAGGGACAATGGAATAGAGGGATATGGGGGCAGGGTGGGAAGAGATAATTAGAGTGGCAGGTGGCTTGTGTGGCGTTTAAACGCTGGCATTGACCAGCTGGAACGAATGACCTGTTTCTGTGCTGTAAATTCTACAAAATTCTTTGTGTGTATGGGGTGGGGAATTTTTGACATCTGCCCAAACCGGGCGTGAAGCTGGCCTGAAGCCAGGAGGTCAAAACCATTTCCAGGTTTGGACAATCATGTCAATGCAGCTGGCACACTATGGGTGCCAAACAGGTGCCCCGCTGCAGCTCGCAGTTTATGGGAGAGCGGGGATTCAGCTAGATCCTATGCTGAACCGACTAGCAGATCGGGCCTGAGGAAATGGAACCAATCCCAGAAAGAGTGAGCTTGGGCTGGTTGCGGGCTGCCGTCTTCTTGTGGATCCAGGAGGAGTAATTGTATTCCTACTGGTCCCACCAAAAAAAGAAGGAAAAAAGGTTTGGGACCCTTTTGCGGAACGTCCACAAACGATCCATTTAAAGACGACTGGTTAGGCCACTCACCTCCTGGCACAGTTGAGCAGACTGTGCCTGACGCATACCCTATCCATTTGTACATCAAAATTGCAATCCGGCTTGGGTAAGACCCTGATTTGCTTATTTTAACAGCCTCCAGCCCAAAAACACGCGGGCATGCTGCTCGCCCATTTATAGGCCCATCTGAAAATTACATCAAGCAGATTTTGGGTGTCCACAGGGCAGTCGAGATTCCTTACTGCCCGATTTTCCTCTGCTGAGCACCCATTTATCAGGCGGGAAACGGGCGCTTAGCAGATGAAAATGACCCCCGCTGTGTCTGGAGTTCGATGCCTGGAATGCTATGTCTGACATGTGATGGATGTTCCTAAACCTTTAGCTGCCTGAATTTTCATATTAATAGATAGACTTTTTGGTCAGATATTTAATCACTATGGATATATTTCTTTCTTCACTAACATTAACAAAAAAAATTGCCATGAGCACAAAGCAAGAAAATCTTTTTTATATTTGTGTTACCCTTTTTACTAATATTAATGAATGGAAGGAAATATACCCTGAAGTGTTAAACTTGACTGTATATGTGTTTGGCTCTCATCAGTCAGTAGAATGTGCATTCAAACATAAACAACAACTGCAACTTGCATTTATATAGCATCGTTAACGTAGAAAAACATCCCAAGGCGTTTCACGGAGGTGCAATCAGAAATAAATGGTCACTGAGTGAAAGGAGGAGATATTAGGAGGTGAGTTTTAAGGAGGATCTTAAAGGGAGAAACGGAGGTGGAGGGATGGAGGGGTTGACTGTGTTAAAGGCTGTTGAGGAGAGATAGTGCACCATGGTCACCGAGGGTGTCAATTGTGACTTTAATTAGGGCTGTTTGGTGCTGTGGCAGGTGTGGAAACTTGCATGGCGAGATTGACATATGGAGGTGCAGGAAAGATGGGCATAGATTTGGGGGGCGACAACACATAAATGAATTCTTATAAAGGGGGAATTTTTATCCTTGTATTTGGGATGTGATTTGCTTGGAGGTTTGGATAATGGCAGTTAACAGAAAGTAATTTTGTACATTTGAATTCTGGAATGATTAGGGCTTTGGAAAATGATGCCCTTGTACAAAAGACATTACTAAATGTCAAGGATAAAATAAAGAAAGAACTTGCATTTATATAGCACCTTTCACAATCTGAGGACATTTTTTTTGACGTGTAGTCATGAAGAGAGATGAAGAGAAATGTGGCGGCCAATCTGTGTACATCAAAGTCCCACAAACAGCAATGAGATAATGACCAGATGATCAGTTTTAGTAATGTTGGTTGAGGGATACCTGGAGAACTCTGCAGCTATTCTTCGAATAGTGTCATGAGATCTTGCGGATCCATCTGAGAGGACAGATAGTGCCTTGGCTTAAAGTCGCTTTCAAAAGACGACGGCCGTAATTTTTACCGGGTCCGGGGCAGGGGGGAAGGGGGAGAGCGACGCACAGTGGGTTGCCATCACAAACCTTTCATCAGCACGGTCTCCAATGTGCGCTTAACTGAATTAGATCAACTGAATGAGTCATGCGGTTTCCTCAGTCAATTAACTGGAACGGGTCTGATGATGGCCGATGACTCGCCTTCAGCTCAGATATTTAAAGGAGCCTTGCACACATCACAATTGTAGGTTGTTGTAGGAGGTGGTTGGGAGAGGTGCCGATGCTTATCCATCCAAGACACTTACTGGTGAGGGTGCAATGAAGGATGCAGTCGCAGGGCAGAAGGCTGTGCCCAGGTTTTCAGATTCCTCCCGGGAAGTCCTGCTCCAGGGAGTCAGAGCAGGGAGGGGGATCCAATTCTCTGGTAACGGTAGGAAGAGACCAGCCAGTGATACCAAGAAGGCATGGCTGGAGATCGCCCAAGAAGTCAGCAGCAGGGGTTTAGTGAGCCGCTCCTGGATACAGTGTCGGAAGAGATTTACTAATCTCACGAGTACAATGCCGCATTCAACTACATTCTGATGTGCGTGCCACCCCAACCCCATCACTCTGCCTTCCGAAGCCTACTCTTGCATGTCACTCCTCACACCAACCTACCTTGCAGGTCCACCAATCGCTCACTGTCTATGCACCTGCTCACTTCCCCATCAGACTAACCACCACTGACACTCACCCTCAGCCTAATACAATCATAGCAAGTATCGCCACAGAAGGAGGCCATTTGACAATGTCATGCCTCTCCCTCATAGTCACCCTTGTGACAGATGTAGCCCATCCATCCCTTACACTTATTCCATCACACTCACTCAAAGTTCTCTTCTTTCCCTCCTTGCAGGAGAAGAGAGTGCAGAACAACAGAGAGAGAGGCAAAGAACCGGAGGTGGCCCTCCAATATACATGACTTTGATGCCAGCAGAGGAGGTGCTGGAATTAAGTGGAGTGGCAGAGCTGCTGGTGGTGGGAGACAGAGAAAGGTGAACCTCTCAGCAACCTGGTGACAGAATTAAATATCCCACATGGCATACAACAGTCACTCCTGGTGACTGGTGTCAGCAGCCAGTGAAATATCATGGTGTGCATAATCGTAACATTACACATTCTTATCATAGGAGTTCTAATTCATGTCTTTACTCTCCACAGTGAGACCCTGCACCTGTGGGAAGCCAGCCAGAGCCACAAAGCTGAGCACCTGCTCAGTCAGGTTGGTTTCATCAGTGGCAAAGCCATACATAAGCGGCTGACTTGTGAAACATGGCATCGGTCACCTGGGTGATGTATCTGTGGGCGGCTGACTGCGAGATGCTGCAAATGTCTGCTGCAGATCCCTGGAAGGAGCCTGAGGTGAAGAAGTTGAGGGCGCTGGTGACATTGACAGCCATTGGTAAGGCGTGTCCACCAGGTCCTCTCGGCAGCAGAACTTTATCCAGCAAGCTACAATTGTCGGCACGACCTGATGCGATAGCCTGATCCTCCTGAAACACTGCTGTTCAGTCATGTCCAGGAAACTGATCCTCTGCCTGTATACCCTGTGTTGGGGGTATCGCCTCTGGCATAGTGCAGCCTTGAGCTGAGCCCCTCTCTCCTGTGGAGCATCAAGTCGGTGAAGAGAAGGCTGTTGTGGTTCCTGCTGGTGTTGTTGCTGGTGTGGCTGGTGCTGTTGGTGTTGGAGCACAGCTTGGTCCAAATCTGAGGTTCGAGGTCAAACAGCATAAGTGGCACCCATGTTGATCTGATAGATGCCAGGTAAAGTGGAGATCAGAGGCACAACCCTCCAATGTAGTGAGAGTGATTTGCAATGTGGTGAGAGTGGCTTGCGAGGTTGCAGAAATCACCTGCAAACACTTGAAATCAAAATTTCTGCACTAAATGGTGTCAGCAAGAGCAATTCCCTTCCGCAAGGAAGCAGGTATAAGGTGTATATATTTATGTGCTTTTTCCATCTGTCACTTAATAACCTAGCACAAGGGCCACTGAGCTCCCGCCTTGCCTTCACAGGCGAGCTTCAGGAAGTCAGTGAATCCTGTGCACAAGCAGTAAAAGTTGAAACCTGTTGAGCCTCTTAAGGGTCTCAACAAGCTGCTAACTACTTCAATGTGGTTACCCACCTTTCCTGAGTGGGTCTGTGGCACGCTTCGAAATGCGCCCCAGTTAAATGCGGAAGTTGTCAGGATGAGGGCGGGTTCCCAACGCAGTCCATTTCAGCGCTTTTAACTGCCGACACCAAACTCTCCGCAGTGTGAAAATTCTGGACAACACTTCCAACAGGCAGCACTCCCTCCTGTCAGTCTAGATCACGTACTCAATTCTGTGGAATAGGGCTTGAACTCAAAATTGTCTGATTCAGAGGCAAGTGTGCTACCATTGAGCCAAGGCTAACACCTTAAGTTACAAAGGTAATTTAAATTACTTTAAATGTTACCGTAATGGAAACCTTGTTAATAAGTTATACAAGTACTCATCATCATCATCATAGGCAGTCCCTCGGAATCAAGGAAGACTTGCTTCCACTCCTGAAGTGAGTTCTTTGGTGGCTGAACAGTCCAATACGAGAGCCACAGACCCTGTCACAGGTGGGACAGACATTCGTCGAGGGAAGGGGTGGGTGGGACTGGTTTGCCACACACTCCTTCCGCTGCCTGCATTTGACCTCTTCACGCTCTCGGCATTGAGACTCGAAGAGCTCAACGCCCTCCCGGATGCACTTTCTCCACCTGGGGCAGTCTTCGGCCAGGGACTCCCAGGTGTCAGTTGTCATGTTGCACTTTACCAGGGAGGCTTTGCGGGTGTTCTTGTAATGTTCCCGCTGCCCACCTTTGGCTCGTTTGCCATTCCATTCAATGGGAGAGAATAGGAAATTCTTAAATTGTGAGTGAATGGGAAGACATTTGAGAGCTGATCCTGTAATTGAGTGCTCCTAGTGAGGAGTGTTGCTGACATGGCATGCAGGTTGGGAAATCGCAAGCCTGGGGCACTCCCTGTGAACACCACTTCTCAATGGGTGTGCTCAATCGCAGAATCAGTCTTTTGGCAGGGAGGTGCTCATCGTCGTCTTAGACACGGATGTGCATCCCGGAGCACAAGGACTCCAGATAATGACATGCGATTGTTGCTCAGGCCTTGCGAAGCCTCGGGCTCCCGTACCCACCACACTAAAAAAGGAAAACCTCTCGTGTTGTAGGCCCCGCAGACTCAAGCTGCAATGCCAAATAGCCATGTAGACTTTCAGTACAACATATAATTGTAGAATCATAGAAATTTAAAGCACCGAAGGATGCCATTTCAGCCCATTGTGTCCGCACCGGCTGACAAAGAGCTATCCAGCCTAATCCTACTTTACAGCTCCTGGTCTGTAGCCCTGTAGGTTACGGCATTTCAAGTGCACATCCAAGTACTTTTTAAATGTGATGAAGGTTTCTGCCTCCAAAACCATTTCAGTTCCAAACCCCCACCACACTCTGGGTGAAAGAATTTCCCCTCAAATTCCCTCTAAACATCTTACCAATAACTTTAAATCTATGCCCGCTGGCTGTTGACCCCTCTGCTAAGGGAAATAGGTCCTTCCTATCCACTCTATCTAGGCCCCTCATAATTTTATACACCTCAATAAGATCTGCCCTCAGCCTCTTCTGTTTGAAATAAAACAAACCCAGCCTATCCAATCTTTCCTCATAGCTAAAATTTTCCAGTCTAGGCAACATCCTCGTAAATCTCCTCTGTACCCTCTCTAGTGCAAACACATTTTTCCTGTAATGTGGTGACCAGAATTGCATGCGGTACTCTAGCTGTAGCCTAACTAATGTTTTATACAGTTCAAGCATAGCCTCTTTGCTCTTGTATTCTATGCCTTGGCTAATAAAGGCAAATATTTTGTATGCCTTCTTAACCACCTTATTTAACTGGCCTGCTACCTTGAGGGATCTGTGGACATGCACTCCAAAGTCTCTTTGTTTCTCTACACTTCTCAGTGTCCTACCATTCATTGTGTATTTCCTTGCCTTGTTAGCCCTCCCCAAATGCATTACCTCACACTTATCCAGATTGAATTTCATTTGTCAGTGTTCTGCCCACCTGACCAGTTAGAAAGAAACATAGAAAAATAGGTGCAGGAGTAGGCCATTCAGCCCATCTAGCCTGCACCGCCATTCAATGAGTTCATGGCTGAACATGCAACTTCAGTACCCCCTTCCTGCTTTCTCGCCATACCCCTTGATCCCACTAGTAGTAAGGACTTCCTCTAACTCCATTTTGAATATAATAGAAACATTGATATCTTCCTGCTGTCTTCAGCTTTCTTCTTCATTATCAACCACACAGTCACTTTTGTATCATCTGCAACCTTCTTAATCATACCCTCTACATTCAAGTCTAAGTCATTGATATATACCAGAAAAAGCAAGGGACCTAGTACTGAGCTGTGTGGAACCCCACTGGAAACAGCCTTCTGGTCACAAAAACACTCATTAACCATTACGTTTTGCTTCCTGCCTCCAAGCCGATTTTGGATTCAACTTGCCACTTTGCCTTGGAATCCATCGGCTTTTACTTTCGTGACCAGTATGCCATGTGGGATCTTATCAAATCCATATACACAACATCAAACGCACTGCTCTCATCGACCCTCCTTGTTACCTCCTCAAAAAGTTCAATTAAGTTAGTCAGACGCGACCTTCCCTTAACAAATCTACGCTGACTGTCCTTTATTAATCCGTGTCTTTCTAAATGAAGATTTATCCTGACCCTCAGAATTTTCTCCAATAATTTTCTCACCACCGAGGTTAGGCTGACTGGCTTATAATTACTCGGTCTATCCCTTTCTCCCTTTTAAACAAAGGTACAACTTTAGCAGTCCTCCAGTTCTCTGGCACCGCATCTGTAGCCAGAGAGGATTGGAAAATGATGGTCAGAGCCTCTGCTATTTCCTCGTTTACTTCTCTTAACAGCCTGGAATACATTTCTGTATCATCCCTCTCTTTTGTGAAAACAGACGCAAAATATTAATTAAGAACCATACACATGTCTCCTGCCTCCACACACAGATTACCTTTATGGTCTCTAATAGGCCCTACTCCTTATCCTCTTGCTCTTAATGTATTTATAAAACATCTTTGGGTTTTCCTTGATTTTACTTGACAACATTTTTTCATGCTCTCTCTTTGCTTTTGTAATTTCTACACTCCTGTAGGCAGGGCAGGCGCAAGGGTAACTGGCGCATTAGACAAACTGTTCACCTGGCGCCCCGCCAATCCCCTCCACCTCAACTCAAGTTATGCGAGATGTACTGATCCTCGTCGATGGCTTTCTCGGAGGCGTCAGGCAAAGCAAGCTTCTCGATCACCGGGATCAGGATCCCTACAACCTAACTCTGCGCAAGTCCTAACCAACCTAAGTGGCCCCAGTCAAAACAGCACGGTCTGGGTGGGGTATCATGTATCTCACACTACTGTACATAACTGTATCTTACCATGCTATATATGACTGTAACTAGAGATGACCTGTAACCACAAGCTTACCTTACCACCAGGGGTGCATTTGCAGGAGACACTGGATACCTGTCCCAGACAGGTATATAAGGACAAGTCTCAGGCAAGTGTGGCATTCAAGAGTTGTGTAATAAAGGTGCTGGTCCTGAGTGACCTAGACTTCAGCATATGCCTCGTGTGAGTCTGTACTACAGGGACAGGACTCTACAGTGGCGACGAGTTACGGGATTACAGAATCCACAGAATGGCGACCAACGGCTCAGATGAAAAATACAATGCTGGAGATAATTGGGAGGACTTTATAAAAAGGCTCCAGCAAAGCTTCGTAACCAAAGACTTGTTAGGCGACGATAAGGCAGACAAGAGAAGAGCCCATCTCTTGACCAGCTGTGGCTCGAAAACATATGCCTTAATGAAGGGCCTGCTGGCACCCGAGAAACCAGCAAGCAAGTCATTTGAAGAGTTGAGCACACTGGTAAGAGACCACCTGAAGCCAGCGAGCAGCCTACACATGGCCAGACACAGGTTCTACAACTACAGACACTGAGTGGGCCAGAGCATACCCGACTTTGTGGCTGAACTTCGGAGGTTGGTTAGCTTACGTGAGTTCTCCGAGAGACTTTTTTATTGAAGGAATAGGCCACGCAGACATATTTCGAAAGCTCATAGAGACCAAGAACTTGACCCTAGAGGCAGCAGCACTTGTTGCACAGACATTCTTGGCAGACGAAGAAGAAACGAGGTTGATCTACACTGCGGGTACGACAACTAACGAAACATCGGAACAAGGGGTTCACATGGTGAAACAAGTCGCTACCCCCACACAGACAAAGGCAGGAGAGCAGGCCCTCAACAGCAGGCAGTGGCGCCAGTAGCCATCAAGGGCCACATGAACGGCCATTCACACCTCATCAACCCACAATGCGAGCAATCAACTACAAACTGAGAGAAGCTCAAGAGAGATCAGCCAGGCGCAGCTCATCCTTTGGAAACAATGGAAGCGGTCTGTGCTGGAGATGTGGGGGAAGGCAGTCATCAAGAGGGTGTCGATTTCAGCATGCTGTTTGCAGAAACTGTGACTATACAGGGCATCTGGCCCGCATGTGCAGAAAAACGGCAGCTCGGCTGGTATACGAATCGGAAGGGTCGGAAAGCGGACCAGAAGACGGTGGGGACAGTACCCGGGACACCGAGGTACAGCGGGTCAACACGATCAATGGCCACTGCTTTTACAACAAGATGCCTCCAATAATGATGAGGGTCCCACTCAACGGGATGCCCGTCAACATGGAGCTGGATATGGGAGCGAGTCAATCTCTCATGAGCTCTCAACAATTTGAACAGCTATGGCCGCACAAAAGAGACAGACCAAAACTCACAAGGGTCGACATCAAACTAAGGACCTATACCAAATAAATCGTCCCAGTCCTTGGCAGCGCCATGCTCTCAGTCACATACAAATGGACAGTGAACCGACTTCCTGTGGATTGTCCCCGGAGATCTCCCAGCACTGCTGGGGAGAAGCTGGCTGGCAAAACTAAACTAGAAATGGGATGATGTCCATGCCATGTCATTAGAGGAACGGACCTCCTGCTCAACAGTTATAAAGCAATTTGAACATCTCTTTCAGCCAGGTGTGGGCACTTTCAAAGGGGCCAAAGTCAAAATCTACATCACACAGGATGCTAGACCGGTCCATACAAGGCCAGAGCTGTACCCTATGTGATGAGGGAAAAGATTGAACATGAACTGGACAGGCTTCTGCGGGAAGGCATTATAATCACCTGTGGAATTTAGCGACTGGGCAAGTCCCATCGTCCCAGTCATGAAGCCTGATGGACCCGTACGAATCTGTGGGGACTACAAATCTACCATAAACAGAGTCTCCCTACAGGACCAGTACCCGCTGCCCAGAGCGGAGGACTTATTTGCCACATTGGCTGGAGGTAAACTTTTCTCAAAACTAGATCTCACATCTGCGTATAAGACGCAAGAATTGACCGAGGAATCCAAGCTACTCACCACCATCAACACACTTCGAGGCCTTTTCACGTACAATTGATGCCCATTCGGCATCAGGTCGGCAGCTGCCATATTCCAGCACAACATGGAGAGTCTGCTCAAGTGCATCCCGGGGACGGTTTTATTTCAAGACGACATACTTATCACGGGCAGGGACACCGACTCCCATCTCCGTAATTTGGAGGAAGTACTAAAGCGGTTGGATCAGGTAGGCCTAAAAGTTAAGAAATCCAAGTGCCTGTTTCTTGCGCCCGAGGTTGAATTTTTGGGCAGAAGGATTGCTGCTGATGGAATCCGCCCAACAGAGTCCAAAACAGAAGCAATTCGCCTGGCATCCAGGCCCCGGAATGTCTCAGAACTGCGTGCCTTTCTCGGGCTACTCAATTGCTTTGGGAACTTTATGCAGAACTTTAGCATGCTGCTGGAGCCTCTCCATGTACTACTCAAAAAGTGGTGCGATTGGTTTTGGGGGGACGCCCAGGAACGCGCCTTCAATAAGGCACGCAACCTTCTGTGTTCCAACAGTGTTTTGGCTTTCTTTGATCCAGGTAAAAAGTTAGTTCTTACATGTGATGCATCAGGATACAGGGTCGGGTGCGTTTTACAACATGTCAATAGTGCAGGTAAATTACAACCCATAGCTTATGCCTCCAGGTCACTTTCGCGGGCGGAGCACGGGTACGGAATGGTGGAGAAGGAGGCGCTCGTGTGCATGTACGGTGTCAAAAAGATGCACCAATACCTTTTATGGGCCAAGTTCGCATTAGAAACCAACCACAAGCCCCTCATGTCCCTGCTATCTGAGAGCAAGGCAATAAACGCCAACGCCTCGGCGCGAATTCAACGGTGGGCACTCATGCTGGCGTCCTACGACTATACCATAAGGCACCGACCAGGCACAGACAACTGTGCCGACGCGCTTAGCAGGCTACACCTGGCGACCACGGAAGGGTCTGACAAACAGGACTGTGAGATAGTCATGGCAATCAATGCCTTTGAATCCACAGGTTTGCCCATGACGGCTCGCCAAATCAGAGCCTGGACGACCAGCGACCCCACGTTATCCCTAGTAAAAAGATGTGTCCCAACTGGTGACTGGGCAGAGACTCGCGATACCTGCCCCGAGGAGATCAAACCTTTCCATAGGCGCATGCATGAGCTATCACTACAAGCAGACTGCCTGATGTGGGGCAGTCGAGTAGTCATGCCTCTGCGAGGCAGAGAGGCATTTGTCCGGGAACTCCACCACATGCACTCAGGGATCGTTCTCATGAAGGCCATAGCCAGATCCCACGTCTGGTGGCCTGGCATTGACGCGGACTTGGAGCTCTGCGTCCGGCGGTGCACCATTTGCGCCCAACTCAGTAATGCCCCCAGGGAAGCTCCACTGAGCCCCTGGCCCTGACCCACCAAACCGTGATCGCGGGTGCAAATAGACTATGCGGGCCCATTCATGGGCAACATGTTCCTCATAGTTGTAGATGCATTTTCAAAGTGGATCGAATGCACCATTTTAAACTCGAGCACCACCTCCACCACTGTGGAGAGCCTTGGAACCATGTTCGCAATGCACGGCATTCCTGACATATTGGTCAGTGATAACGGTCCGTGCTTCACTAGCGCAGAATTCCAAGATTTTATAAGTGACCACGGCATAAATCACGTTAAGACGGCACCGTTCAAGCCGGCCTCCAATGGCCAGGCGGAGCGAGCAGTGCAGATCATTAAACAAGGCATGCTCAAAGTCCAAGGTTCCATGCTGCAGGGCCGCCTGTCGAGACTGCTGCTGGCATACAGATCTCGTCCGCATTCATTGACTGGAGTTCCTCCCGTGCAACTATTGATGAAATGGACCTTAAAGACAAGGCTCTCATTAATCCTCCCAGACATGCATGAAGTCGTTGAGGCAAAGCGCCGTAAGCTGACTGAGTACCATGACCGAAATTCGAGGGGGAGGTGGAATGAGATAGGGGACAAAGTGTTTGTGCTAAACTATGGCAGGGGTCCCAAATGGCTTGCAGGGACAGTAACAGGCAAGGAAGGACACAGGCTACTGGTGGTACAAATGGACAATGGGCAAACCTGCCGGAGGCATGTAGACCAAGTCAAAAGTAGATTTACCAACAACATTGCGGAACCAGAAGCAGACTACAATGTGGAACTCACACCACACCTGGTGGGCAGACAGAGGAAACAACCTGAGGAAAGGGCAATCCCAACAGACAGCCCAGGCAAGACACCAACAATCATACTGAACGAAACAGACAGCCCAGGCGAGATACCAGCAATCACACCGAAAGAAAAACAGGCACTGAGGCAAACAACTGAACCACAACTAAGACACTCCACGCGATAGCGTAGACCACCTGAGGGACTGAACCTATAAAGACAATAAGACCTTGGGGGAGGGTGATGTCATGCATCTCATACTACTGTACATAACTGTATCTTACCATGCTATACATGACTGTAACTAGAGATGACCTGTAACCACAAGCTTACCTTACCACCAGGGGTGCAGTTGCAGGAGACACTGGATACCTGTCCCAGACAGGTATACAAGGACAGGTCTCAGGCAAGTGTGGCATTCGAGTGCTGTGTAATAAAGGTGCAGGTCCTGAGTGACCTTGACTTCAGCATTTGCCTCGTGTGAGTCTGTACTGCAGGGACAGGACTTTACAGGGGGAAATGCTTTTCACTGAGCGATCTGTTCATAAAGGTTGCGATTGGGTGCCCAAAAGCAGTGGAGTCTGCATCAAAGCCTGCTGGTGACAGTGGAGAGATGCTGATGGGGTTGGAACGAATGGGCTTGGCGGATCCTGGATGGATCTGGGTGGGATGCCCACCTAGTTGGACTGGATGTGATTGCTGGAGAGCATTGCCTCCCCCCGGGTCCCCTTTCCTCTCTAACCACTCCCAGTGGGACCCCAGCCACCACCACATTAGGGTGCCTGTTTATTGATTTATTTTAAGGGCAGGTATTTTCTGATGGCTTTTTATAAGGGAGAGCCTCTGCTAGACAACTGGCTGAGCTCATCTTCATATTTGTACCAAAATGCGCGAAAGGCGGGAATTAAATAACCTGCTGAAGGGGGATTAAGTCAGGTGAATCCGAAGGAGAGAGGGGTGGGGACAAACTGAGTGAAAGACCATCAACGGGGACTTTCTTACAGAAATATCAAACCGTGTTGTGCACAAATTTCTACATCCACTCCTTCCCCCCACTCAACATAAAACCCCATTCCCAATCTCACAGGGTGCCTGGGTTAGCTACCTTTTTGGCCAAATTAATCAGGGTAGCTTGACATTTGACATTTTAACAATGGATCACAATAAGTATGTTTTCTTTCCGTTTTATTTTTTGTGTATATGTTTTAATGTGCGCTCACTATTGCGTCTCTTTTAATGGCTTGCTTTTGAGTTTCGGGCTATCCTCAAAAGTTCCTCTATAAAAGCATAGACAACAAGGACAAGCGGCTCGTTACACTGAGCACCCTGATTACTAGGCACAAGACTGCGCTATTAGACTGTTTAAAATTCAAGTACGTGGTACCGATGTGATGTACCGCAGCTTCACCAATCTATCACATGATTCCTCCAAACATGTGATCTTTTAATTCCCTGTCATGTCATTACGACTGAAAGAAAGGCAAATACGAAATCGTACAGGAGTGAAACAGAGCCCCAGAAGCGATGCGATATCAACGATTACCCTTTAACTGGAGTAACTGCGGGGAATGGAAACAACCCAGCTTTGGATCGCAGATAAACACCTGCCCGAATAACCCAGTAAAGTTAACGCTCAGAAACCACACAGAAGAACCCAGCAAGTTAAACAACAGAAGCACCTTGGGGTGGCTGCAGACATTCGGGAATGGTCCCCAAGATAATGTACATAATTACTCATAATCTGATTTCAGAATACTGTCAACCCATTGCCCCTATTTTAATGAGTTCCTTGTCCCAAGTTGCGATTGTCGTCAACTTAACCTAAAACAACAAGTATTTGAAAAGTGTGATAGATTTTGTGTGAGAAAAAAATCTCCTTAAGATCCTGTTACATAATGGATAATTCAGTCAAGATTTGGAAGTTATCCATGTTATCTGCCGTGCATAGAAATCCGGATTCAAGTGTAATCTTGGTTCAAGCAGAACATTCTTGGGCCATTTAATGATGGCCCTATCGGGAGTAAACAGTGGTGTATCTCGAGAATTTGGAGAAATGCAGCTGGTGTAAATAGAGACTTGTTTTTGCATTTGATTTTATATTAAAGGAGTCATGATTCATGCCTGATCAAAGCATGGTCCCAAAATGGCGTTGGTTGTGTGGGACCGCCGTTGTGAAAAAGTAATTGGTCTAATAATAAAAATCAATAACAATATGATATGAGAAGAAGCCACGTTGTTTTTTTTGTGCTATTTCTGAACTGTCGGTGGTCCTGAAGGGCAGCAGCAGGCGTCAACTCCGGGGGCGTCATCCGCAGGAGAAGAAACTGACATCATGGGTGAGTTACGTGGAAATGAAGAGATGCAGGAGGAGGAGGGACATGAGATGGTCTGCCCTCGTCATCCTTCTCTCTGCTGAGTCAGTTTCCCGTTAGCCTGTGAAACTTCAGCCAGGCTTAAACAGCTTCTCCAGGGCTAGAACCATTTAGGATACGCACTGTCGATTAAAATGCTGCCGTCTCCACCGACCAAGACATTCAGTTAAAATAAACTATTTAATTAATACAGCTAACCATTCAAAGCTCAACGCCCTGTATTGTTATTTTAAAAGTGCAACTTGTGTTGGAAGCAACCGTTTAGTTTCAGATGAATTGTTCTCCTGAGTTGTTTGGTGCAACAACCCATGAAGCTACAAAGTAAACTGTTCCGCAAGATCTGATCAACGCCATTTTTTGGGACCCCCAAATTTTGGCGCCCTCGTCCTGCGCCTGAAGGCTTTCTGCAGTATTGGGCCCTTGCCATCTGTCATGAACCTCCCTTTTTTTTCTTTAACCATCCTGTATGCCCCATTCACATCCAGGGGGCTCTGGATGTGTTAGTCCCACCCTTTTCTTTTAAGGGAACATACTTGCTCTGAACCCTCAGGATCTCCTCCTTGAATGCCTTCCACTGCTCTGTCACTGGTTTACCTTCAAGTAGATGTTTCCAGTCCGTTTTGGCTAAATCACATCACAGTTTTGTAAAATTGGCTTTTCCCCAATTGAGAACTTTTATTCCTGGTCTATCTTTGCCCTTTTCATAATACCCTAAATCTAACTGAATTATGATCACTGGCACCAAAATGCTTTCCCACTGATACCCCTTCCACCTGCCATAATCAATCAATCAATCATTTCATTCATTGAGTAACAGGAGATTTTACTATTTTACACTACATTTTGTGTAGTTAAGATAGTATCTGACTATTATCTGAATTTATGTTTATAAATTATTGGGAGGGTAGAAGTGGGAGTGATAATCAACACAATGAGTTGGCCTGTTTCAAATTTAACAATTTACCAATTTGCTCTTACCAATGACTGTTAGTGGGGTTATTAGTTATTGCACAATTATTCACTTGTTTTAATATTATCCCACTTAGTTAGCATAACGGAGGCAAAACTAAATGGAC
Organism: Pristiophorus japonicus; assembly: GCF_044704955.1. Classification (NCBI taxonomy): domain Eukaryota; kingdom Metazoa; phylum Chordata; class Chondrichthyes; family Pristiophoridae; genus Pristiophorus; species Pristiophorus japonicus. The sequence goes on along the minus strand of NC_091982.1, from coordinate 8,229,711 downwards.
CTGGGTATATTGGACATTACATTGACTGTTTTTAATTTAGGTCCTTTTTCCCCTTACTATGAAAAATGTAAGTTTATTTCATGACTGGAAGAGGGTTTATGTTGTTGGCCAGTCCCAGTAACAATACTATTCGGGGAAGAAATGTGTATTATAAAGGTGCCCATTCTCAAGTGAAAGTCCACAAATTCTTGGCTTTTCTCAGGAGCGATAGTTCTTTGACAATGAACAAGCCCAATTTGATGACTGATCTGGGGTGCAATTTGCTGCGCAAATCATTTTCCAAGTCATCGAATTTTTTCTTAGCGAGGTTTCAAAGTCGTTAAAGAAGTACTTTTATGTGTAATTTTTAAAGGTAGTATAAATGATTTTATCCTTGATTGTGCCTTATACCTTGTTTATAATTGCAAGTGGAAGCAGGATTGCTCTCTTATTTTCCACTATAAAAATGAATTTAGATCATTTGGAGTAAACAGACCGTGCACTTTTCAATGTGACTCGTAAGCCTTTATCATGCTTGTTAGCATGTTAATAAGTGTTATGTTTATTAAGTGTGGAAGCGACATGAAGGGTTCGTTGTACAATAAATGCCAGAACAAATTTTAAAGGTAGCTGTTGGTAACATAATTCATTTTATGTATGTGGTCCTCAACAGTCACCGAAATTTGTTAAGTGGCCCTTCAGCCCAAATAATTGCCCACCCCTGCAAATCTAACAAATCGCTTTTGCTAAGAAACACTGGGGTAGATTTTCAACTTGTTGCCCAAGTGTAAAACTAGCTTTGCAGGTCAGCATCAGATAAAGAAACGACACAATTTTTACTTCCAATGGAACGACTTCCGAGAAGTGTCGACGGATCGGCAGGCCCCGAGAAGTGTCGGCGGATCAGCTGGCCCCGAGAAGTGTTGGCGGATTGGTAGGCCCCGAGAAGTGTTGGCGGATTGGCAGGCCCCGAGAAGTGTCGGCGGATTGGCAGGCCCCGAGAAGTGTCGGCGGATCAGCAGGCCCCGAGAAGTGTTGGCGGATTGGCAGGCCCCGAGAAGTGTTGGCGGATTGGTAGGCCCCGAGAAGTGTTGGCGGATTGGCAGGCCCCGAGAAGTGTTGGCGGATTGGCAGGCCCCGAGAAGTGTTGGCGGATTGGTAGGCCCCGAGAAGTGTTGGCGGATTGGCAGGCCCCGAGAAGTGTTGGCGGATTGACGGGCCCCGAGAAGTGTTGGCGGATTGGCAGGCCCCGAGAAGTGTCGGCGGATCGGCAGGCCCCGAGAAGTGTTGGCGGATTGGCAGGCCCCGAGAAGTGTTGGCGGATTGACGGGCCCCGAGAAGTGTCGGCGGATCGGCAGGCCCCGAGAAGTGTTGGCGGATCGGCAGGCCCCGAGAAGTGTTGGCGGATTGACGGGCCCCGAGAAGTGTCGGCGGATTGGCAGGCCCCGAGAAGTGTCGGCGGATCGGCAGGCCCCGAGAAGTGTTGGCGGATTGGCAGGCCCCGAGAAGTGTTGGCGGATTGACGGGCCCCGAGAAGTGTCGGCGGATCGGCAGGCCCCGAGAAGTGTTGGCGGATTGACGGGCCCCGAGAAGTGTCGGCGGATTGGCAGGCCCCGAGAAGTGTTGGCGGATTGGCAGGCCCCGAGAAGTGTTGGCGGATTGGTAGGCCCCGAGAAGTGTTGGCGGATTGACGGGCCCCGAGAAGTGTTGGCGGATTGGTAGGCCCCGAGAAGTGTCGGCGGATCGGCAGGCCCCGAGAAGTGTTGGCGGATTGACAGGCCCCGAGAAGTGTTGGCGGATTGGCAGGCCCCGAGAAGTGTTGGCGGATCGGCAGGCCACGAGAAGTGTTGGCGGATCGGCAGACCCCGAGAAGTGTTGGCGGATTGGCAGGCCCCGAGAAGTGTTGGCGGATTGACGGGCCCCGAGAAGTGTTGGCGGATTGACGGGCCCCGAGAAGTGTTGGCGGATTGACGGGCCCCGAGAAGTGTTGGCGGATTGGCAGGCCACGAGAAGTGTTGGCGGATCGGCAGGCCCCGAGAAGTGTTGGCGGATTGACGGGCCCCGAGAAGTGTTGACGGATTGGCAGGCCACGAGAAGTGTTGGCGGATTGGCAGGCCACGAGAAGTGTTGGCGGATCGGCGGGCCCCGAGAAGTGTTGGCGGATTGACGGGCCACGAGAAGTGTTGGCGGATCGGCAGGCCCCGAGAAGTGTTGGCGGATTGACGGGCCCCGAGAAGTGTCGGCGGATTGACGGGCCCCGAGAAGTGTTGGCGGATTGGCAGGCCCCGAGAAGTGTTGGCGGATTGGCAGGCCCAGAGAAGTGTTGGCGGATTGGCAGGCCCCGAGAAGTGTTGGCGGATTGGCAGGCCCCGAGAAGTGTTGGCGGATTGGCAGGCCCCGAGAAGTGTTGGCGGATTGGCAGGTCCCGAGAAGTGTTGGCGGATTGGCAGGCCACGAGAAGTGTTGGCGGATTGGCAGGCCCCGAGAAGTGTTGGCGGATTGGCAGGCCCCGAGAAGTGTCGGCGGATCGGCAGGCCCCGAGAAGTGTCGGCGGATTGGCAGGCCCCGAGAAGTGTTGGCGGATTGGCAGGCCACGAGAAGTGTCTGCGCATGCGCCACCCAGCAGTTGGGAATGGTGCCGAACGAGGGATGGTGCCGGATAAGGGAGTCCCGGATAAGAGAGGTTCAACCTGTATTACACTCAGGTGGTAAGTTGACAATCTACCCAAGTGACGTTAATTCTTTGACAAATGGCTTAGCATTTTTGCACCAGAATGATATATTAAACTTTTTCTTATATAGTTCAAAATTGTAATTACCATGAAGAAATATGCTTCAGCTTGTTCCGGAGAATAAGTGGTGGCTGTGAGTGCAGGACTGTCCAAGAGCTTTAGAAGTGTTGTCCGAGCTGCCAGATTATGTTGCAGCCCTGCAATACACTGCCTGCCTGTTATACACTACTATCTTTAATGCATTAAAAGCCTGTAATATGCTTCCCATCTACAATGCAGCGACAGATTATAATACACTATCAGTCTTCTAATGCTTTGAAAACTATTTTGATTTGATTATAATCTGCAGTTTTCCAATTCACCAGCTCTCTTGTTGAAGTTTGCACTTTTTCCCCCTCTTCAATTCTCTCTCTTCTGTCGTCTTCCAAAGGTGCTGATTCCTGTTGAGGTAGAGGTCTAGCCAGCCTCTGAAAGCTTGATAAAGTGGTCATTCTCCAGAAGGATCTAGACAGTCAGACTATTTGACCACAGGAGGCATTGCATCTGCGCCTGTTCCTATCTTTATCCTACAGCTGTACATGTACAATTTCCAGTAGGAATCACTGGACAACTATCAAGAGTGTGAACTCTGTCTAAGCTGTCCCCTCCTTAACACAGGGACACGGAAGTCAATTATAGCACCTCAACTGCTGCCCCAGCTGAGATTAGCAAACTCACCATAGGCAGGGGACTGAAACCATGACCTTTTAGGTTTGAATAATACATCACCACCTCACTTCATTTATCAATTACTATTAGAAGAGCAACATTTTTTTCTTTCATTTTTTGTTGAAAATATTTTCCTTCCGTTGCTTAGGAAAGTGTGATACGAAGCTTGTTGTAACAGCAGGATTTTCTAATCAGGGATTTACTCGAGAGTTAAACCGATTGTTAATTGTGCTCCTGTTTTGCATTATATAATGGATAGTAGAGATTCAGGAGTGATTCCAAGGAAGGAAATTAATTGCAAAGTAACGTCATAAATCACAAGACCAACTGTCATTTGAACCTCAAGATCAGATTGCAACCTTGCAATATTCCATGGCATTGGCAATGTTCCACAATATGTACTATTTAAAATTCATGAAATTATTTCATTCAGCTCTGACTGGACTCTAATGGCCCTGATGGGTCGTAGTTGGAAATGTGTGCCATCGTATTGGATATGATTGAAAACCAAAGAAAATGCACCAAGTATAAACAAAGGTAGCTCAGCCAAACCTATTGCTAAGTTAACAGCAGTGGGGCAGGGTAGAGAGGGTATAATGTAAAGCATGTGTTGCCACTGGCTAATATATCAGTATTGCTCACCACCTGCGGAGATCTAGGTCTGATCTCTGTGAGGCCTCTCATAATTTCTACCTGTAAATAGTTTGATCTACAGTGACCATGCTCCCAGCATGGAGTCTTGCCCACCTATAGTGTATATTATGAATTACGACCTTCCCACAACTTACCATCTATTAAGTGCCTAATTCTTGATTTGTACTCTTGCCAGGTGAGACTTTACATTACGAATAAAATTTCAATAAAATCATCCTATGGAGTCTATATACAGTTAATACAAATTAAAACATAAATAAAATGTAATTTATGTGGAAAAGTAAATGGTAGCTATCTATTTCTAGAACTATTGCCTTTTTCATGTATTAGAGAGGTTTGATAGTGGTGGTTTTGTATTTGTAGGCCTGGCATTGGGGAAGCAATATTTTCACTTATTATTAGTGGCAACACTAGGGAGCTGGTGGTTACAGAGAAGCAGGGCCATCTACAAGAGGAACATGTTGGCTCTATTTGTACCAGGATTCATTATGTTTCCTGCATGCAACCAGTCAAAATACCAGTTCAGACCTGGGAACATTACAAACACAACTGCAGCAAAGTGTTTCAAACAAAATTAATTAAAAAATATATAAACCTGCATGAAAGTCAACCACACTAGATTTTTTCCCTTCAATTTCCTCCCCTCCTTGTCTCAAGGTCCTAACTCATGCTGGGCTATGGTACCACAGGCAGTTCTCTACCACCTCTCCTAAGTCACCATTCTTCATTCATCGGGTTAATTTACTGCGGGGATCATTACAGCTGAGCCAGATCCTGCTTTTAAGCACAGAGTTTTCAGCAGAAAAAGCCATCAGGGTAGGGAACACTGGCTCATTCTGCCCACTACCTAGCTAAGGGGTACTGAGGTCAATTATTTGGGCTAACTGCTTTCTTGGCTGAGATCAGCCATCTCAGCACAGACCGAGATTCAAACCTTGGATCTGTCCTTGCCTATATGGCTCAGTTCCACATTAGGTAATGTAATCAGTAATGGAGTCATTAAGGAAACACATTGATGAATTTGAAAGAAAGCATAGCCAATTTTTAATCTGCACTCAGTGTTTTAATTTTCCAAAGCTGCTTGAACAGGAACCACCCAGAGCTTTCCCAATATGCTCACCATGTTTATCTAGTGTTTAATTGAGCCATGATGATCTCAAGCTCAATCAGGCTTGAGTTAGTTTATTTCAGTCTTGGCAGCAATAAAGGTGCTATAATTGGTCTGAGTGTCCCAGATTGGAAAGGAGCAAATTGATCAGGATTCCTGCTTCTGATTCCTATTCAGTGACTCCTGTTGTAATTGCATGCGTATGGATGTCATATGCAGTCAGGGTTGGACTCCGCTGTTATGACCCTTGTGATAAAATGGCCCGGCAACGTTCACTGCCAAGGCTCAGACATGAATAGTTACATGTTGGTACTGGAGTAAGGCACCTGTGCAACTGTACTCCAGCAAGGAATCAATACCTCAGGCCAGCAGGGATGGACAAAAAATGATGGAGGAAGCTGCTGACAAAAAAGAACAGCTGTTGAAATATATCAAAGTCTCAGCTTCTGTGCAGCCATTATTTAATTTCACATATGAGTAATTTCTCACCATGGACCCAAGGTATGATTTATAAAGCCCAACAGGAGTACAACATTTGTCTCATCAAGTAGAACTTACTGTCGAAACTTGATCAAGTTCAATTATACACTGCAAAGTATCTCAAACCTGATTAACTTAAACCCATCAATGGGAATGTTAGGGAGAGGATGAAGCCAGGGCATTTGGGAGAGGAGGGACAAACATATTATAAGAATAACTGTTCGGTCTTTTAACACGGTTTGACTCAATGAGGAGAGGAACAAGTTAGTCCTCATTATTAGCTAAGGATGTAGAGCAGACACAGATTGATAAAAAATGTGAATATAATAAAGAATTCCGTCAAAACGTTTCATGTCTCACCTGGTGACACAGCTCGCACTATCACAGGTTTCTCGCTACCAGCCACAAACCCAAAACCGTAGACAGGGTCCCGTTTAATCTTCACTTGTCGAGTGGCTAAGGCAGATAGGTGGCCACATTCCATGTCATTGAAAGATACTGCATGCATCACATAACTGCAAACGAAGAGGTTAAAGGTCAATAATGCTTTATGCCACCATTTAATCCTCAGAACAGGCGGCAGCTTTAGAAGTACTTCCTTGTGAAATTAATTTCCACTTTTTGGTTCCAGGCTCCTTTTAAAAATGGTTTATTTACATACCCTGGACTAAATACATTATTTAAAGGCAATTAGGAGACAGATATTTAATTTGTATTGAATTGCAATCGTGTGGCTTCATGAAGGGATTTGATAGAGTAAATAAGGAGAAACTGTTCCCGGTGGCAGAAGAGTCGGTAACCAGAGGACACAGATTTAAGGTAATTCACAAAAGAACCAGAGATGAGATGAGGAGAATTTTTTTTTTATATGCCAGTGAGTTATGATCTGGAATGCACTGCCTGACAGGGTGGTGGAGGCAGATTCAATAATAACTTACAAAAGGAAATTGGATAAATACTTGAAGGGAAAAAATTTGCACGGCTATGGGGAAAGGGTATGGGAATGGGACTAATTGGATAACTCTTTCAAAGAGCTGGCACAGAGACGGTGGGCCAAATGGCCTCCTTCTGTGCTCTATCAGTCTTTGAAACTTGGAGAAAAATCATCTTTTTCAATCTTCCTTTGCCATCTTAGCTGACCAGTGGCAGAAGTGGAGCCCACCTCGGGGTCTGGGCCGGGATGGAGGCCTGGAATTCAAAGAGAATCTCTGGGGTAGAAATTAGTATATGTTTCACCCGTTTATTGGGCCTGAAACGGTCGGCATGAAGTTCAATTTTGCAATACGACGTCTTGCAAGAGAACACCAATGGCTATGTGCGTGATGTCATATTGGTTGAGATGCTATGGTAAGGCAAACGTATTAGGTTTGTGAAAGGAGCAGGCATAATGGCCATGAAATGTGATGGCGCTGCGCCTGTTTTTCAGGTTTCATGTTTTCTAAACTTCACTCAATTTTGAATATTTAGAGTAGATTTTTCCAAATGGTTGCACCTGATTAATGGCTGTAACCAATCAGAAACATTGGTGGAGAATCCATCTATTTAGTACCACTTCCAATTTTTCAATTGGGTTTTGTACTGGAGACAGAAGCGGCCACTGGTTTGCAATTAATTATATTAATATTAGGCACTGATGACTAATCAAATTTTCACACAATCTTCATGCTAGTACAAGTCATCAACCTGCTCAAGGACTAGGGCTGTTAGGGTCTGCAGTTAATGGAAATGTATTTAAAGAATTCCACAGTAAGATTTATAGCAGCATCTTCATACTATTTCTGAATTGTTGCTTGCTATTTATTTTGTTTGTTTCCTGTGTCCACTTGGTTGTTCAGACTACCATTTTCACTTATGCTTTTTGAAGGAAGAGGAGGATAAACAATAGAAGCTGCAACAGAGACAGACTGAACCACTTGTCAGTATTCTCCCAACTACATTTACAGGGAGAGCCACATCTAATTGACAATGATTATGCAGAACTGGATATACAATCTCAGGGTCAGTTATAAAACTATACCATCTGTTGCAAGGACTGCAGCGGTTGACACTACCAGTAACATAATAGTCAGCTTTACCCTAAAGTTCTTTTCTTCAACTTCAAGCATGATAAAACTGTCCTGCGAAGGTATGCTGGTATGGCAAGCCTTGTTACCAGTTCATTCGCCACCATCTCAACTTCATCAGCTATCAGTCAGGTTTGGTGTGATGTGCCACTTTATCATTTCGCTACAAACCCTATTTTTACCCCCTCTTTCATTGTGGCATCCATATAGTTTTGCTATGCATTTTTATTGCACAGATAGCCCTTATAAAGGCTGAAATTGATTTTTCTCTAACATGTTAAAAATCCTGATCTGTGTGCACACCTTGTTGTCAACTTTATATCCACATTTATAATGGAAACTGCTTATGCAAATGTGTCACATTATAATTACAGCGTCCCAGGAGTGGTAGTGCTGAAGAGCCTCAATCTTGTATCAATTTTGAGTATATTCAAGACAGATTTTTGAAAATTAAGGGAATCAAGGGATATGGGGATAGTGCAGGAAAGTGGAGTTGAGGTAGAAGATCAGCCATGATCTTATTGAATGGGGGAGCAGGCTCGAGGGGCCAAATGGCCTACTCCTGCACCTATTTATGTTCTTATGTTCTTATGTTCTTATCTCCAAGCTCCTCAGTCTGTAGTGCAGAATAATTGCAATGCCCCAAGCAATTTGAATTCTCTGCTTCCAAAATTTCTGAAGTTTTGCTGTTTAACCTTAAATAATAACATAAAATAAAAATATTACATAAAAATAATGACAGAATGTATGACTTTAAAATGGGGGATGAATTACATCCATATGCCCTTGACCAACTATACGCTGCCCTCTAAGGCCGCTTCCCTAAAAGACTTTCGGTGTGCAATGAGATGGGAGATTAACGAGTATTAAAAATCTTGTGTATGGTATACTCTTCCTGACCACATAACCTACTTCCTACTTTCAAGTCATGATTTTGAGTCACATTTTATGCCAATATTTAACATTAAAATGCTGATGTAAACATTTATAATGGAAAACCCCAGAGGAACCTGTGAACATTTCATTGTCTGGCCAGATACAAATAAGGTTTGGAAAAATTAGAACAAATGAAAAATTGGAGACTGGTAGGAAGCATGTTGGAATGAGTCTAGAGGTGAGAAACAAATTGAATGAGGATTTCAGTAGTTGGGGGGCTGAGAGCGGTGTAGAGATTGTGGAAGTAGAAATAAGCAATCCTGGTGATGGATAAAATGTCGGGTCTAACCTCAGCTCTCGGTACAGAATGGCAAGGTTATGGATGCTGTGATTCAGCCCTAGCATGTGGTCAGGGTGGGATTGGCACATAGGAACAGGAGTAGGTCATTCAGGCCCTCTCGCTTGTTCTGCTATTAAATTAGAACATGGCTGGTCTCTAGCTCAAATCCATAGAGTGAGTGGTAAACAAGCAGAGTTTATGCCAGGGGCCAAAAGTGATGGCTTCAGTCTCCCTAATGTTAAGTTGGAAGGAGTTGTTACTCATCCATGACTTGATTTTGACCAGTTAATCTGACAGCATGGGGGAGATTGTGGGGCCAAAGGAAGTGGTAAAGAGGTACAGCCGAATGTCATCATCATACATATGGAATTCGATTCTGTGGATGATATCACTGAGAGACAGCATGTAAACAAGTAAGAGGAGGTGGCCAGGGATAGACTCTGCAGGTGATGGTGTGTGGCCAGGGATAGACTCTGCAGGTGATGGTGTATGGTCAGGAAGAGAAGACATTGCAGTACATGTGCTGGCTACATTCAGACAGATTGGAGTGCAACCAAGCAAGGGTAGTGCCATGGAGCTGAACAACTGAAGAGCAGAGGAACATGACATGTTCAAGTGCCTTGTGCAAAGAGATCGAAGAGGACAATACAGTATGGTCACAGTCACCGAGTGTCGTTTATGACTTGGGCCAGGACTATTGGTGTTGTGAGAATCGCCAAAGGCTGAGATGGGCATGGAACTGGCAGATGACATATGACACAATTCTTATGACAGCATGTTCAAGGACCTTAGAGAGGAAAAGTTAGAGATTGTGCAGTAATTGAAGAAGGTAGATGGGTTTTTTGAGGTGAGATGGATGGGTTTTTTGAGGAGGTGATGTTGAAAGGGAGATGGATGGTGTCTGAGGAAAAAGATCCATGAGCAAATTTAACTAGGGCTGGAGGAGAAATTGAAGACGGAATTTTCCCAGTGGCGTGCGTGCGGGTTTGGGAGCGGGTCTGCAGTTAAAATCACAGAAAAAGACAGCGCATCGAGAACCTGCCGTCATCCCACCGACTTCCACATTTAACTGGGGCGTGTTTCGAGGCCTGCCACGGACCCACTCGGGAGAGGCAGGTGGCCTCATTAAAGTCAATAATTACTTGTTGAGAGACTTTTTAACATCAGGTTTTGGCTTTAACTTGTTGTGCACGGGATTCATGCACCTCGGAAATCTCGCCTGTGAAGGGGAGGCGGAAGTTCAGTGGCCATTGTGTGAGTACATTAAGTGACGGCTGGAAAAAACATTGAAATACTCCCACATCACACCTGCTTCCTTGCCTAATGGAAAGGCTCTTGCTGACTCCATTTTGTGCAGAGATTTAGCTGTCAGGAATTTGCAACTCATTTCTGCAACCTTGGAAGCCACTCTCACCACTTTGCTCGTCACTATCAGAACATTGGGGAACTGTGCCTCTGATCGCCACTTTACCTGTCGTATATTTGATCAGCCCCTTACGCTGTCTCACCTTGGACCTCAGAATTAGATCAAGATGAGCCCCACCATCAATAACACCGATGACATGAGCAGCAGCAACCACAACAGCAGCCTTCTCCTCAACGACCTGATGGTCCACAGGAGAGAAGGGGTCAGCACAGGGGTGTACCGTGCCGGAGGCCCCAACACAGTATACAGGCGGAGGATTAGCTTCCTGGACATGACTGAGCAGCAGTGCTTCAGGAGGCTCAGGCTATCGCACCAGGTCATCGCAGACATTTGCAGATTGCTGGAACAAAACCCGCTGCCCAGAGGATCGGGTGGGCATACCTTACCAGTGGCTGTCAAAGTCATCACCACCCTCAGCTTCTTGGGCTCAGGCTCCTTCCAGGGATCTGCATCAGACATTTGCGGGATCTTGCAGTTGGCCGCCCACAGATGCAATCACCCAGGTGACCAATGCCATGTTTCACAAGTCAGTCTATTATGTAAACTTTGTCACTGATGAAGTCGATGTTACTGAGCGGGCGCTCGTCTTTGCCGCTCTGGCTGGCTTCCCACAGCTGCAGGGCATCATCGACTGTACACATGTGGCCATCAAGGCAACCCCACATCACTCAGGACTTCCACTCTCTCAATGTGTAACTCGGCTGTAACCATAAAAGGATCATGCACGTGTGCGCCAGATTCCCTGACAGCTGTCATGACTCTTTCGTGCTGCACCAGTCCACCCTCCCTCAGCTCTTCGCTCGTCCAAACAGACTCAGCAGCTGGCTGCTTGGAGACAAGGGCTAGCCACTGAAGACGTGGCTTGTGGCATCCTTGAGGAGGCCAAGTAATGAGGCCAAGGAGTGATATAAGAACATAAGAATTAGGAACAGGAGTAGCCCCTCGAGCCTGCTCCGCCATTCAACAAGATCATGGCTGATCTGGCCGTGGACTCAGCTCCACTTACCCGCCCTCTCCCCGTAACCCTTAATTCCCTTATTGGTTAAAAATCTATCTACCTGTGATTTGAATACATTCAATGAGCTAGCCTCAACTGCTTCCTTGGGCAGAGAATTCCACAGATTCACAACCCTCTGGGAGAAGAAATTCCTTCTCAACTCGGTTTTAAATTGGCTCCCCCGTATTTTGAGGCTGTGCCCCCTAGTTCTAGTCTCCCCGACCAGTGAAAACAACCTCTCCGCCTCTATCTTGTCTATCCCTTTCATTATTTTAAATGTTTCTATAAGATCACCCCTCATCCTTCTGAACTCCAACGAGTAAAGACCCAGCCTACTCAATCTATCATCATAAGGTAACCCTCTCATCTCCGGAATCAGCCTCGTGAATCATCTCTGTACCCCCTCCAATGCTAGTATATCCTTCCTTAAGTAAGGTGACCAAAACTGCACGCATTTCCATTCCTCTTCCAATGCCTTCATGTGAATCTCACTGTCTCACACAATGTGAAGACTTTGCACTATGTGTACCAGGTCATGCTCCTCCTTGCTGAAGCCTGCCTGAGACTTCTCCATCGCCTCACCAGACATGCCCTGCCCATCCAAGCGTCTCTCACCTTCTAGCTCCTTACTCAGCCTGAGCCCACCTACCAGCACCGTTCAACTCTTCATATGCCATCATGTCTGTGGCTCTTAACTATAAATATGATAGTCACATGTCCACCAGATGTGTCATCAATGTGTCAAGCAATCGGCATGAAGAAGATGCACGTGACAGATCTGTAGGAGCACTTCAGTGCGCACCAACTAGGGTCTCCAGAATAATTGTCGTCTGCTGCGCGCACTGCACAATGTAGTGCAGCAGTGAGGATTGGAGCTGCAGGGGGTGCAAGGCGCAAAGCACACAGTCTCTTTGGAGAAGGAGGAGGAGGAATCCGAGGTGGAGATGGCGCACATTGCTGCCTGAGAGGCTCAAGATAGCCTCATAATGGCCAGATTTACTTAACTTGCACCAGTGCACCCATATGCTTGCCAGTTGCTGTATTAACATGTCCCCCCCCCCGCCCCTCTGCCCAACAATACCACAAAGCAGTTCTACAATGACCAAGCCAAACCCTGTCATCCAAACCCCCATGTCTTACCATTCATTCCAAGGGACAAACCCACTTCCCAGCTAGCAGGCAAAAATGGACAAGACGGGAAAGTTGCGCAAAGAAATACATTTATGTGCCTCATTAACCCTGTGGCGATAGAGGCAGGCTGCTCACTTCCCTGCTCTGACTTTTTAGATACCTTTGGTAAACGTCCTCTGGGTTTTGGAGCCTCTGAGGGCCCAGTGAAAAACTGTTCATCCTCCAACTGTGCAGGTGCAGACTCGGCCATTGGGATCCGAGGAAGCATGTGAGGCTCTGACTGGGTCGGGGGGGGGTGGGGGAGAGGCAACGGGGGGAAAGTGGGAGTGCTTTGAGAAGAGACCCCACTTCCATATCACCTCTCATCATCATCACACCATGGCCCAGCAGTTCTTCCCTGCTAGTAAGGAGCAGGAGAGCACCTTGTTGCACATCAGTGAGGCGATGAACACCCAAAACTACATTAATAACCCTTCTCAAGATGAGGTCAATGAGTGTCTGCAATCTGTTGTTCACAGCAATCTGTTGCTCCATGCAGGCCCTCATCCTTTCCATGGAAAAGCACATCATCGCCATCGCCTGCGAGATGGTGGTGTTCACGTTGGTGATGAATTCCTCCATTCTCTGTACATTTGTAGACATCATGGTTGCGAAAGTGGCCAGAGCCTCATGCAATTGTTGCTGCCCCTCCACGATCATCCTCTTTCTCGATGGCCCTCGAGGTTCAGCTCAGGAGAACTTGGAGCGTCCTCCGTCCTTCGGCGAGGAGTATCCACTGAGGTCTCTGCTCTTGCTCATTTGTGATGTGTGAAACACTAGGTGACAACACTACCCTATCTCTCACCGAGGTGTGTGTATCTCAGGTCCACCAAAGAACATAGGCCCACCAAATAAATGTAGGAAAAAAATATCGCAATGTTATTTTGTAAAGTATCTACAGGATATATACTTTCTTATACAGGCTAGATTGACTTGTTTATACCTATATACGGAAGTGCCTAAATCCACCAATGTACCCATATGCAGAACAGAATATGTACTAGCCTGTTTATTTCACATATTATTGAGAGAAATTTGCATATATATATAGGAATCTATTATTGCAATGTTACCAAAACCAGAATATATACCTACTTGATACAGAATATATGTTTTCATTGTTGAATATACTGGCTTATGTTTTCATACTCAGAATCATATACGTAATGTAATGAACATGAACAAACATAACTATAGGCCCATTTGGATCAGTTTGCCCCTGGCCCATCAGGCCCTGAATCCGGCCCTGGCTGGCTGAACATGGGCCTGTTGCTGCTGCATTCTCACAGACTGGAACTTCCTCTGAGGAATTACTATTATGCACATGGTGACATTTCACTGGCTGCTGACATCAGTCACCATATGAGTCACTATATGCCATGTGGCTGTATGAGATTTAATTCTGTCATCGGGTTGCTGGAAGGTCCCCCTCTCTCTGACTGCCACCACCAGCAACTCTGCAACTCCAGAGATTTCGAGGGCTTTCTCCTCTGCTGGAGTCAAATGTGTGCAGATTGGAGGGCCACCTGCGGTTCTCTGCCTCTCTCTGTTGTTGTGGGTTCTCTTCTCCTGCAAGGAGGGAAAGAAGAGAGTGATGGAATGAGTGTAAGGAATGGATGAGCGACATCTGTAGAGGGTGTCTATGAGGGAGTGGCGTGACATTGACAAATGGCCTGCTTCTGTGGTGTTACTTGTTATGATTGCATTCGGATAAGGGTGAGTGGCAGCAGTGGTTAGTCAGATGGGGATGTGAGCAGGTGCAGAGAGAGAGGGATGGGTGCCCATGCAAGGTAGGTTGGAGTGAGGAGTGATGCGTAGGAGTAGGCCTGAGAAGATTGATTGATGGTGTTGGGGTGAATAAGCCCATGTGGTGGCTGGTGTGCAATGGCCACCACACCTGAAAAAAATCCACGCACAGGCATCTTCCACCCTTCACTATGTAGTTCGGGACCTGGAATATCAGGTCCTTCATTGAAACTGTAATGTTCTTACACACTACAATAAATTCACACGAGGCACATTCTGCAGACAAGGTCACTCTGTGACCTGAACCTTTATTCACAGGACCAAGAAGTGATGACCCTGCGTGGGACCTCCCTTTATATACCTGGATGACCAGGTGAGGAGTGTCTCCCACAAGTTCACCCCCTGTGGTCAAGGTGTGCATTTCTTAGGTGTATACAGTATGCAGTGTTGTTATGAAGGTTACAGTTACATGAAGGTTCCATACATGACATCACCTTCCCCTCAACATCCTATGGGGTCAAAGATTAAGTCTTTCAGGCGGTCGACACTCTCTCGTGGAGCGCTGTAGTTGGGGCTCTGGTTATTGAGCCTTGGTATGCGTGTCTATCACCTGTGGTGATTCCGGCCTGTCCGGGCTGACCACAGGGACTGTGCATGCTGCTGAATGTTCTTGTTGCTCGTTCACTGGTGGTGGTGTGAGCACCATCTCATGATCTTCCTCAGGTTCCTCAGTGTCCATGCTGAACCTTTTTTTTACTTGGTCCAGATGCTTGCGACATATCTGTCCATTGTTAAGTCTGACCACTATGACCCTATTCCCCTCTTTGCCAATTACAGTACCCTCGAGCCACTTGGGCCCCACAGCGTGATTAAGAACAAATACAGGGTCATCGATTTCTATACATCTCCCCTTTGAGTTACGGTCGTGGCACTCATTTTGGGACTGGCGCTTGCCCTCAACAATGTCTGACAGGACAGGATGAATGAGAGATAGCCGAGTTTTAAGTGTACGTTTCATGAGTAGTTCCGCGGGCGGGACTCCCTTGAGCGAATGCGGTCGGGACCTGTAGGCCAGCAGGAGGCGCCATAGGCGGCATTGAAGGGAGGGTCCTTGAATCTGGAGCATGCCTTGCTTTATGATTTGGACCGCACGTTCCGCCTGGCCATTGGAAGCCGGCTTGAACGGTGCTGTCCTGACATGTTTGATGCCATTACCCGACATGAACTCCCGGAATTCATAGCTAGTGAAACATGGGCCATTGTCGCTAACCAGGATGTCCGGCAAGCCGTGGGTCGCATAGACCGCACGCAGACTCTCCACGGTGGTGGATGTCGTGCATGAATTCAATATGATGCACTCGATCCATTTCGAGTACGCATCAACAACAATGAGGAACATTTTTCTCATGAATGGGCCCGCGTAGTCTACATGAATACGTGACCATAGTCTGGTGGGCCAGGACCATGGGCTGAGTGGGGCCTCCCCGGGGGTATTGCCCAGCTGGGCACACGTCGTGCACCTGCGAACACAGTGTTCCAGGTCTGAGTCAATTCCCGGCCACCACACATGTGACCGGGCAATGGCCTTCATTAGTACGATGCCTGGGTGCTCACTGTGGCGTTCCCTGATGAATGCTTCCCTTCCCTTCTGGGGCATGACTACCCGGCTGTCCCATAGTAGGCAGTCGGCTTGGATGGAGAGTTCGTCCATCCGTCTGTGAAACGGTCTGACCTCCTCGGGGCATGCTCCGTGTGCGGGCGCTCAATCCCCAGTCAGGACACATTTCTTAATCAAGGATAGGAGGGGATCTCTGTTGGTCCAGATTTTGATCTGGTGGGCTGTGATGGGGGAGCCTGCGGTGTCAAAGGCTTCAACGGCCATGACCACCTCAGCGCTTTGCTCCGCTGCCCCCTCAGTGGTGGCCAGTGGAAGCCTGCTGAGCGCGTCAGCGCAATTTTCGGTGCCTGGCCGATGCCGTATGATGTAGTCATACGCAGCCAGCGTGAGAGCCCATCGCTGTATGTGAGCTGACACATTGGTATTGACAGCTTTGCTGTCTGACAACAGGGATGTTAACAGCTTGTGGTCCGTTTCTAACTCGAACCTTCTGCCAAAAAGTACTGGTGCATCTTTTTCACCCCGTAGACACATGCGAATGCTTCCTTTTCAACCATCCCATCTCCCCGTTCTGCTTGGGAGAGTGACCTGGAGGCATAAGCCACAGGTTGGAGTTGGCCCTCATCATTACTCTGCTGCAACACGCACCCAACCCCATAGGATGATGCATCACATGTCAAAACCAATTTCTTACAGGGGTTGCACAACTTATTAGAACAAAGCAGATTCCGCGCCCGATTGAAAGCCCGTTCTTGACAGTCCCCCCAAAACCAATCGCAATCCTTACGCAGGAGCACGTGTGACGGCTCCAACAATGTGCTTAAGTTTGGCAGAAAGTTCCCGAAATAGTTCATGAGTCCCAGAAATGAACGCAACTCCGATGTGTTGCCGGGCCTGGGCGCCCGGCGGATCGCCTCCGTTTTGGATTCGGTAGGCCGGATCCCATCTGTGGCAACCCTCCTGCCCAAAAACTCGACCTCTGGGGCCAAAAACACACACTTGGACTTCTTTAGTCGCAGGCCTACCCGGTCCAGTCGGCGTAGCACCTCCTCCAGGTTGTGGAGGTGTTCCTCGGTGTCTCGACCCGTGATAAGGATGTCGTCCTGAAATACAATTGTTCCAGGGATGGATTTGAGCAGGTTTTCCATGTTCCTCTGAAAGATAGCGGCTGCTGAACGAATGCCAAATGGACACCTGTTGTAGACAAACAGCCCCTTGTGCGTGGTGATGGTGGTCAGTAGCTTGGATTCTTCGGCCTGTTCCTGGGTCATGTCGGCTGAAGTGAGGTCCAACTTGGTGAACAGCTTGCCGCCTGCCAGCGTGGCAAAAAGATCCTCCACTCTCGGAAGCGGGTATCGGTCTTGTATTGACACTCGGTTGATAGTGGCCTTGTAGTCGCCACAGATCTTGACCGATCCATCCGTTTTAGGGCAGGGACGATGAGGCTTGCCCAGTCGCTGAATTCAACGGCTGAAATTATGCCCTCTCTTAGCAGCCTGTCCAACTCACTCTCAATTTTCTCCCGCATCACATATGGCACAGCTCTGGCTTTGTGGTGCACTGGTCTGGTGTCCGGGGTGATCCGTATCACTACTTTGATACCTTTGAAAGTCCCGACACCAGGTTGAAATAGTGACTCAAATTTCTGTAGGACCTATGAGCATGAACTCTGCTCCACAGATGAAATGGCGTGCACATCCCCCCATTTCCAGTACATCTCGGCGAGTCAGCTCCTCCCCAAAAGTGCGGGACCATTTCCCGGGACAATCCAGAGTGGCAGCCAGTTCTCTGATCCATTATGTGTGACCACCAACATTGCACTGCCTAGCACTGGGATGATCTCTTTGGTGTACGTCCGTAGTTGCGTGTCAATGCGTTCTAGTTTGGGTCTGCTAGCTCTGAGTGGCCATAGTTTCTCGAATTGTTGGACACTCATAAGTGACTGGCTGGCCCCTGTGTCCAGCTCCATGCGTACCGGGATGCCGTTTAATAGGACTTTCATCATCATAGGTGGCGTTTTGGTATATGAGCTGTGGATGTTTGCCACATGAACCCGCTGAACTTCAGCATCCATTGCTTTGCCCCAAGCATCAACCTGCCTTGAAGACCCCTCTTGTGGTTCATCTGCCTCGTAAATTAGCCTCGCTGTGGGCTTCCTGCACATTCTGGCTAAATGTCCACTGAAGTTACAATTTCTACAGATAAATTGTTGAAACCTACAGGTTTTTGCAGCATGTCTGCCCCCGCACCTCCAGCATGAGCTGAGATCATTGTGAACAAAAGGGCTGTTACCAGGCATTCCTCTCTGATTGTCTCTTTGATTACTCTTGAGCACTCTGTTAATGGGTGTCAATGGCCCCATCCCGGGATGCATTGTCCACCGTGATGGCGTAAATGTCCGTTTAACCTGCCATTGTCTCTGTTGAGGACCCACTCTAGAGTCTGTTGCTGCTGGGTGGTGTCGAATTGCCCTTGCCTGCCTGCGGGGTTCTGAGTCGCGTTTACAATGTTAACTCCCTGATCTATCGCCACGTTGGAAGCAGAGTTGCGTGCGTATATTATCTTGGTTTCCTCCTCCCCTGCCATGAAGGTCTGAGCCATCAATGCCGCCACTTCCAAGGTCAAGTCCTTGGTCCTAATTAGCTTTGTGAAAATCCCGGCATGACCAATGCCCTCAAAAAAGAAATTCTTTAACATCTCCCTCCTGCAGGCGTCTGTGAACTTATAGAGGCTGGCCAAGCACCGAAGGTCCGCAACGAAGTCCGGTATGCTCTGTCCTTCCCGACGTCGGTGTGTATAGAATCGGTGTTGGGTCATGTATATACTGCTCGCCGGTTTGAGGTGCGCACCGATCAGTTTGCTGAGCTCTTCAAAGGTTTTGTCCGCCGGTTTCTCGGATGTGAGCAGGTCTTTCATCAGCGCGTATGTCTTAGGTCCACAGCTGGTCAGTAGATGCGCCCTTCGCTTTTCAGCCGCTACATCTCCCAGCCAGTCCTTCGCGACAAAGCTTTGCTGAGGCCTCTCAATGAAATCGTCCCAGTCCTCACCAGCACAGTACCGTTCCTCTGTGCTACCGGTGGCCATTCTCGTGAGCCGTTGATTCCCGTTTCTCGTCGCCAAATGTAATGTCCTTACACACTACTATAAATTCACACGAGGCACATTCTGCAGACAAGGTCACTCTGTGACCTGAACCTTTATTCACAGGACCAAGAAGTGATGACCCTGCGTGGGACCTCCCTTTATATACCTGGATGACCAGGTGAGGAGTGTCTCCCACAAGTTCACCGCCTGTGGTCAAGGTGTGCATTTCTTAGGTGTATACAGTATGCAGTGTTGTTATGAAGGTTACAGCTACATGAGGGTTACATACATAACAGAAACACCTGTGAACTCACCCCTTTTTGGCATGGACGCAAGTCATCCTCAATATGAGGGATTGCCTGTGAAGAAGAAGAAGACGACAGGCACATCAGGATGTAGGTGAATGTGGCATTGTACGCACCTTTCCTGACCTCATGCAATCATTGAATCTTTTGCAGCACTGGATCCAAGTTCGCCTCACCACATCCCTGCTGCTGACCTCCTCTGCGATCTCTAGCCATGCCCTCTTAGTTTCTTTGCCTGGTCTTTTTCTGCCATCTGCAGGGGAGAGGACCTCCCTGCATGCTCTTACTCCCTGGACCAGCACTTCCAGGGAGACATCTGGGAATCTTGGCACTGTGTCTCCATGACTCAAGGAGTTGTCATTTGTTATTCAGTCATTTTGAGCTCTTGAAATCGCCTTGAACACTCCTACGGCAACCTTCAAATAAGATTGTGCAAGGTTGCTTTAAATATCTGCGCTGAAAATGAGTCATCGGTGATGACATCAGACCCTCTCCATTTAATTGGGCCGGGAAACACGCAAGACTCTTTCAAGTGGTGCAATTGAGTAAAACAAGCCATGCAGAACACGTTGTTGAAATCTTCAGGATAGTGACCCACTATGGGGCCCGCATGCACCCGACCTGACTCCAAGATAAAGATTCCAGCCTACGTGTTCAGAAGGTGAGTGGATCAATGGGTCAGGATGTGAATTTTATGGAAGAGATGAGCCTGGAAAGTGCACGGTGCGGAGATGCAGGATGGGGAATCAGATCTCGAGTGATTGAAAGAGTTGGGGGGCTTCTGGGAGCGAGGGGAAAGAAAAGGGGAGGTAACAGCACAGTCAACTACACATATGGTCTCAATCGTAGAGATGAAGAAAATTATCAGTCCTTCCTACTTGGTAATGGAAGGAGTTGGAAAAGGGATTTAAGGAGATGGTTAGTCATAGACAAAAGAAGCCTTGGGTAATCCTTGAGTCCCAGGGGTGATCTTGGATGTAGTAGGCAGTTTAGGTGAGTAGTAGGTACACTTAAAGGCTGCATACTATTTACAGAGGAGTGAGAAAAATCTCATATGATTCATCAAAAGAAGCTATTCTTTTCTAAGAGATTGTAAAGAATGCTGGAAACAGCATTCTGAAAAAGGGATATTAATCTCTCATGGTCTGGTCCAATTATTATTCAATTTAATATTTAGCCTTTGCTTTTTCTTCTGCTAATTATGTTTAGTTGTTACTAAATTTTACAATAGTTTAGCCACTATAACATTTTGTAAAATGTATTTGTTCCTAGGATGTGGGCGTCGCAGGCAAGTATTTTGCTTTTGTATTAGCATTTATTGCCCATCCCTAATTGCCCTTGATAAGGTGGTGGTGAGCTGCCTTCTTAAACCGCCACAGTCCGTGTGGTGAAGGTACTCTCACAGTGCTGTTACGGAGGGAGTTCTAGGATTTTGACCCAGCGACGAAGAAGGAACAGCGATACACTTACAAGTCAGGATGATGTGTGACTTGGAGGGGAATTGCAGGTGATGGTGTTCCCATGTGTCTGCTGCCCTTGACCTTCTAGGTGGTAGAGGTCGCGGGTTTGAAAAGTGCTGATGAAGAAGCCTTGGCGAGTTGCTGCAGTGCATCTTGTAGATGGTACACACTGCAGCCACGGTGCGCCGGTGTTGGAGGGAGTGAATGTTGAAGGTGGTGGATGGAGAGCCAATCAAGCGGGCTGCTTTGTCCTGGATGGTGTTGAGCTTCGTGAGTGTTGTTGGAGCTGCACTCGTCCAGGCAAGTGGAGAGTATTCCATCACACTCCTGACTAGTGCCTTGTAGATAGTGGAAAGACTTTGAGGAGTCAGGAGGTGAGACACTTGCTGCAGAATACCCAGCCTCTGATCTGCTCTTGTTGCCACTGTATTTATGTTGCTGGTCCAGTTGAGTTTCTGGTCAATGGTGACCCCCAAGATGTTGATGATGGGAGATTCAGCGATGATACTGTCAAGTGGTGGTGCTTGTTGGAGATAGTCATTTGTGCAAGTGTGGCGCGAATGTTACTTGCCACTTATCAGCTAAGCCTGAATGTCATCCAGGTCTTGCTGCATGTGGGCATGGACTGCTTCATTATCTGAGGAGTAGTGAATTGCACTGCACACTGTGCAGTTATCAGCGAACATCCCCACTTCTGACATTATGGTGGAGGGAAGGTCATTGATGAAGCAGCTGAAGATGGTTGGGCCTAGGACACTGCACGGAGTTGTTTAATGGTGTGATATTTTCTGTCATCTCAATTTGCATCCGACATATTCTCCAGTAAACAATTTACTGCTACCATGTCTAGCGGGTCTACATCTCCAATTTCTGAGAGGGTCTACACCCCTTGTTCCCTTGTGCTCCAGAGGAGTAATATTTCCAATGGTGATCTAGGAGACTTTCTCTGATCATCGAGCATTAATTTCTGACAAGTTTGAAATTAGATGTGCTGAATTTTAGATGGCTAAAATCATGAATAAACCTGAATGCTCTGTCTGTACTGAACAAAAATCAATTCAAACTGGAGTTTTCTTTAATACAGATTGGCATGATTGTCTTCAATATGGCAGGATTCATTTGTAGGTATTACACATACTGATTTCAGGCTAGTTTTATTACTTTAAAATCAATCAGTCAATGAGATCTACCTGCCTCTGTTAATTTAAAAGTAGAAGTATTTGCACCAAGTCCCGCTCACCCATCACCCCTGTGCTCGCTGACTTACATTGGCTCCTGGTTAAGCAACACCTCGATTTCAAAATTCTCATCTTTGTTTTCAAACCCCTCCATGGCCTTGCCCCTCCCTATCTCTGTGATCTCCTTCAGCCCCACAATCCGCCCCGCCCCCCTCGTCTGAGATATCTGCACTCCTCTAATTCTGCCCTCTTGAGCATCCCTGATTATAATCATTCAAACATTGGTGGCCGTGCCTTCTGCTGCCTAGGCCCTAAGCTCTGGAATTCCCAGCCTACACCTCCCTGCCTCTCTTTCCTCCTTTAAGACTGTCATGTATGTATGCTTGGGGTTACTAGCCACCAGGTAGCGCCACTGTCGGAGGTCATTGGGCTGTACGCACGTGTGTGCGGCCCAGGTATAAAAAGCAAGCCATCATGTAATGTAATCACTTTGGGCCCTAATAAAGCAGAGCCAGGTTTGTACCTGTGTTAGTTTACAGTATTCAGTCTATCGAGTTATTACATACATAACATTTGGCGACAAGGTAAGTTAAAATGCAAAAATGAGCACAATTGGAATTCTGGAGAGATTCGTGGAGGGAGAGGACTGGGCAGATTTTGTAGCTCACCTGGACCAGTACTTCGTGGCCAAAAAAATGGAGGAACCCACTGACGCAGTTAGGCGCAGGGCGGTCTTCCTCACGGTTTGTGGTCCGAAAATCTATGGACTCATAAAGAACCTTTTCTCGCCTTCAAGTCCAACGGACAAGGACTATGAGTAATTGTGTGCTCTGGTATGTGACCATCTCAAACCAAAAGAAGGCATCATCATCTCACGATATCGATTCTACACGCACGTTAGTTCTGAGTGCCAGGATGTGTCAGAATTCATTGCCGATCTAAGACTTCTAGCTGGACCATGTAAGTTCGAAAATGCGTTGGGAGACATACTGTGGGACTTTTTGTAATCGGCATCAACCACGTGGTGATCTGCGTAAGCTACTGGCGGTGGAGATGCTGAATTTGAGCAAGGCCATCACGATTGCCCAGGCATGCATGCTGATGGGCAAAAACTTAAAGCAGATATCATTGAAAAATCGGAACTCGGCAAGTACTGTAAACAAGATTGTATCGTCGTTTGGCAGAGCTACATATGGCAGGGCCTACTCGACTGCATATGCAAAATCTGTGGCTGTCCAAAGTCCACCAACGGGAATGAATCTGATTTCATTGTGTTGGCGTTGTGGGGGCAATCATCGGCCTCATCAGTGTCAGTTTAAGCAGTACATTTGTAAAGGCTGTTCGCGACTGGTGCATCTCCAGCGCATGTGTCCGCAACTGAGCAAGCGTGCTGCGACACATCACATGGAGGATGATGACCAGTATAACGCGGATCCGGATATGCAATCCGAGATACCAGAGGAGGAAGTGTATGGACTGTAATCGTTCCTAACAGAGAGCCAACCGATAATGATTAATGTGAAACTTAACGGTGTGCTGGTATCGATGGAATTGGACACGGGTACAAGTCAATCAATAATGAGCCAGAGGACATTCGACAAGCTGTGGGATACTAAGGCTGTGAGGCCTAAGCTGAGTCTAGTCAATGCCAAGTTGCGTACATACACTAAAGGACTCATAACGGTGATTGGCAGTGCAGTAGCCAAGGTGTCGTATGATGGCGCGGTTCATGATTTACCATTTATGGATTGTTCCAGGCAATGGTCCAATGCTGTTCGGCAGAATTGGCTCGAAAAAAATCAAATGGTATTGGAACGATATCAAAGTGTTGTTGTCGGAGGATGATACTCCATGTGCTCAAGTGCTGAGTAACTTTCCCTCACTGTTTGAACCAGGCATCGGCAATGTGTCATGGGAGTCAACGTGCAGATCCATGTGGACTCAGATGCAAGACCTATCCATCATAAAGCTTGGGCAGTTCCGTACATGATGAGGGAGAAGGTCGAAATCGAACTGGGCAGACTCCAGCCTGAATGGGTCATATCACCGGTCGAATTTAATGAATGGGCCAGCCCCATTTTTCCTGTGTTGATGGCACTGTCAGGATTTGTGGAGACTACAAGGTTACGATTAACCAAGTTTCAAAACAGGATCAATACCCATTACCGAAGGCTGATGACCTGTTTGCAACGCTAGCCAGGGGGAAGTCATTGACCTACATGACACAGGAACTGGTCGAGACGTTGAAGAAACATACGTGCATCAACACTCAAAGTGTTGTTTATCTACAGCAGGTGTCCTTTCGGAATTCGCTTGGCTGCAGCCATATTTCAGAGGAACATGGAGAGTCTACTGAAGTCTGTCCCGAGAACTGTAGTGTTCCAAGATGATGTCCTGGTCACAGGTCGTGACACTGCCGAACATCTGAACAACCTGGAAGAGGTTCTACATTGTCTGGACAAAGTGGGACTCAGACTGAAACGTTCGAAGTGCGTCTTCATGGCACAGGAAGTCCAATTCCTGGGGCTGAAAATTGCTGCTGACGGCATCCAGCCTATGGACTCGAAAACCAAGGCCATCAAAAATGCACCCAAGCCTCAGAATGTGACGCAGCTGCGTTCGTTTCTTGGTCTACTCAACTACTTCGGTAACTTCCTACCCAGATTGAGCACTTTATTAGAGCCACTGAACATGCTGCTCAGAAAAGGCAACAACTGGGTTTGGGGTGCATCTCAAGATAGAGCTTTTGAAAAAGCTACTAATCTGCTTTGCTCTAACAAGCTGCTGGTACATTATGATCCATGTAAGCGTCTAGTATTGGCCTGTGATGCTTCGTCATATGGAGTTGGTTGCGTGCTCCAACCAGCTAATGAGAGGGGTAAACTACAACCTGTTGCGTATGCTTCCATAAGTTTGTCAAAAGCGGAAGGAGCCTACAGCATGGTAGAAAAAGAAGCATTAGCCTGTGTGTATGGGGTTAAAAAGATGCATCAGTACCTGTTTGGTCTTCGGTTTGAACTGGAAACAGATCACAAGGCACTCATTTTATTGTTTTCGGAAAACAAAGTTATAAATACCAATGCTTAGTCCCACATCCAGAGCTGGGGGCTGACATTATCTGCCTATGATTATGTCATTCGCCGTAGACCTGACATCGAGAATTGTGCCGATGCACTGAGGTGGAGACGCCACAACCTGCAGACCTACTGTTAGTTATGGATGCTTTTGAAAGTGAAGGAACCCCTGTCATGGCTCAACAAGTTAAGACCTGGACCAGCTAGGACCCGATATTATCAATTGTGCAACGTTGTGTCCTTAGTGGTGATTGGTCTGCCATACCCAAGCAAATGAGTGATGAGACCAAACCTTACAACCGTCGCAAAGAGGAACTATCCATTCAGTCAGATTGTTTACTGTGGGATAATCGTATTGTTGTGCCTAAGAAAGGCAGAGAGAAATTTGTATGTGATCTACAGAGCACTCATCCCAGTGTTGTCATGATGAAAGCCATTGCCAGGTCTCATGTATGGTGGCCTGGAATTGACTCTGATCTGGAATCATGCGTGCATCAGTGCAACACTTGCATGCAGCTAAGTAAAGCACCAGCAGAATCGCCAGTGAGTCTGTGGTCGTGGCCATCTAAACCATGGTCCAGGATCCACATCGACTTCGCAGGTCCCTTCCTGGGAAAGATGTTTTTAGCTGCGGTGGATGCATATTCCAAGTGGATAGAATGTATAATCATGTCATCCAGTATATCCACAGCTACCATTGTGAGCCTTTGTGTCAGGTTTGCCACTCATGGTCTGCCCGACATCGTTGTAAGCGACAACGGACCTTGCTTCACTAGTCTGGAGTTTCAAGAGTTCATGAAACTCAATGGTATCAAACATGTGAGGTCAGCACCATTCAAACCTGCATCTAATGGTCCAGCAGAGTGTGCTGTCCAAACCACCAAGGAGAGTATGAAATGAGTAACTCAAGGTTCACTGCAGACTAGCTTGTCAGGCATATTGCTTAGTTATAGGACAAGACCTCACACGCTTACCGGGGTCTCCCCTGCTGAACTATTGATGAAGAGAGGTCTCAAGACCAAACTCTCTCTTGTCCACCCTGACTTAAACGATTATGTTGAATACAGACGTCAAAGTCAGCAGTGGTATCATGATCGCGCTGCTGTGTCACACGACATTTCTGTTAACGATCCTGGGTATGTACTGAATTATGGTCAAGGTCCCAAGTGGATCGCTGGTACTGTTACGTCCAAGGAGGGTAACAGAATGTTCATCGTCAAGCTCAAGAATGGGAAAACATGCAGGAAACATGTTGATCAGATAAAGCTGCGACACACGGATGAACCGGAACAGTCTGAGGAAGACACAATCAGTGACCAACCAACCTACCCTCAGTCATCAGAGGACTCCGCTGTCATCAGTGAATCTGGTCTTTCAATCCCTGACGTGGTCATTGCCACTCCCATCAGATCGGCTACCCAGCCCCCAGTCATAACAGACTCAGAACGCTCACCCAAAGCAGGAGTTGAACTGAGACGATCAACTCGGGAGTGGAAAACCCCGGAGCGTCTCAACTTTTAAAAAGAGTGTTACTAATATCTTAAAGGGGGATGTATGCTTGGGGTTATTAGCCACCAGGTGGCGCCACTGTCGGAGGTCATTGGGCTGTACCCACGTGTGTGCGGCCCAGGTATAAAAGGCAAGCCATCATGTAATGTGATCACTTTGGGTCCTAATAAAGCAGAGCCAGGTTTGTACCTGTGTTAGTTTACAGTATTCAGCCTATCGAGTTATTACATACATCACAAAGACGCTCCTTAAAACCTACCTCTTTGACCAAGCTTTTGATCACCTGCCCTAATTTCTCCTTATGTGGCTCGATGTCAAATGTTTTTGCTCATAATACTCTTGTGAAGCGCCTTGGAACGTTTTACTATGTTTAAGTGAAATTTCAATTCAAATAGTTATCAATAAGTTAAAATTCAGGCAAGAAAAGGGCTAACATATAGAACTTCAAAAGTCAATAAAAATAAATGATAAACCTTGAATGTTATTGATTCTCTGGTATCAGTGATCCCTTCGAGTGATAATGTAAATTGAATCCTAAGGTCTTTCTTAACTTATTAACTTACATCATCCAGTGGAATAGTTCTTGTTAGAAAAGCAGAAGAACATTACTTCTGAAAAAATATATAAAGGACTAATTGGACTTTTGAGAGCATTAATGACTAGATTATATTTATCTTCTGTGGCTAGCATCGGGGTGCTTTATGGGAAATTAATTGATGGAAAGTTGTGGAAACTACAATTATCAATGCAGGAATTTAGAACTATTCTTACTTCCACATTGTGAGCTGTAGCCTAGCCATTGAAGTTCCAGAGAGATCTTAACATAAGTAATACACTTTGACATTTATTGGCCCAGACCTTGCTGGGGCGAGGCATCTCACGGCATGCCCTGTTATATTTTTTCCCTCACCCTTCAGCTCAAATGTTTTGCTCCTGTAAATTGCTGGAGGTGCGAACCGTGAACGGCATGGCAAGGGCTACAGGGCACCTGGGGCCTGAGTGACTGACGGGACCAACAGTATAATCTACTTAACCAATCAGATTTAAAGGTTGAAAAAGAAAAAGATGGAGAAAGAGGGTGAATTAGAGTCAAAACAGAGAGAAAAAAAAGAGACAGAAAGAAGTAAGAAAAAAAAATTAAAATGTAAAATTTTAAATGTAAAAAAATCTCTAACAATTTAAAACCTTTAGGAATGAGACTTCACAGTTTAAATTGTTCCCTTATTGGGCCGGAGAGGTTGATTGGCATCACCTCATTAAAAAAGTACTTATACTGTTAATTATCAGCCCTAACTTTCTGCAGCGAGTTTAATGGGAAATGAATGTGCAAATACAGCAACCTCATGAAACCCACGGGGAGGTTAAAAGCGAGCTGTCGTTTTCGCGAAGCTAACGGCGGATGCAGTGCAAATCGTCCAGCAACTTGTGGTGATTCACAATTCACAAGGTATCTCTTCCTAGACGATTTACACGTTAATAATGGCCAGCTCGATTAAACTTGCCATTAATTTGGCAGCAAAATCTGAGCCATAATTTGTGAGTGTATTCTTTATCACAATAAGAAACTCTGGTGAGTATAATCTTCTAAGTCTAAATGCTTGAGGAGGGTGAAACATTTTCACTGATTTTTCCCTTGATCATGTATATGCCCCAGTCACTATGCCCCAAGTGTTAAAAACATTACAAACAAGGAAAGGGTCAAATGGTGAGGAATACGTGCTCTCTGAATGGCCCGACTGAATTGGAAAAAAAAACACATTTTGTTTTCTAGGTGTGAACAACATTTTGAAGCTACAGAGTACTTTCAGGACTGGAAGAATTAATCAGTAGAAATAAGCACAACAATGTTAAATCACCTCTGGGAATTCTCAATCAAGTTTCATTTTCTCCAGTGAAATACGGCAACCATCATAATGCATTTTTTGGGCAGATTCTGACTGATTAAAAGCCAGAAACGTCACCCCATTTTATTTTGTTAATTTATTGCAATCAATGCGGAATGATTACGATTAAGACTTCAGCTATTTTGACTCAAGTCAGTGCCTCTTTTGCTCATTGAATACTGGCTGCTTAACCATATACATTTTGACACAGCATTTCAAAAAAACTGATGTATTGTTTGTGCATTGATTAAAGGAGCAAGACTTGTAAAAAAAAGGTTTAAGTGAGTTGCCTGCAAATGACAGTTTATGAGCTAATAATTGGCACAAAGATCTGAATGGATGTGGAGGCCGACTTGCTTATAAAGCAGTTTGAAGTTATTTAATGCAGTCCAGCCTCAGCATTTTTGACACATATCAGTGTTGCATTCCACCATCTTAGTTACTGGCTATCAGAGAGTTTTCATCATTCTGAGAGAAGAAATAGGTAAAGATTTGTCTGACCCACATGTTGTGTTACTGAGTGAAGCAATGTATTGTATAGAGTTTTGGCAGATCACCCAATAATTATATTTTGGATCAGTTAGTAGGCATCATATGGTAAGGCACTTTGAGTTGTGATTGGCCAGCTGTGAATTTCTGTACTATCACTGCTACATTTCTGTACTTTCATAGCAGGCAGCTGAGCATTTTAAATGTTGTATTTGGCTAAAACTTATTCTTAAGCTATGAATAAAGACATTCAAAATGATGTAACTTTCAACATTAGTTGAAAAATTCTCTTTTGTTTTACAACTCTGGCTCATTAAGGGATCAAGAAATCGAAGGGGGAGAATTTGGCCTCCTTTACGCCTCCAGTTAGCACCTCCAGGAGGTGACAATGGGGTGTTAACGGCTTTCCGACAGGATGTGGCGAAAGTACCGACGCCCACGAACTTCCCTTGTAGCTTAGCGCTGGCAAACCTTAATGCCACGATCTCCTCTGGCCCGGAGATCGTGACGTCATCCGGTGCACAGCGCCCCGTTACTGGCCCAGATTCTTAATTCTCTTCCACCCTCTGCAGCATCGCCGGGCATCAACAACAGCAGCTGCAGGAGGCGTTGTGAGCTTGACCGGCTGCTTGGGGAGCGGTACTTAAAGACATTGGTGGCCAGATAGGCCAAAGTTTAATTCTGAGCCCTCTGTGTTGCTTTTTGACTGTTTCCCATGGCGCGCTGAGGCAGCCCTGCACTCTCTTACAGTGCTTGGGGCTTCTCTTCGTGGATCGAAGGTCCGGTCGCCCACCACTCCCAGGCTTACCTTCAAAGCACGCCAGCAATGGCCCTTCCCTTTAAGGAAGGGAAGGAGGCTGTGATTCCGGCAGCGCTGCACGGGACAGTGTGCTGTGCTGTACCGCTACTGTCCCCTTTGCTCTGTTTAGTGCTCCAAGGGCGCTTGATTTAGTGCTCAGTTTCCCTCCTGGATCGCTAAAGCGGAAGTTCGCGTCTGCTGGAATTTGGCAGCGCTCGGCGATATTTTTGCGCTCCCGCAAAAGGTATCGCCCCAAACAGGGCGTTACGCAATTTCAACCCAAGGACTTAATTTCAAAACCACTGCCCGCTGAATCACTTACTGTGCTCTAGCTTCCACAGGTACTGGTGCCGTATTGATTCTTGTATATACATAGCCTGTACTCTGAAGGGTCCCAAACCAAGCTTGCTGCTTTAACCTAGCAAATCGCCTTGCTACGCCTCTTAAGGCGGCACAGAACTGTAAGTTGAAATCTGCACAGGTGTAGTTGGTGATGTGCCCAGTATAGAGTGCACACTGTCCCCATAGGGCACATCACCAAACTTATCTACGTTTAGAGAGTTTAGGTGCATGTTGGCAGAGCCAAGGCTTAATGATCTCAAATGTGTGCCCGTTTACCGTGCAGCTTACCATCATTCAGCACTAGTAAGCTTTCCATCGTTACCTTACCCCTCAGTGCATTGGCTTCAGTGTTACTTAGACCAGAGTGTGAAGAATTCCTTCTCCGTGTGGCAGGTCTACCCATCTAGGTTCCATTAATGAATCAGATTGATTGATCAATTATCAACAGTGCCCTAAATTAGTATACATCTGCCTCAGGGAAGTGACTTGGTTACAAACTTCCATAATCGGTGTGTCATCTTGGTGCCACTTTGAGCTAACAAGAATAGTCACTATTTGGTTGTTGGGCAATTAACAAGAGCAGATTTCAGGTGGTCTCTGTGATGCACAGTGCAGTTCTGATGAAAGGTCATCAACCTGAAACATTGGGCTGTAAATTGCAGCCTCTCCGGGTGAGTACGATGTGCGCACGCGCCCGAAAAGGCCCCTTGAGGCACTTGTGATCTGTCAAAATTTCTTTAGACAGATCTCACGCATCTCTGGGAGTAGGGCCTTCACGGGCGGAGATTTGGACTATTTGCCCAACTCCTGCCCAACCAAGTCCTTAAAACTCATGCGCATAAGAGTTTTAAAAGATAGAAAAATTAAATTTGACTAAGTTTTATATTAAAAATCCTGTCCATTAAGGTAAGTTTATTTTTAATCCTATTAAAACATATTTAAACATTTTACAAAAAAAAATAACCTTTTTTCTACAACACTTAACGTAATTCAAATTCAATTAATTTTAATGCACGTGCGATCGAGGGATGCATGGGCCTCTGCGTTGGGCTGCGCATCAAGGCTTCAGAGTGGAAGTGTTCGTTCGGGACCACCAGGTACTTTCGTTAAAAAAATTTCGGTCAGAGGCTTCCGCCCGCAGGAAACCTCCAACCGCAATTTCTGGCCCAGTAACTTTGTTTCTCTCTCCACAGATTCTGCCCGACCTGCTGAGTATTTCCAGCATTTTCTGTTTTTATTTCAGAGCTCCAGCAGCTGCAGTATTTTGCTCTAGCCTTGGAATACTGTATCCAGTTATTGTCTCCCCACATGGTGGGTGATACTGAGGCTTTAGAACAGATGCCGAGGAGAGCCAATAGATTCATTCCCAGCTTAAAGCATCTTAGTTATCAAGACAGGCTAAAAGAGCTGGGATTCTGCATTTTAGAAAAGCATAGATTTAGGGATGATCTGATCGAGGTTTATAAGATGAAGGGAACAGATTATATTCCAGTTGATAGTTGGTCCAATTACATAGGTTAGGGAGGAGCAGGGTCACAATTTAAAGTGGTACAAGGCCAGATCTCGGTTAGATATCAGAAGGTCATGAAACTTATAAGATAATGAGGGGGTTCGACAAGGTGGATGCAGAGAGGATATTTCCACTCAGAGGGGAAACTAAAACTTAGGGGACATAGTCTTAGAATAAGGAGCCATCCATTTAAAACTGAGATGAGGAGAAATTTCTGCTCGCAGAGGATTGTAAATCTGCGGAATTCTCTGCCCCAGAGAGCTGTGGAGGCTGGGACATTGAATATATTTAAGACGGAGATCGACAGATTTTTGAGCGATAAGGGAGTAAAGGGTTCTGGGGAGCGGGCAGGGAAGTGGAGCTGAGTCCATGATCAGATCAGCCATGATCTTATCAAATGGCGGAGCAGGCTCGAGGGGCCAAATGGCCTACTCCTATTTCTTATGTTCTTATGTTCTTATGTAAGATGGTTCTTTTCTCAGAGAATAGTGGCCCTCTGGAACAGACTACTGGCACGTGCGGTGGATGGCGATTCGCTGAATTGCTTCAAGCAAGAGCTGGATCTGTTTCTGGCTGGGGCGGAGATCACCTTTTACTGCAGGGAATTATCAGGGCCAGAATAATCTCCTGGACTAATTTCAATCGCTGGGGGGGCAGGGGGTCGGAAAGGAATTTTCCAGATTTCCCCCCTCCCAAATTGTCCTCGGTTTTTTCACCTTTCTCTGGAGATCAGATCGTTTTTGGGTGGGGCAGAGTGTGTATATAAGGTATCACAATTGTGTAGGACAGGCTGCATGGACCAACAGGCCTTTGCCTGTCCATCGTTGTTTATTTGTTACTTGATCTATTAGTACTTATTACTATTTCATCAATCATCATTCCTTTACGTTAACAATCCTTTATCAGTTAGAATCATTTAACAGTTGATACTTGTTTAACATGAGACTGCTTCATTGTTTAATATTTCTTTATCATGTGGTGCACTTTTAATAGATGGTACTCCTTTATAACTTAAGTCTTTTCCCAGTTAGTACCCCTGCGTTAGGTAGTGTTGCTTTATCAATTGACTTTGCTTTATTAGTTAGAATTGCTTTGTCACTTAGTATACTTTATCTGATTTTACTGTCATAACCTCTTTATAAGTTTGTGCTCTTTTGACAATTAGTAATCCTTAGTCAGTTAGTACTCCTTGATCAGATAGTCCTCCAGTATCAATTAGCACTCCTTGGTATTTCTTTATCAGTTCATGATTCTTGATCCATTAACACTCTTTCATCGTACCTGTCTTGTTGTTTGTGTCCATCTTGATCTTGTGCCATCACCAGTATGGAAAGTTCTCAAAGGCCTTTGGAGTTCTGGGTAGACCCCCACAGCTGACAGACATGGACCTGAGACTGAATGAGAAGAAGTATCACATACACCGAAATCCTAATAACATGCAGACAAGTGCCAAACACGCCTGGTGCCAATAGCTCTCTGAAACAGCTTTGGATGTGTACTGGTGATGATTGGCTTTTTACCTGCCTGTCCCCGTTGTCCAAAAAGCTATCCATATTGCAGAAACACATACAGAATTTATTACTTAAACACCTCATTAATAAATGATACAGTAATACTGGGATGGCATGGTGGCCCTGGCCAATCATAACCTGGTGGGCAATGAAAATTCTACTCCAGAGCTATCTGTAGCAGTGTGAGGCTGCCCTCCAATGTTGCCAAGGTGCTGCACCCTGATGATGGCTGAGAAATGCTGAAGCTCAATAGATTGATGCAAAAGGCAATCCTGGCACTTCAAATGCCGATCTATAGATTGTGAAGTGAGATTGCTGCCTTACCAGACGAAAGCTGTTGATTCCCAATGTACATCATGCTGCAATTCACACAAGGAAGAAGTGCACTATCCCAACCACTCAAGCTCTAAATAATGTGAGGCTATATTTTTCTGGGTTCTCCTGCAGTGGCACCAGCATTGCTGATAAACATGTCCATTTCACAGGGAAATCGTATAGGATGGACTCAATGTTAGATCCACTAATTATAAAGTCTGCGTTCCCTGCATGAATTGAGCCCTCTGCGTATTACATGGTTGTCATGGGTGTAGGATATCTGGAACGACATCAGATTTAAAGGACTGTTTCTGAACATTAAAAAGTGAAACTACATTTTGCATAGGGGTCCTACAACCTGCATAGGACCCTGATTTGCAATCTTGAAGAGGCATGTGCCTTATTATATTTGATTTCAGTCACGGTTCTTGGATTGTGCACTGGAGCCAATCCCCTGTCTTGGTTCAATTATCCCCTCAAATCCTGAATACTGTTCTTGGTCTTCACTACCTGTGAGATCGACGAGTCAGAGATTCCTTCTTCTCTTCTCTGAGACCCCCCGAAACATCAATGTCATCTAGAGGTTAGAATGCGCATAATATTCTGAAAATGCTCTCTCTTTGACTTAAAATCAAATGCTCTTGAGGCAGATCTTGGAATTTTAGCAGCTTTGGTGTTAGCTGCTTTACACTGAGTGGATACGCTCAGTTAATAATCAATGGTCACTTTATTACTGTGTAAACTGGTCTATCCCAAAATAAGATTCCTTCATGATATACACATTTGCTGTTTGCTGTTCCAGTGCATTGCTTTACATTTATTTACATAAAAATACACCCATTTGTTTAATTGGTCCAGGTCTTTAATATAAGAACATAAGAAATAGGAGCAGGAGTAGGCCATTTGGCCCTTCGAACCTGCTCCACCATTCAACAAGATCATGGCTGATCTTCTATCTTAACTTCACCTTCCTTCACTATTCCCAGATCCTTTAATTCCCTTAGTTCCCAAAAAATGTATCGACCTCTGTCTTGAATATACTCAACGACTGAGCATCGACAGTTCTCGAGGGCAGAGAATTCCAAAGATTCACAACCCTCTGAGTGAAGAAATTTCTCCTCATCTCAGTCCTAAATGGCCGACCCCTTATTCTGAGACTGTGAGCCCGTGTTCTAGACTCCCCAGCCAGGGAAAACATTTTCTCTGCATTAACCCTTTCAAGCCCCTTAAGAATTTTATATGTTTCAATTAGGTCATCTCTCATTCTTCTAAACTCTGTGGAATATAGGCTTCGGAGCCAAAATTACCCCTCCCGATAAGGCCTCTGGCCACCTGAAAGTGGTGGCCATGAGGGGGCGCAGAATGGCCGCCGACTCTCTGCGGAGGGGCTGCCATTTTGCAAATTGCCCTTCATTCGGGGGCGGAGCATTGTAGGGGACCGTTCCGCCCATTTTCTCGCCGTGCCGACCCCTTGCCGACCAGCGGCACCTGCTTCCCGAAATTGCCCCGCGGGAAATACCCCTTTTGAGGAATTGCCCCGGCGAGCAGCACCAGCTTTTTGTATCATTGCACTCCTTGTCGGTCCTTATTGGTTGGCAGCACGGCCGCCCTTAAAGGGGGGAGGGGGTGGCGCTGCTGATGACACCATTTTATTTTTTGCTGTTGGCCGACTGTCAGGTCGGCCCGACAATTATGCCCGCGGGTTCGGCTGGGCCGCCATCAGGCAGCCTGGCACCCCCTCTTGGATGCCGAAACCCTCCCTGGGGGTCCAGTGGACCTAACTTAAACATCCACATGCAGAACTCGCAGCGTCTCTCCCCTTTAACTGGAGGCGAGGGACGTTGTGAAGCATCAGCGTGATGCAGCACGTCCGCGTTGTGCTGAGGTCATTATCACAGCGCTGGTGAGTGATCAGGGCGGGTGATCCATTGCAAGGGCACTTCCGCCCCTCAGCTGCAACTACATCCACCCTGAGCAAAAAAAACCATCCAAGTGCCGAATATCGATGGCACCTCCGCTGCAACCCATGCCGCAGAAAAAAACTTTAAAAAATGGAAGGTGCACCCCGTTTCAGGCAGAGATACATTTTTACCCCTTAGTCCCCTCAATATTTCCTCATAGGGCAATCCCCTCATCCCGGGAACCAGTCTAGTGAACCTTCGTTGCACTCCCTCTGAGGCAATTATGCCTTTCCTTAGGTAAAGAGACCAGAACTGTACACAGTATTCCAGGTGTGGCCTCACCAACGCCCTTTGTAATTGTAGTAAGACTTACTCTTATAATCTAATCCCTTTGTAACAAAAGCTAACATACCATTTGCTTTCCTAATTGCTTGCTGAACCTGCATGTTAACTTTTAGTGATTCATTGACTCGGACACACAGGCCCCTCCTGAATGCAAACATTTCCTAGTCTGTCATCATCAACAAATATTCAGTTTTGTTGTTTTTCCTACCAATGGATAACGTCACACTTCCCCACATTGTATTCCATTTGCTATTTATCTCTCTTATATTTGTTACCTAGTCTTATAACTTTTATAATATTACATGATGCAATTTCCTCCAGGTCACTTATGAGTAGTGTCACACGGAGAATAAAAAGTTAGGGTGGAGATAATAGTGACTGCATCTTCCACCTGCATGTATATATACATCTTCTTACAATACCTCAATGCCTCACTTAACAATCTATTTACATTCAGTAAATATAAAATACAA
The DNA here is from genome assembly GCF_044704955.1 of Pristiophorus japonicus. Lineage (NCBI taxonomy): Eukaryota > Metazoa > Chordata > Chondrichthyes > Pristiophoridae > Pristiophorus > Pristiophorus japonicus. Next base: position 8,193,636 of record NC_091982.1, on the reverse strand, counting down.
CACCAGAACTGAAATGCCAAGCTTGTCAATGTTCATATTGTATTTCTTTTCAGTTTAATTTGGGATGCTTCAGTGAGGTTTTGTCACGCCACATTCAACTTGTGCAAATTGGAACTGTCGGATATGCTCTAGCCTGGAGCTTCTCATCATCCTCCTACTGTCTGGAACTGGCAGTTTTAAGAACGAAAACCATGCAAGTGGAGCCTGCTAACAGCCTTTTTTCACAATGGGTCTGGATCAAACTTTTCACAAACAAATATTTTCCAGTAAACTTCTTTGTATTGAATATGCTAAGATACATTATAAGAACAGGACTGGGCCATTCAGCTCCTTGAGCCTGTTCCACCATTCAATTACATCACAGTTTTGACATTTTCAATTAACCTAGCATCTACAGCCTTTTGTGAGAGAGAGTTCCAGACTTCTTTTTTGTGAAGAAATGCTTTCCCACATCACCCTGAACAGCCTAGCTCTCATTTTGAGGTTATGTCCCCTTGTTCTGGATATCAGCACCGGTGTCCTTCAAACTATCTCATCTTGATCTTCAGAATCCCACCACGATCAGCCCCAACACCAGTGGCACCAGGCACACCAGCAGCACCAACAACAACACCAACCTTCGCTAACAATCAACTGATGCTGCACAGGACAGAGGGTATCAGCATCCGACCACATTGCTACCCAGAACATTAGGGTGACCTCACCATGGCCAGATTTACTTCACTTGATACTGTACACCCTGGCTTCCACATGATGTGCTAGGTTGGCACCGCACCACACCAACATCATAACGCATCCCTACAATGACCAAGCCATTTCTTTCAAACTCATGTCTCACCATTCCCAACAACTCACTAAGCCACTTCCAAAGGTGCACACAAATTTGTCCAAGAAGGCAAAGTGTTGAAAATAAAGATTTCAATTTCAATGTTTGACAATACAGTAACAGAAACTTTACATGAGCATTGGTTAAAACACCCAAGTGCCGACCCTTGTGTGTTGTTAGTCAGTATGATTGGACTAGGATAAGGATGAGGGTGAAGAATGGCTAGTGAGATGGGGAAGTGATCAAGTAGATAGTGAGGGATGGGTGGAGACACAAGGTAAGTTGGTGTGAGTAAGGATGTGTAGGAGTAGGGTAGGGAAGGCAGAGTGATGGGGATGTGATGAGTGGCACAGCAGGATGAGGTTGAGTGTGGCTTTGCAGTAACGTTTCGTGATCTACTGAGATCATTGAAACGTTTGTGCCACTGCAGTCAGGCCTTCCTAATGACATTTCTGCTTGTGTCCTCCTGTGCAAAGTGCAACCAGGCTGCGTTGGTCTCCTGGGGAGGTCTCTTCCGCATATGGAGGGAGTCATGGGAGAGCCTGGGTGCAGCCATGCACCTCTGTGCAGTGCTTGTCAGTGCTTACAGCACCTCAATGCTGTAGAACACTGACAGAACAACTGTCAAAATCAATTTGGACAAGGTCCCTTTAAGGAAACCGACTGATGATACGTCATCAAATAATATAATCAGACTCGCTTTCTTTTAATTGGATGGGAACCTTGCTGGATGGGTTATACAAGCCCAACAAATGTAAAATCACTTCAACAGCTAGGGATAGAGCCAGCAGCGGGTTAGGACTGTGCTACTGACCCCGGCCACACCGAACCCACCTTGGTAGGTGAAAACGTGGCCAATATTTCACAATAAGATGATTAAAAATAAACCCTAGCACTCTCCCAAGCAGGAAAGATGGATTATGCTAACAGTAGAACCATAAAGTAGAACCACTACCCTCAGAATTATCTACAAGTCCAAATGATTTGGAGGTTTCCTTGAATTTTATGGATATCTTAGAGTAAGATTGGCAATGGGCACACTAGGACTAATAACAGGAGTAGAAGATGGTAACTGCTCAAGTTTGGTTTTAACACTCGGATTTCACAACATTCTTTGTGAGACCATCCTGGAGAGTATGCACCAGAATCAAGAGCATGAACCACGTCTTGGGAGGCATTTGGTTCGTTACCCACGGGAATAGGTCAAACATCCAATGATTTCTGAGGAACTGTAACAGTTACTTCCTTAGGTGGGATAGGCATTGGTGGTAGGTCACATGCCATGTTATCATTTGATACATCAAAGGCAGTCGATCGATACAGTAATTGATCCTTATAATGCTTCCACAGCAAAACATCTACCAAAACTAAAAATGGAACAGCTCCAATCTTCTGTTGAATAACACCAAAACTCCATTTTTTTAACACTCCCACAGAAATTAAGACATAATACTCTGGGGAGTTATTGCAGTAAACATTTGACTTTGACAGGTATGTAAACGTGGATGATGATATTGTAATGTGTACTGAAGTTATAGATACAGAAATCATGCATGCTGTCACTGCAGAGTGGATTGAAAGGAGGAAAGTGAGCAGAATAACAGTGATTCACATGAACCGGTCATTAGCTCAAGTAAGGCATTGCCACTGATGAACAAACTGTTTAGTTTTCCTCCAACATTAAATGTGGAAGCCAGTGTGCAAACATACCTCAGGCTAGACAAAATGATATGTATGGTACTTGCATATTGTTAACTGAACACCAGATGGCCCCCTAATGGGAGTAACCACATTGTAGCAATTACACACCAAGGTCCCTCTTGTATTGCTTTTGTTATTCTTTGATGAGAATACTCCAAAGGGTTTGGAAATAAAAGCAGCTAGTGTGCACATTTCTGGCTGGAAGTGAGTTGTCTGCCATATCAGGCAAGGACAAAAATAAATGTGTCCTTTACCCACTCCTGAAGCAGGTATTCGTCCCTTTGCATATGCAAATAAGGAGCAAGTTGCCTGTTTAAATATGCAGATCGGGCCCCAATTATGTTATCAGGGACCAACTGCAATCTTAACCTGAAGCCTCCACTGCCCCAGGCTTCCCTCCTTTCTGTCCCAAATGTGATCCCTATTGAAACCCACATTTGATCACTTACCATGTGTTGGGGACCATTCCTTCTGGTCCCTGGTGGTTGCTTTCTGCTGCCCTATTTACGGCTCCTTCCCACCAACTTTCAGACCATTTTTATCAGGAAGACAGCCATTGGTATGCTAATGAGGCCTGGCTGTTAAAATTGCCTGGGCCTTCCAGCTGCTGCTCCCTAGGCCTCGTTTCCACCCGGGACTTAAAATCGACCCCATAAAACATGAGGCTACTGTTGGTGATCGTGTTACTTTGGAGATGCTAATCTATTCAAAATAAATGGGGTGTCTCCATTGTAATAGGAAATAGAAGAATGTCAATAACGTATTAAATCCCTACACTAATATTGCAAACAGTAATTCCCAGCCTTTTTTTTTCAAGTCTTTGAATAGGATTTACTTGAGTTCACAATCATCCAGGTCTTGTATGAATTACTCGTATATCTTCACTGTTTAAGTTGAAATTAAGGTTCATTTTACAGTTTTCTGCTCTTAATTAACTCTTTCCCAGACACCAAAGCGGTAGAACTCCTTACTTTCCTCCAGCATAATCTTCAGGCTTTTAAAACCGAAGCATGATGTCATTGAAAGACAGATTTCTGATTTGCCTCATCTTCTAGTTTACTCTCTTCAACCATCGCACTGTCCACCACTGTGGGCTTTGAACCTTCGCATTAGTTTCTTCATAATTCTATTTAAAATTTTGACCATTGGTACATTTTTGCAAGAGTATTTCTGGCCTGATTTCTCATTCATTATGTCCTTCACTTTTAAAGACAGTTATATGGGTGCCAAAAATGCAAAGCAGTTGTGGTGAGGTAATGTAAATCAAGAGGATGCCCTATACTATGATAACCCAATAACTACAGGGTTGCTAGGGACTGAGATATACATGGAAGCTCTTTTTCTCAATCATTGTTTCTTTGTTGCTGTTGTCACAGAGGTTTTCAGGAGCCTTTGATCGTGTTGTGACACAACTATTTTTGCCAATAGCTGCAATAGTGCCACAATGAGTTTCACCATGAGAATTCCTCCAAGAGAACGTTTATGGCTCCATCATGAAAATGGGGCACTCTGCTCTGGGGGACTTCTTCCACATAAGATATTTTCTTGATACTGTTGTCCAAATTTGATAAATCATGAAGCCTGCGCCTTGACGCTGCTGAAGGTCTTCAAATCCTACTGCAGCATACAATTTATCTACTAATAAATGAGCTCCCAATCTCAGTGAATTTGCATGTCTGGAACTCACCAACATTATTCAAATTACACTGATCCCAGAAATATGTCCAGGCTCAATGCATGATTGTTGAGTCAGTGCGATTCTCACATTCCACTTCTGGTTATACTTGCACTCAATCGTAAAATTACACTGGCAAATACTCAGCAGTAACTCATAGTCGTCATCTTCGGTTAAGTACTTAAATTTGATAATACTTTACCTTTAATTATCACTGGCAGTATTCGCCGGAATTTTCCTTACCTTGGCAGGTCCGGTGCAGCCGATGTCCGTGGCGGGTCGCGACCCTGCTGCTGGCTCCATCCTGCTGTAGAAAATGAACTTACCTTAATGGGGCCTCTTAAGCCCGCCAGCTTGTAACCCGGCCCAATTAGTTTGGGTCTCCGTATTTAAGGAAGGATATACTTGCATTGGAGGCTGTGCAGAGAAGGTTCACTAGGTTGATTCCGGAGATGAGGGGGTTGACTTATGAAGATAGGTTGAGTAGGTTGGTCCTATACACATTGGAGTTCAGAAGAATGAGAGGTGATCTTATTGAAACATATAAGATTATGAGGGGGCTCGACAAGGCGGATGCAGAGAGGCTATTTCCACTCATAGGGGAAACTAAAACGAGGGAACATTTAAAACTTAGATGAGGAGGAATTTCTTCTATCGGAGGGTTGTAATTCTATGGAATTCTCTGCCCCAGAGAGGTGCGGAGGCTGGGTCACTGAATATATTTAAGGTGGAGATAGATAGATTTTTGAATGATAAGGGAGTTAAAGGGTTATGGGGAACGGGCAGGAAAGTGGAGCTGAGTCCATGATCAGATCAGCCATGATCTTATTGAATGATGGAGCAGGCTCGAGGGGCCAAATCCTGCTCCTATTTCTTATGTTCTTATGTTCTTAATTAGATGAAGTGGGTCTAGTGACATCATTCATAACGTGTTTTAAGTCAGGATCCTTAAATGGACCATGGTCACATTACATTTTAAGTTTAATCTAACATAATGGGTGCTGAATCGTTACTGTACAATATAATATGAGTGACAATGAAATATTTAAATAATATCATTAAGTAACATCTACAAATATGATCAAGAACATAATTTAAAAAGTACATTCATTGGGAAGTCATTGGTGCTGTAGTCACAAATCTATAGACTTTTGTATCAGTAACTGGTAAAAATAAAAGATGTGCGTGTATAGGTAATGTATAAAATTAAGCAGATTTTAAATGTTATTGTCAAGGGGTGGATTTACAAACTTATGCAAGTTCAGCAGAAGAGCTGCGGAATACCTGACAAACAGTGTAAATGATGCTTACAATGTGTTTCTGGGATTTCTGCAGTTCTTCCGTTGAAGTTAACAATGGACAAGTGAGAGAACCTCCTCAGAAATTCACCCTAAAGTCTCAGACTGAAAAATTAAATTAATCATATTCAGGGACTGAAAGCAAAATGAACCAGTGAAATGAGTGATGAGAACGAAACTGTTACGATTGATGACTTGATTTCATGTGTAACTGAGCAATCACAGTCTACTTTGAGAAAAACCTGACCAGAAACACCATTAAATGGTATAAACCACTTTTTATAGTGCAGATCAATTCACTGCAATTACTGGAAGGCAACAGCCGAGAATGGCTAGTGAAAAATATATTTCCCTCACCATTTAAATCCCTTCAGGAATTTCTGAATTAATATGTACCAGTAACTTTTCAAGTAGTACAGAATCTCCACCAATCTGTTAGTTGATGTAATCAACACATTTTTATTTTGGTTTGTTTTTCAAGCTGTCAAGTAATCAGCTGGAGCAATGGCCATGGAACTCATGCTTCAGGTTGACAGATGTGGTTCCCGAGCTGTGTGAATCCTGTGGCCATGCAGGGAAATTAAAAAGGTAAGGGAGAAAAGGCCTGTAAAGTCTCTCATAGTGATTTCAATTGGGTTCCCTGACACTGTAGGTTGGGTCGGCTTCGCGATGACAGATGCACCTGTGGGAAAGGTGTGTGGGAGTGAGTTGACAGCAGGTTCCCAACCTGCTGTTTAAAAAAAAAACAACTTTCCCACCTGACTCACCATCGATTATGCCCGCTACCACCACGGAAAATTCAGCCCCTTGTGTTACCTTCTCCTTCTCCCAATACAAGCATGTTAAAAAATCAGCACTATTGCTCAGTGGGTAAATGTGCTGAGCGGAGCCATACAAAGTAAGAAAAGTCCTAGGTTTGATTCCCAGTCTGTGCTGAGTTAGCTTATCCCAAGCAGTGACAGCAATAGAAATGTCACAATTGGCCTCATTGTCCTTGGGACTTGGAAAAGAAAATAATCTACGAGGGTTTCTATTTGTTATTCAATGAATCCGGTAAAAAATGCATATGTATGAATATATGGTGAGGACAACATCAGGCCTGGCTTATGATGCTCCTCATGGTTCAATAACTCATGCACACTTGCCATCTATGTTTACATGTGAAGACTGGCCACTTACCAAGTGTGGTCAGTGCGCATGGAACTGTACCCAGCATAAGGCTTTGACTTCAGGAAAGAAATGGAAAGTAAAAGCATTCCTGAACACGATACCATAGGCATTAAGAGGTGTGGGACTGAAAGGTTACATTTCGCTCAAGCCGGTGGAAGTGTTGCCAGGCTACCAAATGCTGTAAGCTGCTTTCCTGGCTGGCTGCTAACAGTGGAAATAGTCATCAACTCGGGGGTTCTTCCAAAATATGTAGTTGCTGCTCAGTTAGTGAATAAAATATTTTGTGAATTCTAAGTATGGGTTACTAGTTTCAAATACTGATGATGTGAAATTTAGGCAAGCCATTGGCTAACTATATTGATGCAAACTCAGTAACGATACATAGAGAAAAATATTCAATGCTGAGCAAGGGATGAGTTCTGTAAGATAATAATAATAATAACTTTTATTTACATAGTACCTTTAATGTAGTAAAATGTCCCAAGGTGCTTCACAACAATTTTACAACAGGTTAGATATTGATCATTGAGGGAAAGAGAAAAAGCAGGAGAAGGAAGTGTAAAAAGAGGTTAAAGGCTTGGGCCTGAAGAGGTTAATATTACAGCAAATTACAGAGCAGATCACAATAGCACTACCACCAACATACTGTCAGGTTAGCTAAAAACAAAGTGATGATTATCAGGTAACAGGCTGCAAAATAAAACTGACAGATGCTATCCCTCATTCAAACTTCCAATATTGTATAATTTCTCGATGATGAAATGCTTCAAAACTGACACAAAATGGTGACGATGAAGACTCTGGAAATACTGAATTTATGATAAAAATAGTATGCAAGCTATGCAACTAACCTCACAAGCATCAGGTTCTGTGACCTTCACTGACGAATTCCTGCCCCAATCTAAGGTACCTCCACACTCGTCAATTCACTAGTTCCACAGCTTTGATGTTCCACGTTCAGTATCCCAAAATGATTTGTGATATCGTTTTGGACAAAGAGTCACATTCAAAGCTTCACTGACCTTTTATAATGCCATATATTAACTTGCTACAATCCTTGCAAGCTTCTCTCACACTGACATCGATGCAGAGAGGAGCAGGGACGGCAGAGAGCCACGTACTCCAGAAAGCAGCTCATGGTTCAGACTGCATAATGAAGACTGGTACATAAGCTCTCAATCTTATACTATGGAACAGATATGCTGGAGTGCAACAGAAACTGGAAGAAACAATTCTTTCTGTCGTATAGCAACATTCAGCATCATCTGTCGCGGACAATTACTTTCAACATGCGTCTTGTCAAATACCACAGTTTATGTCATATTAACAAAAATGTCAAGTTGACAGCACAACAATATTCGCACCTCATTTAGATCTGCTTACATGCACTCTGCTACAACTCATGCATCTTCATTAATAAGTCTTGATACAAAATTAAACTATCATCTGTCCCTCAGGCACTTGCATTGCAAGACTGGAGATGCAATTTCAAACCCTTTTCACGGAGGGCCAGAGTTCAAATGGCTTGGTAATGGTCACCAAGCAACATTTCTCTACCTGGGTACTAAAAGAGTTTCAATGCTATTGTGTTAGCTTGTTGAGACCTTATTTTAAAGTGATCACAAATTAGACCTGGACAGCAAACGCCAACCTCATCACATAATTCCTTTCATTGTCAATTTCTGTTCTCTGATTGATTTATTTGTTATAAAATGTTATTTATTTATCAGGAATGTTCCCCAAAGAGGATAGAAAGTGAACGTTAACTATTTTCATCATTGTTCTAAACCTTTGATGTATGTCAGATTGCAATGAAGATGTTGATAAACAACTGTATTATATATGCTGTGTTGGTCTTTCTTTATTCCTCGAGGCAGCTGTAAAACTGACAGGGAATGAAGTTTAACAAATGTAATAAGAAGCCAAATGCAAGGTTTACTTTAAATTTAAAGTATGTTTTTCATTTATCAGTAAATTGGAAATTTCCACTCACTGTTGCTTACATTTTCCGATAAGCTTGTACGGTTTATTGTGCCAAATCGGTAGCAGTCTTGCTGCAGAGGTAGAGGTTGTGGTTTTAAGCCCCACTCTTGGTCATGATCTGAGTTTATAATCTAAAATAGCACTCCAGTACAGTACTAAGGCAGCACTACATTGTTAGATGTGCCATCCTTGTAATGAGATACAAGACAAAAGCTCTATCTGCCAGTTTCAGTGGCTCAGATGGATGTTAAACATCCCATGGTATTAGTTGAAGAGCAGGGAATTTCCTGATGTCCTGGCCAACATTCCGCCATTAACCAACACCACCACTGGTTATTCATTTCATTGTTGCGTGCAAAATGGTTGCCATGTTTTCTTGGATAACAATAGATACTGCAAGCCATATATGTTAAACGGGCACATGGTAAATAAAAGCCAACTTAGCTAGAATGTCATGTTCAAGAAAAAATTGGACTTAAGCAGAAATACTTCTCAGGAGAACAGGGATGGTTATTGATCACAGTTAAGGCTAGAAAAGCTACTATAAGAACAGCCAAAAGGACATTGAAGAAGATAGTAGATAACTGTGGTAGCAATAGCAAGGTATTTTTCAGCTACCTTTGGAGTCAGTGGATCATCAAGGATTGTATATAATCATTGAATAATCCTCAGGGAAGATCCAGGATATGGTTGAGGTTGTCAATGTCTACTTCATGTCAATCTTCACCGCAGAGTTACCAATAATACATTACAGGATTGATGTTAAAGTTGTAACTGTCAAAATGGTGCAGATATAATCTTGGCTAGAATAAAGGATCTCAAAAAAGATTGAGCTGCTGGCATCATTCGAAGGTGCTCAAATAAATGACAATGTGCTCAATTCCCCTTCCCCATATATTTAACAGCTCACTGGGGTCTGGGATTGTTCCCATGGATTGGCATTTGGCTCATGTGGTGCCAATATTTTAAAAGGCAATAAGTCAGAATCAGGAAATTATAGGGTCATTAGCTTGACTTCAGTTATAGGCAAGTTGCTAGAAAGAATCATTAAAGGTATGATAATCTTGCAGAAAGGGGTTATTGGGGAGTTTCAATGTGGCTTCTGAGAAAGAATATCATGTCTCACCAACCTGGTTAGATTTTCTGAGGAAGTTATAGGTTGGTAATCGAGTCGACATTGTCAACTTTGATTTTCAAAAAGCCTTTGAAAAACATAGAAACATAGAAAATAGGTGCAGGAGTAGGCCATCGGCCCTTCGAGCCTGCACCATCATTCGATAAGATCATGGCCGATCATTCCCTCAGTACCCCTTTCCTGCTTTTTCTCCATACCCCTTGATCCCTTTAGCCATAAGGGCCATATCTAACTCCCTCTTGAATATATCCAATGAACTGGCATCAACAATTCTCTGCGGCAGGGAATTCCACAGGTTAACAACTCTCTGAGTGAAGAAGTTTCTCCTCATCTCAGTCCTAAATGGCCTACCCCTTATCCTAAGACTGTGTCCCCTGGTTCTGGACTTCCCCAACATCGGGAACAATCTACCCGCATCTAACCTGTCCCGTCCCGTCAGAATCTTGTATGTTTCTATGAGATCCCCTCTCATCCTTCTAAACTCCAATGTATAAAAGCCCAGTTGATCCAGTCTCTCCTCATATGTCAGTCCTGCCATCCCGGGAATCAGTCTGGTGAACCTTCACTGCACTCCCTCAATAGCAAGAATGTCCTTCCTCAGATTAGGAGACTAAAATTGAACACAATATTCCAGGTGTGGCCTCACCAAGGCCCTGTACAACTGCAGTAAGACCTCCCTGCTCCTGTACTCAAATCCCCTAGCTATGAAGGACAACATACCATTTGCCTTCTTTACCGCCTGCTGTACCTGCATGCCAACTTTCAATGACTGATGTACCATGACACCCAGGTCTCATTGCACCTCCCCTTTCTCTAATCTGTCACCATTCAGATAATATTCTGTCTTCACGTTTTTGCCCCCAAAGTGGATAACCTCACATTTATCCACATTATACTGCATCTGCCATGCATTTGCCCACTCACCTAACCTGCCTAAGTCACCCTGCAGCCTCTTAGCGTCCCCCTCACAGCTCACACCACCACCCAGTTTAGTGTCATCTGCAAACTTGGAGATATTACACTCAATTCCTTCATCCAAATCATTGATGTATATTGTAAAGAGCTGGGGTCCCAGCATTGAGCCCTGCGGCACTCCACTAGTCACTGTCTGCCATTCTGAAAAGGACCCGTTTATCCCGACTCTCTGCTTCCTGTCTGCCAACCAGTTCTCTATCCACGTCAGTATATTACCCCCAATACCATGTGCTTTGATTTTGCACACCAATCTCTTGTGTGGGACCTTGTCAAAAGCCTTTTGAAAGTCCAAATCCACCACATCCACTGGTTCACCCTTGTCCACTCTACTAGTTACATCCTCAAAAAATTCCAGATTTGTCAAGCCTGATTTCCCCTTCATAAATCCATGGTGACTTGGACCGATCCTGTCACTACTTTCCAAATGTGCTGCTATTTCATCCTTAATAATTGATTCCAACATTTTCCCCACTACTGATGTCAGGCTAACCGCTCTATAATTACCCACTTTCTCGCTCCCTCCCTTTTTAAAAAGTGGTGCTACATTAGCTACCCTCCAGTCCATAGGAACTGATCCCGAGTCGATAGACTGTTGGAAAATGATCCCGAGTCGATAGACTGTTGGAAAATGAAAGTGTGCATAAAGTACCACACAATAGGCTATGTAATAAAACAGAGTTGTGTGGGATTAGTGGGCAGATATTATGTTGGATCAGGAATTGGTAACATTCTTATAGACAGAAGGTTGATATTAATGCTAATTGTTTTGAGTAGGGATTAGTTACTAGTGGAGTCCTTCAGGGATTAGTGTTAGGACCGTTGCTCTTCATGCCCTTTATCAATTATCTGGATCAATGCATCGGGAGAATTGTTCGAAAGTTGAAAGATGGTACAAATATTTGTCAAGTTATTAGGAACTTAGAAGAGAAATATAGATTATAGGTAGATCTAAATATAATGGGAGAATGGGCCCTTGTCTGGCAGATGCCATTTAATATAGATAAATGTAATGTTATGCATGTGTGTATGGTCAACACCAAGCATGTGTACAGAATACAGGATTGTGAGTTTAAGGCTAATGTGCAGGAGAAAAATCTAGCTTTTCTTTAGCTCAGCAGGTGAAGTCACAAGCAATGTAACACCCAAGCGTGCTAGCTTCTCATCATTATGCAAGTTTCTGCCGAGATAACTATAAATGAAAGGAGAGCTGCTATGTAAAAACAGAATACCTTGAAAGTGGTTCTTAGATCCTGTTAATAGCAATCAGGAACTGATGCAAAATAGATTATGATGCAGCACATTGTGAGGCCAGGAGGGCTATCGCAGATATGAAATGAGAACAGCAGGTTTTTTAATGCATAAGGTTGTGTAATTAAATAAAAATTATTCTGGATAATTTTTCCATTGGCTACAGTCTATCCACATTCAGGCACAGTTTCCCTGTAGTCTAGTGCCAACGTCTGATGAGTCCAGTGCTTTCCAACAGATCCTTGGGTGCATTCTTGGTATCTGAGGAGAACGCTTGACATCTGACTCAGCAGAAAGAAAGAAAGACTTGAATTTATATAGTGCCTTTCACGACCACCGTATGTCTCAAAGCACTTTACAGCCAATGAATTATTTTTGGAGTGTAGTCACTGTTGTAATGTAGAAACCATGACAGCCAATTTGCGCACAAGCAAGCTCCCACAAACAGCAATGTGATAATGACCAGTTTCTTTGTTATGTTGATTGAGGGATAAATATTGGTCAGGACACAGGTTGTAATAATGATGCGTCTGCATGGAGGTTGGATAAGGTGGTGGAGTGTGTTGCACAGATCAATGGCCTTAAGGAAACAGTTTGATGGGAGGAATTAGACTGTACTGCACCAACTAACTAACAGTACAACAGCTGGTGTGGATGGTAGTTATGGTGAATTTTTTAAAGTTGCTCCAAACAGGAAGAGAGGATGTAAGGAGGAGGTGAAATGGCAATGGTATTGGAGAACTGTCAACCCGCCTTGGAGTTACCCTTCTGAGGATAGTGAACAGGACTCTATCTGAGACATGTCTAACCTTGGTATTCCAAAGCATAGCTGTGGTTCCTATCCACAAAAAATGGTAGATCTTAGTGAGCCTAAAAACTAATAAGGCAACAACTGAGCTCTGCCACCTGCTCAACCAAGAATTTCAGCTCAGCACCAGGGCATCCACCGCATTGCCTGCGGTTGTGAATGTCACTGTGGCTCCTTCCAACATCCAGCTGGTGACATAAGTAACTTCTCTCAGTTTGCTATGCACACTACAATGAAGGAGGCCACAGAAGCGCCATTTGCAAGGTACCATGAATTCATCATCTTCCCAATTGAGGCTGTCAAGCAGGAGGAGAGCGTGGTGCGCTTTGCAAGGGTTGCTTGATTTCCTCGGGAGCAGGGGTCATCGACTGCACTCACATGACCCTGTGTGCTCTCTTACAAGACCAAACCCTCTATAACTACAGGAAGAGATTCCATTCCTGGCAGTAGTCATGATGCCTTCATTCTGTGACAGTCCTCAATACCCCCAGTCTACCATGCAGACAGTTGGGTGCCAGGATGGGTGCTTGGGGACTAAGAGCTATCTCCTGATCACCTGATTCATTAGTAACCTGGGCATGCATACAGTGAGAGTCATGCCAGAACCAGGGATCTCATGAATCAGACCATCCAGTTCCTCAAGCAAAGGTTACAATGCCTCAACAGATCTGGAGGCAGCATCAATTATAGCCTTGAGGCGAGTGTCAAGATTTGTTGTGTGCTGCATGCTGCATAACATCGCCTTGGAAGGCAGCCAAGTGTTGCAGCCGCGAAAGGAGGAAGAAGTTGAGGAGGAAGAGGGAGAAGGGGTTCAGGAAGTTCACGCTTTAGAGGAAGAGCAAGGTCCAGCAGTGCTGCCAGTCTTCTCAGCCACTAACTGCTGAATGTTCGCTCCCCTCTCCTCCCCTCCCCAATGCACTAATTGACCCTCCATCCACCTAACCCAGTCCTCACTATTACCATCTGAATGCCCTCATGCAGTCCGACTTCATGGGTGTTGCCCTTGCAGGACTAAGAATATCAAGAAAAAAATGTTTTCTTTACAAAAATACTTCATCACTCTTCATTTGACAATTGCTTATACTGAACATAAAGAACTAGAAATCATCCTTGAGCAAAGCCCTAGAGCTTGTCTTGTATACTTGCTTACCTATTCAAGTGCTCCAACATGCTACAAGGGAGCTGGATGCCTATTGAAGACTCCTGAGATGGTCATGGTGGGCAACATAAGAACAATTAGAACAATATCTTAAGCGACCAACCAGGGGACAGGCAATTTCAGATCTAGTATTGTGTAATGAGACAGGGTTAATTAGTAATCTTATAGTTAAGGATCCTTTAGGGAAAAGTGATCATAATGAGGCAGAAATTCGGCCTCCCAGGTCTGGACTGAGTGTGTACGGACCTGGGAAGGCATCGCAAAAAATGGCTTTTCCGATCTGTCAAGCTGGAGCTTGACAGATCTTCCGTATCTCGGCAGCCAGGACATTTGCATGGGCAAGATTGCGGTATTTACCCATATTTACCCATATCTTGCCCAGCAAATGTCCTGAAAACTTTTGCGCCTGATAAAAGCAAGCGCATAGCCTACTTTTACAGGTGTAAGAGTTTTAAAACACACTTAAAACATAAAAAATAAAATTAAAAAAACACATTTTATTTTTTAAAACCCTGCCCAGTATGTTAAATTTATTTTAAAGCATAATTAAAAAACTTTTTTAAAAAATCAGAAAAATATATTTTTTAATAATACATAACTTTAATTTAAATTAATGTTAAATAGGTAGTGTATTTTTTCTATTTTTTTATTAATGTTTTGTGTGTTTTGGGGGGGTTTCTCATTCATAATAATGGGAACTCCAACTTACGGAGTTCCCATTATTATGAATGAGAACATACTTTACCTGATTGGCATATGACTGCGCACGTCCTGATGTGCACGCGCTGCGATCCACAGCCAGTGGAGGCCTCAGGACCGGGAATTCGTGTGGGTGCAGCAGCTTCAGGTAAGTGCGCTTCTTTTTTAAGTTTTTTACCCGATTGCCCGCGGGAAGCAGCCGACCAGGATTTCTGGGCCATTATGATAGAATTTCATAGTGAGTTTGTGAGTGATGTGGTTAAGTCTGCAACTGGGATTTTAAATTTAAACAAAGCCAATTATGGATGTACGAGGGGCGAGTTGGCTGAGGTAGATTGGGAAATTATATTCAAAGATATGATGGTAGATTAGCAATGACAAACATTTAAAGAAACAATTTATGATACTCAATGAATATACATTCCCTTTAGAAATAAAAACTCCACTGGTAAAGTAGCACAGCCATGGCTAACTACAGATCTTAAGGATAGTATTTGATTAAAAGAGCCCTACAATGTTAATAAAAAAGAGCAGTAAGGCTTAGGATTGGGAGGGTTTTAAAAATCAGCAAAGGATGACCAAAAAATTGATGAAGATGGAGAAAATAGAATATCAGATTAAACTAGCAAGAAATATAAAAACAGATTGTAAGGGCTTTTACAAGTATGTAAAAAGGAAGTGAGTATCAAAAGTATCATGGATCGCTTGGAGGCAGAGACATGAGAAATTATAATGGGGAATAAGTAAATGGCAGAGACATTAAACACATATTTTGTGTCTGTCTTCACTGTAGGAGACGCAAAGAACATACTGGAAATTGTGGGGAACTGAGGGACTAATGAGAGAGAGGAACCTAAAGTAATTAATATTAGTAAAGAAGTACTGGAGAAATTAATAGGACTAAAAGCCAATAAATCCCCTGGACCTGATGGCTTACATCCTAGGCTTTTAAATCAGGTGGTTGTAGAGATAGTGGTTGCATTGGTTTTGATCTAGATTCCCTGGATTCTAAAACAGTCCCCGTGGATTGGAAGGTAGCAAATGTAACCCTGATCTTCAAGAAAGGAGGGAGAGAGAAAATAGGGAACTATAGGCCAGTTAGCCTGACGTCAGTAGTAGGGAAAATACTAGAATCTATTATTAAGGACATGGTAACAGGGCACTTGGGAAATCACAATATGATTAGGCAGAGTCAACATGGTTTTATGAAATGGAAATTGTGTTTGACAAATCTAATTTTGAGTTTTTGTGAGTGTAACTAGCACGGTAGATAAGTTGGATGTAGTATATTTGGATTTTCAGAAGGCATTCGATAAGGTGCCACACAAGAGGTTGTTACACAGGAACATGGATCATGGGATTGGGGGTAATATATTTGCATGGATTGAGGATTGGTTAACGGACAGAAAACAGAGATTAGGAATAAACGGGTCATTTTTGGATGATGGGATTAAGTGTAATATAGCCAAGTTTGCTGACGATACAAAGCTAGGTGGAAAAGTAAACTGTGAGAAGGATGCAGAGAGGCTGCAAAGGGATATAGACCAGTGAAGTGATTGGGCAAGAAGGTGGCAGATGGAATATAATGTGGGGAAGTTTGAAATTATCGACTTTGGTATGAAGAATGGAAAAGTAGAATATGTTTTAAAAGGTCAGACACTAGCAAATGTTGGTATTCAGAGGGATTTGGGGATCCTTGCACACGAATCACAGAAAGTTAACCACTGGCACAATTAGGAAGGTAAATGATATGAATAGCCTTTATTGCAAGGGGGTTGGAGTATAAGAGTAAGGACTTTTTGCTGCAATTATCTAAGGCTTTGGTGAGACCACAGCCAGAGAACTGTGTACAATTTTGGTCTCCTTAAGGATATACTTGCCTTGGAGGGAGTGCAACAAAGGTTCACTAGACTGATTCCTGGGATGAGAGGGCTATCATATCAGGAGAGATTGAGTAGAATGGGCCTATATTCTCTGGAATTAAGGAGAATGAGAGGTAATCTCATTGAAATATATAACATTCTTAGAGGGCTTGACAGGGTAGATGCTAATAGCCTGTTCCCCTGGCTGGATTGTCTAGAACTAGGGGTCATAGGATAAGGGATCGGCCATTTAGGATTGAGATGAGGAGAAATTTCTTCACTCAGTGGGTTGTGAATCTTTGAAATTCTCTATCCCAGAGGGTTGTGGATGCTCCGTCGATGAGTATATTGATAGATTTTTGTGCACTAAGGGAATCAAGGGATATGGGGATAGTGTGGGAAGGTGTTGTTCAGGTGGAAGCCAGCCATAATCTTGTTGAATGGCGGAGCAGGCTCGATGGGCCATATAGCCTACTCCTGCTCCTAATTATTATGTTCTTATGTTAATTCGGGTCGTAAAGGGCCCAGCTCCAGACTGCAGTATCTTGCTGGTGGCCAGGCCAGTCAGACCCAGCTGGCTTTCTGGCACCAACAAGGGCATTGGTTGAGAGTGTGCAGGGGATGCAGGCATACAATCTTCATGAGAGAAGGCAGCATTTGCCCCTCCCTTGGAACCAATGTCACTCTTATGGGACTGCGCCTGAGCAGTCCTATTGCTCTGTGCGAGAACAGAGTTCAGGAGTGATGAGACACTCTCAAAGCCTCAATCGTGCTTTGCAAGCCGGAGGACATGCTGGAGTCTAGAGACAGGATGGCAGCAGTCTGGGATTCTATCAAAACTGTCAGAGCTGCCACCGGAGGCTCCGTTATTCTGGGTCCCAATCTAGTGTTCATAGAGCTTATCACTCACATCGATGGATAACTGCATGGTCTGGATTTCAAGACAAAGGCATCAAAGATGCAGGTGGAGGAATGGTTGAGCAAATGGAGGGCCAAAGAGTAGACAGCATAGCGTTTAACAGTATGGTGCTAACAGACTTGTGGGACAGTTGTTTCCTGGGAGAGATGCCGTGTTGTTGAAGGAGAGTACAAGGATATGAGTAGTGACGGATACAAGAAAGTGGTCGGAGACAGCCTGATCAGCGATCAAATCTACAGTAATGAAGGAGCCAGGAGAGGTGGTATGGTTGAGAATATAGGTCGGAGAGCAAATAAGGAGCGATATGTTTAGAAAGGAGGACATTGATTTCAGAGGAGAGGGATCAAGGGGACCTGAGATGCAGATTGAAATCACTTGGGATGAGGTGTGGCTCAGTACAGAGGGAAGAAAGAAGTGAGGATATCTTAGGGATAAATTCAAGGTGGGAATAAATGGTAAAAAAAGTCTCAATTGTTTTGCTGAAGCAGTTTTGTTATTAATTCAATGGCTTCTATGAGCTCTTTGTTATTACCTTTACTATGCCTCAATTCAGATTCTTGGGGGTGAAATTCATAGAAACATAGAAAATAGGTGCAGGAGTAGGCCATTCGGCCCTTCAAGCCTGCACCACCATTCAATGAGTTCATGGCTGAACATGCAACTTCAGTACCCCTAATTTCAATTTCATTGGCGGGGTTAGGGACAAAACAGGTAATAATAGATCTGCTGCCTGTTATACTCTCTGTACCATTTGTTTCCCCATCAGAGTACCCAGAGAGAGAGCGCATAGAAACAAAAACTGGACACAGAAGAAAATATATGTAACAAGATAAAATAATACACACCAGAATTCTTATTTTACCTCAGAACTGATCAGTAATGAAAAGAAATAACAAAATATTTTTATCTTTTCTACTCCCTGCCCCCTAAAAAACACATCCATGTTCTTATTCATAAATAGTTTAAATAATTATTGTAAAAGCAGATTGTAGGATTTTGTAAGATCCACATCGTATTAACACATATTAACCCTCAACTCTAATTTTGCCATCACAGGGTTGTCAGGTTGAGTGCCCTGCACATTTATCTAGGTCTGCCATGGTTGCAAGATCAGTGTGTCAGACAATGTTAAGAGCTGGAATTTGGACTTTTGCGATTTCGGGACGTTAATGTGTTAAATAGTTAGCGCCTTCGACTGTAAGTTTCGGCAAAAATGTAAGTTGGAGATGCGTTGACGTTAACTCAGGCGTTGCACAACAGACTTTGTGCACCCGTGCTGAAACTGGAGATGGAGAAGGAGGCGGCCATTTTGCACATGCGCAGTCAATTTTTTTTTCCTGAATGCAAACGCTAATTCAGGGCATGGCAGCTTCCTGCGTGCATGCGCATATAAACCACCCCCCTTTAGCCACTTCTGCAGAGATGGAGGAGCAGAATGGAAGGCAGCGTGTCAGCACTTCCCTAATGAGTCAAGTGAGACATTACTCCACGCAGTGGAGAGGAGGTGGTCCTCACTCTATCTTGCTGGGGGAAGGAGACCACTCCCACCTGTATTTAAGAGGCTGTGGAGGGAGATTGCACAGGAGGTCTCTGCTGCAGACACCGTGCCCAGAACTGGGACACAATGTAGAAAAAAGTTCAATGACCTTACCAGCATCATCAGGGTGAATACTATTCGCATTTATGTATGCCTCCTATCCTTCTAACATGAATCTCAGATACTATGTGAAGTCTTTCATGCATATGGTCCCTCTCAAAAGCAGCCTGTGGGGTGGCTTCCACAATTTACAAGAAAGATGACGGATGATTTGTCTACCCATTGCCTCCTAATGATCGATGCACATGAACTCAATCATTTAGATCCTTCCTCACAATACACTCCCACTGCTGCTATGGGTTTCATAAAAATCACCTGCAGCCTCTATGTTACATCCCTCTCAACTCCTAACAATCGCTCACAAAGCTCATGCAACATCCACACAGATTGAACAAGCAATTAGAACATCCACACAGTCTCACCTATTGTAGTACGGTAGGCATATGTGGCACAACAGGAGATAAATCCTTTCTGAAATCTTCCTATTTTTCTCTTTGCAGTCAAAGCACTCTCACAACAGGAGGGAACAGCTGTGCGCAGCTGGGGTTCTGCCTCAACTATATCACTTAATGGATATAGAGGAACGGGTGTCGGTACTCATTGGAATACCAGCTTGGGCAATTGCCGGGGGCGATGCTGAGCCCCCTTCAGGTAGTGAGGGTATGTAAATGGATAGGACGACTGAAGAGACTGCATTGAGACGTATAATGAAGTGGCAACGGGCTTTCAAATGAACATGTGCAATGCCATCTTCCTCCCGTCACCCTGCCCCCTCCCCTGCTGCTAACCACACATATGGTTTTTGTGATTGCAGAAGAACAGCCACAATGACAGCAGCCTTCCCGGGACGCCTCCACCTCTGGCCATGGCGGTGATGACGAGGCTGTGGACACAACACCGATGACTGAGCCGCAGAGCCCACCAGTTGCCCCGACTCAAGAGACCACATCTGGCGACAGACAATTTTGCGGAGTTTGAGTCTTCGGAGGCTCCTGGCCCCAGTCGCCTATAGCAACGCAGTGCGACAGGGGAATCTCACAGGCCAGCTCTCTGGAGGGTGGGTCGGCAAAGTCGGTCTGCTCAACGACAGGCAGACATGGAACTGCAGGGTGGAAATGTCCACGGAAAGCTCAGGCATGCACCTTGAGCTTATGGATGCACTGGGGCGGATCCCCGAGAACATCAACAAGCTTTTTGCGACTGTTGCGGAGACAACGTCACGGATTGTCGTTGCAACTCGGGACTCCAGCGAGGCGCTGGTGGCCTCGGGCAGCAACAGTGGTGTTGCAGAGTGTGTGATGTGTGCCATTGATCACATCGCAGCCTCGGGCACATCGCAGGCACAAGCTACACTGCAGCTTGGTGATGTGATGCATTCGATGACTGCTGCCTTCCTCTCTGCGTTCCTCACTGTCCAACGGGGAAGTGACGGTGCCAAAATAGACCAGCAAGTTGTGGAGACACGTCGTGCTTCGGATGCTGAGGCCCAGCCCTATCGGAGAGTCAGTGACTCCCAGGAAATGAGAGGTGCTTTCCTTCTTCAGGATGACAGCATTCCGGCTCCCACCACTGATTCGCCAACCATGCACCATACACGGTTCACATCGAGCCACCAGTGACTGCTTCTGCCGATGATGAGGCACAGCAGTCCGCAGCCGGGCCTTCCAGGCCAAGAGCTGGTCCAGGGTGTTCTCATACCCCGTCCCCCCCGCCCCCAACACAGCAGCCCTCCAGCAGCTTTGCTGTACGCCCTGAGGCCACATTGAATTGAGGATGAGCAGCAGGCAAGGGAGGGGGATGAAGGGAAGGGGGTGGGGGGGGCGGCAGTGCGGCTAAGAGCCATTAAAGGGTGACACAAGGTTGTGTTGGGGCATTTCTGTTGAATGATTAAAAGTGTAAATAGTTGTATGTGAACAAATGACAGCTTTTGCATTGACTTGCTGTAGGAAGCAGTTTTATGTTTAGTTAGGTTTTGTTTCATCATTGTATCATTTGGGGTTGTTGGGTATATATTATTATTAATCTTTATAAAAATGTTTCTTTGACCGTTGCCATTGGTGTCTTGTGCCTCATTGCAGAATTCAATATAGATGAGCCTTTATGATGGCACAGAGTCGCGGGTCAAAGCTGCATCCCCACCTTCGCCATCCAAGCAAACCGCTCAACGATGAGTTGGCGACGTAAGGCTCTTGCTGCGGACGCATCTCCAAGCTGCCTCCTGTGCGTTTGTGGTGGCTCTGCAATGGGTTCCTCGCCAGGCTCATCTTCCTCGTCCTCCTCCTCCTCCTGAGGTGGTCCTGCAATACCCGTGGCAATGCCCAGCCCCTCATGATGGCAGCATGCAACACGCGACAATGAATTCGGAGACCTGTTGAGTGGAAAATCCACCAAGCCGCATGCACCCAGAACGATGCAACAATCCAATGAGGATGGAGGACGCAGCAATTGAAGAAATGGTCCAGCTGTCGAGGACGAGCGTGGACCTAGCTCGAGATGTGCTGTAGACCATGGCTGGCATAGCTGCCAGCATCGCCACCTTTGCTCAGCAACATACTGCCAGTATGGAGTGGCTCATTAGTGCGGTGGAGTGCAACACCGACTCTGTTGAGGCGATGAGGCAAGCGATGGCTTCTGGCCATGTTATGCAACCCCCCCCCCCCACCGGGCCCACACCATGGAGGCCGACAGATTCCGAGGAGCCGGAGATGCCGGCGCCTTCTATCACATCCCCTACATTCTTTCCAAGATGAATACGTCAGTAGCGCTCTGGCTGCCCTCCTGCACATCATGGACCAGAGGTGGTGAGGGGCAGGGCTGCGGCTCGCTGTGGTGAAGGTGGACCCATGATGGGCCTCACATCGAGGGGTGGGGGGGGGGTAGGGAGAGAGGTGGTGGTAAGGGGTAGAGGGTTGGGTGTTGGTGGTGGATATGTTCTTTACTCCTCATTAAGTTGTGGCTGTTGTTTCACATGGGTCGTTGTCAATGTCACTTGACTGGTCTCAGAACAACTGTACATATGTTGGATTCAATTGTTTGCATGTTCTGCCGCTTTGGCATGCTGCACTATTCAATACAGTCACATCGTTCACCCACTCTTGGTCAATGTCTCATTTTACATTATCTGAAGTGCTTTCTGAGAAAAAGACAAATCTCCTTCAGGTGTACTGCTGTATGAGGAATCTCTTGCCCTCCACATTTGATGCGACTGTTTAATGGGTCCTGTCACCAGGTGATTGCGATACGACAAGCAAGGGTCACCAATGCAGGAAGGTTGCCATTCAATGAGAGACAGTTGCACTACTTGCAGGGCACACATTAAGGCTTGAACTTCAGTGCACTCTTTTCTTCGGTCCACCATCGCGGAGTCCCACTCCTGATATATGTTCCTCAGTGACCCTGCAGCCCATTATATCTCTTTTTCCGTCTCCTATACTTCAGGTCATGCTGTTCTCACTATCACATGCTGCGACCTGCCAGAGCATTACATGTTCTCATTTTGGTCTATTTACTCTGACAGAAACTCATACCATTTGTGCATACATTCTGTCAATAACTCTGTTCTGCCTGCAATGGTCTACAAACTCTCGGTAGGGCATCTCCACTGAGCCTTTATCATCTTTTGGAACTCATTGCTGCTTCCTCCACCACACCTTCCCTTCAACGGATTACTTTTCATTTACAGGTCTGAGCTCACTCTGTGCAGCTTAAGGCCGACCAGATAACTAATTCTGAGCCTCTGATAATGGTGCAGCAGGAGAACGCTCCCTGGGACGTGCAGCGCTGCAGCACTCTGAGCGATTCTCCCTGCCGCCCGATTTGCAGGCCAGCTCACACCACCTTTTTGCCAGCGGTCCTTCTGGCGGGCGGCAGCATGATCTTGGAGGATCGTGCGCGAGGAAAATCCTTGTTTTTGAGCCTCCGGCATGGGCGGGTGGCAGAAAGCTGCGCCAGCGGTACTTCACCGAGGAATCTCCCGCCGGGCGGGACCTGGGCAACAGATGGGCAACACACGAGGAATCTGAGCGAAATGGTTTTTCCGGGCGGAATTCAGCGGCTGTGGGCGGAACTCTGACCAAGTTCAGGCCCTTAATATTTCATTTTTCTCCTCATCCCTGTTTATTTTAAGATTCCCATTCCCATTCTTCAAGCTTATCTTTCCCACTCTCCCCAGCTGTCACTTTAATTATTTCACAATCAAAATAAATTGGAATTTTTCCTCTTGCCATGAATGTTTAGCTTTTGTTCATTTCTTCTAAGCAGTTCATTCCTTCCACAAAGAAACAAATCTAAGCCTGAACTATCTAATCAGTCTGAACAAATGTCTACATACCAACTGTCAGCTCATGTCACAGACTACTGTGATAAATTGCAAAGGTCATTTCTTCCATTCCACTTGCAGCATGACCAGCCCAAATTCCCTTTTCCTATTGCATGCATCCAATCTATCTTTTTACACAACAAAATTACTGATAGCTAACTGAGTTGAAGACAGATTTATATATACATCCATATTCATACCATCTAACCAAAATGATAAATTATGCTGCAGATGTTTAGCATAAGATTGTAGAGAATTGTGTGATGATAATTGGAATGCTTCCCATTCATTTAGCTGACTAATATATGTTCTCAAATGAAATTCAGGACTCACTTCATATTTACATTCTTTCTCGCAGAATTCTGCACAAATTTGCTTTTGATTTCCCTTTGAAAACTCATTAACAAGCAACTTTTTAAGATAATGTTCTCTTCCATATTTTAAGGTGGGAGCAAAGTACAATGTACAGACAAACAAAAACTGTTGCTGCTGGCTACCCGCCATGCACTCTGATTACTCACAACCTAGCGTTTTGTTACAATTAACATGCAGAAGAAAACCGGTGCTTAAAGGTATAAATTATGAGGACAGGTTGCATAAACTTGGCTTTTATTCCCGACTATAGAAGCTTGAGGGGGTCTCTAATCCAGGTGTTTACAACGACTAACAGATTTGAGAGAGAGAGCAACTGTTTCCTCTGGTAAGAAAATCTAGAACAAGGGGGCAGAATCTTAAAATGAGAGCTAAGTCATTCAGGAGTGAGATCTGGAGGCACTTTCTCATACAATGGGTAGCGGAAATCTGCATCACTCTCATCCAAAAGGCTGTGCATGCTGGGGGGGTCAATTGGAATTTTCAAGGCTGAGATCGATAGATTTTTGTTAGGTAAGGAAAGGCATCAACGGATAAGGATCAAAAGCGGGTAAATGGAGTTGAGGTACAGATCAGCACGAGGGGCTGAATGGCATTTTCCGGTTCCTAAAATATCCCTTTAATTACTAATTCTTTAATGTATCTAGTCTTGTCTCACATTCCCTTCAAACTTGTTAGTATCCAGCACTACAGCCGATGGCTCTTCATTTAGTTCCTCTATTTAAGAAAGCTCAATGCATGTTTTAATATTATAATACGATAGGTTACCAGAAAACAACAACTACAACTTATGTTTATATAGTGCCTTTAACAGAGTAAAATGTCCCAAGGCGCTTCACAGGAGTATTGTTGGATAAAAAATTTGACACCGAGCCACATAAGTAGAAATTAGCACAGGTGAGCAAAAGCTTGGTCAAAGAGATGTGTTTTAAGGATCGTCTTGAAGGAGGAAAGAGAGGGAGAGAGTCAGAGAGGTTTAGGCAGGGAGTTCCAGAGCTTGGGGCTTAGGAAACAGAAGGCACGGCCAACAATGGTTGAGCGATTATAATCAGGGATGCTCAAGAGGGCAGAGTTAGAGGAGCGCAGACATCTTGGGGGGGGAGTTGTGAGGCTGGAGGAGATTGCAGAGATAGGGAGGGGCGAGGCCATGCAGGGATTTGTAAACAAGGATGAGAATCTTGAAATCGAGGTGTTGCTTAACCAGGAGCCGATGTAGGTCAGCGAGCACAGGGGTGATGGGTGAGTGGACCTTGGTGCGAGTTAGGACATGGATTGCCGAGTTTTGGGTGACCTTAAGTTTACATAGGGCAGAATGGGGGAGGCCAGCCAGGAGTGCATTTGAGTACTCAAGTCTAGAGGTAACAAAGGCATGGATGAGGGTTTCAGCAGCAGGTGAGCTGAGGTAGGGCCGGAGACCGCAATGTTACGGAGATGGAAAATGGCGGTTTTAGTTATGCTGTGGATATGTGGCCGGAAGCTCATTTCAGGTTAAATATGACACCTAGGTTGCGAACAGGCACAGTGCTGTTATCAACAACTTAAACCCACCAACTTTCTTTGAAGAATTTTTTGCTAAATGTTCTGCCACCCTGGGTTTCAGGGGTCTTAGAATGTGAAAAGTATTATGAGCTCAATGCTTGAGCACAAACTTCTTGATATCACTGAATTGCTTTCAGACATCCAGTAAGCTTTTTTTTATTGTAAGAGATTGGGTTCAGTGACTTTTCTCCTCTTCTCAGGCCAATCTACAAGAAATAGGTTTTGGTGAACTGATAGCAGTACTAAAGATTGAATACTTACTCATCAATGGCGTTTTAAAAATTAATCCTCGGGATGCGGGCATCACTGGCAAGACTGATATTTATTGTCCATTGCTACTAGCTCTGAGAAAGTGCTGATGGACTAACTTCTGGAACGACTGCAGTCCGTGTGGTGCAAGTGCCACATGGTTTTATTCTTGCTATTCTTTGTAGTGGTTTTATACGACTGAGTGGTTTGCTCGGTCACTTCAGAGGGCAGTTAAGAGTTCAGAGTGTTTGCTAGTGCTGTTGGGGAGGGTTTAAACTAATACGGCAGGGGGATGGGAACAATGCAGGGAGGCAGAGGGAAGTAAAAAGGTGGCAGAAGCAAAAGGTAGGAAGGAGAAAAACAAGAGTGGAGAGCAGAGAAATCAAGGGCAAAAATCAAAAAGGGCCACATTAGAACAAAATTCTAAAAGGACAAAGAGTGTTAAAAAAACAAGCCTGAAGGCTCTGAGTCTCAATGCGAGGAGCATTCGTAATAAGGTGGATGAATTCACTGCGCAGATAGCTGTTAACGGATATAATGTAATTGGGATTACGGAGACATGGCTCCAGGGTGACCAAGCCTGGGAACTCAACATCCAGAGGTATTCAATATTTAGGAAGGATAGACAGAGAGGAAAAGGAGGCGGGGAGGCGTTGTTGGTTAAAGAGGAAATTAATGCAATAGTAAGGAAGGACATTAGCATGGATGATGTGGAATCTATATGGGTAGAGCTGTGAAACACGAAAGGGCAGAAAACATTAGTAGGAGTTGTGTACAGACCATCAAACAGTAGTAGTGAGGTTGGGGATGGCATCAAACAGGAAATTAGGGACGCGTGCAATAAGGGTACAGCAGTTATCATAGGTGACTTTAATCTACATATTGATTGGGCTAACCAAACTGGTAGCAATATTGTGGAGGAAGAGTTCCTGGAATGTATAAGGGATGGTTTTCTAGACCAATATGTCGAGGAACCAAATAGAGAGCAGGCCATCCTAGACTAGGTCTTGTGTAACGAGAGAGGGTTAATTAGCAATCTGGTCATGCGAGGCCCCTTGGGGAAGAGTGACCATAATATGGTAGAATTCTTCTTTCAGATGGAGAGTGACACAGTTAATTAACAGACTAGGGTCCTGAACTTAAAGAAAGGAAACTTCGATGGTATGAAACGTGAATTGACTAGGATAGACTGGCGAATGATACTTAAAGGGTTGATGGTGGATAGGCAATGGCAGACATTTAAAGATCACATGGATGAACTACAACAATTGTATATCCCTGTGTGGTGTAAAAATAAAAAAGGGAAGGTGACTCAACTGTGGCTAACAAGGGAAATTAGGGAAAGTGTTAAATCTAAGGAAGAGGCATATAAATTGGCCAGAAAAAGCAGCAAACCTGAGGACTGGGAGAAATTTAGAATTCAGCAGAGGAGGACTAAGGATTAAATTAGGAGTGGGAAAATAGAGTATGAGAGTAAGTTTGCAGGGAACATAAAAACTGACTGCAAAAGCTTCTATAGATATGTGAAGAAAAAAAGATTAGTGAAGACTAATGTCGGTCCCTTGCAGTCAGAATCAGGTGAATTCATAATGGGGAACAAGGAAATGGCAGACCAATTGAACAAATACTTTGGTTCTGTCTTCATTAAGGAAGACACGAATAACCTCCCGAAAATACTAGGGGACCGAGGGTTTAGCGAGAAGGGGGAACTGAGGGAAATTCTTATTAGTCAGTAAATGGTGTTAGGGAAATTGAAGGGACTGAAGGCCGCTAAATCCCCAGGGCCTGATAGTCTGCATCCCAGAGTACTTAAGGAAGTGGCCATAGAAATAGTAGATGCATTGATGGTCATTTTCCAACATTCCATGGACCCTGGATCAGTTCCTATGGATTAGAGGGTAGCTACACTCCACTTTTTAAAAAAGGAGGGAGAGAGAAAACAGCGAATTATAGACCGGTTAGCCTGACATCTGTGGTGGGGAAAATGCTGGAGTCAATTATTAAAGATGTAATAGCAGTGCATTTGGAAAGCAGTGTCAGGATCGGTCCAAGTCAGCATGGATTTATGAAAGGGAAATCATGCTTGACAAATCATCTAGAGTTTTTTGAGGATGTAACTAGTAGAGTGGATAAGGGAGAACCAGTAGATGTGATGTATTTGGACTTTCAAAAGACTTTTGACAAGGTCCCACACAAGAGATTGGTGTGCAAAATTAAGGCACATGGTATTGGGGGTAATGTATTGACATTGATAGATAAATGGTTTGCAGACAGGAAGCAAAGAGTGGGAATAAACGGGTCCTTTTCAGAATGGCAGGCAGTGACTAGTGAGGTGCCGCAGGGTTCAGTGACACTAAGCTGGGTGGCGGTGTGAGCTGTGAGGAGGATGCTAAGAGGCTGCAGGGGGACTTGGACAGGTTAGGTGAGTGGGCAAATGCATGGCAGATGCAGTATAATGTGGATAAATGTGAGCTTATCCACTTTGGTGGCAAAAACACAAAGACAGAATATTATCTGAATGGCGGCAGGTTAGTAAAAGGGGAGGTGCAACGAGACCTGGGTGTCATGGTACATCAGTCATTGAAGGTAGGCATGCAGGTACAGCAGGCAGTAAAGAAAGCAAATGGCATGCTGGCCTTCATAGCGATGGGATTTGAGTATAGGAGCAGGGAGATTTTGCTGCAGTTATACAGGGCCTTGGTGAGACCACACCTTGAGTATTGTGTGCAGTTTTGGTCTCCTAATCTGAGGAAGGACGTGCTTGCTATTGAGGGAGTACAGCGAAGGTTCACCAGACTGATTTCCGGGATCGCACGCCTGACATATGTGGAAAGACTGGATCAGCTAGGCTTATACTCACTGGAATTTAGAAGAATGAGAGAAGATCTTATAGAAACGTATAAAATTCTGACGGGACTGGACAGGTTAGATGCAGGAAGAATGTTCCCGATGTTGGGGAAGTCCAGAACCAGGGGACACAGTCTAAGGATAAGGGGTACGCCATATAGGACCGAGATGAGGAGAAACTTTTTCACCCAGAGAATTGTAAACCTGTGGAATTCTCTGCCACAGAAAGTTGTTGAGTCTAGTTCGTTGGACATATTCAAAAGGAAATTAGATGTGGCCCTTATGGCTAAAGGGATCGGGGATATGGAGAGAAGGCTGGGGTGGGGTATTGACGTTGAATGATCAACCATGATCATATTGAATGGCGGTGCAGGCTTGAAGGGTCGAATGGCCTGCTCCTGCAGCTATTTTCTATGGTTCTATGTTTCTATGTTTCAAACAGGTTGGTGTGGGACTGGAGTCACATATAGGCCGCACTAGGTAAGGTTTGCAGGTTTCCTTCCATAATGGACATTAGTGAACCAGTTGGGTTTTTACAACAATCTGACAGCTTCATGGACACTTTTTTTTTACTGATATCAGCTTTTTATTTCCATTTTTTGTAACTGAATTCAAACTCTCAAACTGCCATGGTAGGTGTGAACTCACATTCTGTGGATTATTAGTTCAGTAACGTAACTACTAGTAAACTGTAAATTCAAACCAATTCTTCATTAGTTTTAGCTAATTTGTCAGCGAAAAATGGCATTTTGTGAACTATTATTCTGCTGCTGGTACCATCTGTAAACTGAAGAGATCAAAGTCATGATTTCTGGCTAGTTCATTTAATTAAAATACTTATTAAAACAAGTTTTGTCTGATGGCTTAACTTACTATTAGGAATAAATTACCATGCAAAAAGCAAAGAGAAGCATTTTAATATACGCACATATCAGCGATCAAATCACCAATTGGTGACAATATCTTGTTTGTGGGAGAGGGAATTGAATTTTTTTTTACTGATATCAGAGAGTAGGGATAATGCATAGGTTCTGAAATTAGCAGGATATGACTACTGGTGTCCCACAGGGATGTGTGTTGGGGCCTCAACTATTCGCAGTATTTATTAACGACTTAGATGCATAGAAAGCCACAGATCCAAATTTGCCGATGACACAAAGATAGGCGGCATTGTAGGCAGAGTAGATGAAAGCATAAAATAACAAAGGGATATTGATAGATTAAGTGATTGGGCAAAGCTGTGGCAAATGGATTTCAAATATAAGCACTTTGGACCTAAAAAGGAGAGAACAGGATACTTTCTAAATGGTGAAAGCCTAAAAACAGTGGAGGTCCAAAGAGGCTTGGGGATTCAGGTACATGAATCAATAAATATCATGAACAGGTACAGAACATAATCAAAAAGGCTAATGGAATGCTGGTCTTTATATCTAGAGGACTAGAATACAAGGGGGTAGAAGTTATGTTGTAGCTGTTTGGACCACACCTGGAGTACTGTGAACAGTTCTGGGCACCACATGCTAGGACAGATATGTTGGCCTTGGAGGGAGTGCAGCATAGGTTTAACAGAATGAATGGACTTCAAGGGTTAAGTTATGAGGAGAGACTACACAAATTAAGGTTAAGGGGTGATCTGATTGAAGTTTTCAGAATATTAAGGGGAACAGATAGGATAGATAGAGAGAAACTATTTCCGCTGGTTGGGGGATTCTCGGTCTAGGGGGCATAGTCTAAAAATTAGAGCCAGACCTTTCAAGATTGTTGATAGATTTTTGTTAACCAAAGGTGTTAAGGCATATGGGCCAAAGGGGCGGATATATCGAGTTAGATCGCAGATCAGCCATGATCTCATTGAATGGCGGAATAGGCTTGAGGGGCTGAATTGCTGTTCCTATGTTTTAGAAGTAAGGTGACTCCAGGATTACATGTTTAACAATGGAGGTTTGGAACTAATCAATCTGCTATGGTTGACTCTAACCCAATACCTAAACCAGGAAGATTTGTAATACTCTAGGTTGCTGGTCACGGGAATATGGGAAGGGAGGACCTTGAGTTAATCACTATCACTAGGGGGGTAGTGCTGGACAGGCTAATGGGACTCAAGGTAGACAAGTCCCCTGGTCCTGATGAAATGCATCCCAGGGTATTAAAAGAGATGGCGGAAGTTATAGCAGATGCATTCGTTATAATCTACCAAAATTGTCTGGACTCTGGGGAGGTACCAGTGGATTGGAAAGCAGCTAATGTAATGCCTCTGTTTAAAAAAGAGGGCAGACAAAAGGCAGGTAACTACAGGCCGGTTAGTTTAACATCTGTAGTGGGGATAATGCTTGAAACTATCATTAAGGAAGAAATAGCGGGACATCTAGATAGGAATAGTGCAATCAAGCAGACGCAACATGGATTCATGAAGGGGAAATCATGTTTAACTAATTTACTGGAATTCTTTGAGGATATAACGAGCATGGTGGATAGAGGTGTACCGATGGATGTGGTGTATTTAGATTTCCAAAAGGCATTCGATTAAGTGCCACACAAAAGGTTACTGCAGAAGATAAAGGTACGCGGAGTCAGAGGAAATGTATTAGCATGGATAGAGAATTGGCTGGCTAACAGAAAGCAGAGAGTCGGAATAAATGGGTCCTTTTCGGGTTGGAAATCGGTGGTTAGTGGTGTGCCACAGGGATCGGTGCTGGGACCACAACTGTTTACAACATACATAGATAACCTGGAAGAGAGGACAGAGTGTAGTGTAACAAAATTTGCAGATGACACAAAGATTAGGGGGAAAGCGGGTTGTGTAGAGGACACAGAGAGGCTGCAAAGAGATTTGGATAGGTTAAGCGAATGGGCTAAGGTTTGGCAGATGGAATACAATGTTGGAAAATGTGAGCTCATCCACCTTGGAAAAAAAAACAGTAAAAGGGAATATTATTTGAATGGGGAGAAATTACAACATGCTGCGGTGCAGAGGGACCTGGGGGTACTTGTGCATGAATCCCAAAAAGTTAGTTTGCAGGTGCAGTAGGTAATCAGGAAGGCGAATGGAATGTTGGCCTTCATTGCGAGATGGATGGAGTACAAAAACAGGGAGGTCCTGCTGCAACTGTATAGGGTATTGGTGAGGCCGCACCTGGAGTACTGTGTGCAGTTTTGGTCACCTTTCTTAAGGAAGGGTATAATAGCTTTGGAGGGGGTACAGAGACGATTCACTAGGCTGATTCCGGAGATGAGGGGGTTACCTTATGATGATAGATTGAGTAGACTGGGTCTTTACTCGTTGGAGTTCAGAAGGATGAGGGGTGATCTTATAGAAACATTTAAAATAATGAAAGGGATAGACAAGATAGAGGCAGAGAGGTTGTTTCCACTGGTCGGGGAGACGAGAACTAGGGGGCACAGTCTCAAAATACGGGGGAGCCAATTTAAAACTGAGTTGAGAAGGAATTTCTTCTCCCAGAGGGTTGTGAATCTGTGGAATTCTCTGCCCAAGGAAGCAGTTGAGGCTAGCTCATTGAATGTATTCAAGTCACAGATAGATAGATTTTTAACCAATAAGGGAATTATGGGGAGCGGGCGGGTAAGTGGAGCTCAGTCCACGGCCAGATCAGCCATGATCTTGTTGAATGGCGGAGCAGGCTCGAGGGGCTAGATGGCCTACTCCTGTTCCTAATTCTTCTGTTCTTATGTTCTTATAGGTTATCGTTGATGATTGACCAGCCAGCCCGGCTCACCAGTGAAAATTGAATGGATAGATTGGTTGTGAGGAGTTGGGATACTTTCCATTCAGCTCTAGATAGCCCTAAAGGGTACGGTGGTCCTAGTTGAACAGAGAGGAATTTACCAATACTCTACTTGTAAGCTGTGGGGTTTTAGGTGGTTAACCTCCAGCAGTGACCTTGCTTGCACTTGGAGAACCCGAAGTCTTGGCTGTACCAAACAAATCCTAAACCTTCTGGATTTAGGTCAGTGGGATGGGTTCCTATGGGGAGTGAATGTGCATACCATATGAGGAAAGCAGAAATTCTACATGTAGATTTCTCAGAAGGTTTTATGACCAGGATCTCAAACTCGGCACTAAGCTCATGGTCTACAGAGCAGTAGTGATACCCGCCCTCCTATATGCTTCAGAGATATGGACTATGTACAGTAGGCAGCTCAAAGCACTGAAGAAGTACCACCAACACTGCCTCTGTAAAATCCTGCAAATTCATTGGCAGGATAGGTGCACCAACATCAGTGTTCTCTCTCAGGCCAACATCTCCAGCATTGACCAGGCTCGATCAGCTCCGATGGACTGGCCACATTGTCTGCATGCCCAACACTAGAGTCCCGAAACAAGCACTTTACTCCGAGCTACGTCACGGCAAGTGAGTTCCAGGTGGGCAGAGAAAACGCTTCAAGGACACCTTCAAAGCATTCTTGAACAAAATGTAACATCTCCACTGACTCCAAGACCGCTCAAAGTGGAGGAGAAGCATCCGAGAAGGCGCCGAACACTTTGAGTCTCTTCATAGGGAGGACATGGAAGCCAAGTACAAATAGCGGAAGGAGCGTACGACAAATCAAGCACCCCACCTACCCGTCCCTTCAACCACCACCTGCCCCACCTGTGACAGAGACTGCAGATCCCGCATTGTCTCATCAGTCACCTTAGAACTCATATTAGTGTGGCAGCAAGTCATCCTCAACTCCGGGGGACTGCCTAAGAAGAAGAAGAGATGGGTTTTATGCCAATCGACATCTAGCTGACTGAAATCAATTGGGGTCATTTTAATCTAACTTGTCCAGAGAGAAACGAACAATAGCTTGACTTCAATGGAAAGTAAAATCAGACAGGGCATGCAAACCGATCCTGTCAGTTTCCCAACATGCAGGTAAGGTTAAAATTACTTCTAAGATAAATACTCGGTGAAGAACAATGCAGATGTGACCAGAGACCAAATGATTCTGATTGTGGTATTTGATTTCTGTCATTAAAAAAAAAATGCACAGCTCAAAATGCAATAGCCTGTGAACTCTACCCATCAAGGAGTCAGTGCTTTCATGAGTGGAAGAGTGATGGAGTATAAATGCAGAAAAAAAAGATGCAACAAGTATGGAGGTACAAAAATCAATCCATCTGGAAAATTGCTGTTGCAGATTGTCAGCAGTAGGGCAGTCGAAGGCAGCTGGAAGTGCTCAGAGCGATGACATTATAGTGATGCGGGAGTTATAGCAGTGAATAATTAGATGATGAGATAAACTATTAAGGAGAACATTTTAGTGCTTTTGCAAAAGTGAGACGTAGCAGATTCTTTGCTGACTGAACAAGCATTATGTGTTCCAAGTACGAAATTATACACCTTAGCGACAGAAACTGCCACATGAGTGAATGGGGGGGGGGGGTGGAGGGGGGGCGCATTTTGCCTTTTATTGAGCTAAATATATTTTATTTATGCTGCTTTAGCTCAATATTAACCTGGACACTAAGTACAATTTAAACAACTATGCATGTGTTTGCAAACTTAATAATCCTTAGCTAATCTCCTGTGGCTTTGTTCTGCATTAATATGGGATCTAAAGGATGTTTACAATTTTTATCGTGGTCCCTTTCTAAAGCTGGCTGCAGAAAGCAGCAGGATTAAGGAGTGAAGTACAATCGATGTAAGCAATGCAACTAGTGAGGGGTTGGAACAAAGTGAGGGAGAAGAGATCACGGTGGGGGGGGGGGGGGGAAGATCACGGGAGGGGTATGGAGATTGCGGGGAGGGGAAGCGATTGTGGGGCTTGGGTCTGGAGATCGCGAGGAAGGTCAAACCAGAAATCATCCTATAGAATAGAATACCAGTAATGACACATGTTCAATGAGTACTTTGTATTAATTTTCAAAATGGAGGAAGAGGACAAAATACAAGTGGTAGAGGGGAACCTAAAAATAAGTAACGGAGAGCAATTTAGTAGGTTTAATAAAGTAAAAGAAAATCGTAATGGTAGAGATCGCTGGGGGGGAAGAGATAGCAGGGAGGGGGTCTGAAGATCACGGGGAGGGGGTCAGGAGATCGCGATGAGGGCAAGAGGTCACAGCGGGGGAAAGAGGTAGTGGCGGGGGAAAGAGGTCTTGGAGAGGGACAGAGGTCGTGGGGAAGGGATGAGGAAGCGGGGAAGGTAACAGGTTACGGGGAAGCGAAGAAATCACAGGGAGGGGTTTGGAGATCACGGGGAGAGGAAATGATAGCAGGGAGGGGAAAAGATCGCGGGGGGTGGTTTGGAGATTGCGGGGGTCTGGGGATCTGGAGATCGCGGGGTGGAGATGACATTGTGTGGCATGGGTCTGGAGATCACTGAGAAGGTCAAACCAGAAGTGGGCGTATTCACGATGGGTTGGAGTCAGGTTTCCCATTTTTAAGAATCTAGTCCCAGCCCTGCCATCTCTCACCTGTCCTAGGGATGGGAGGGAGGGGTTAAAATTCCTCCCATAAGATTGAAGCCCAGTAATGACACATGTTCAATGAGTACTTGGTATTTTTTTCCACAGTGGAGGAAGAGGACAGGCTACAAGTGGTACAGGGGATCCTAAAAATAAGTCATAGGGAGTAATTTAGTAGATTTAATAAAGGGTCTGAAATTCCAGCCTGCCGGGTCCATACTGAGTGTGTACGGACCCGGGAAGGCATCGCAAAAACTGGTTTTCAGCGCACAATGCGCATGAGCTGAAAGCCGGCTTTTCCGATCTGTCAGGCTGGAGCTTGATAGATCTTCCATATCTCGGTAGCCAGGACATTTGCATGGGCAAGATTGCGGTATTTACCCATATCTTGCCCAGCAACTGATTGAAAACTTTTGCGCCTGATAAAAGCAAGCGCATAGCCTACTTTTACAGGTGCAAGAGTTTTAAAACGCACTTAAAACATAAAAAATAAAATTAAAAAAACACATTTTATTTTTAAAAACCCTGCCCACTACATTAAATTTATTTTAAAGCATAATTAAAAAAACTTTTTTAAAAATCAGAAAAATATATATTTTTAATAATACATAAGTTTAATTTAAATTAATGTCTATTTTTTCTATTTTTTATTAATGTTTTGTAGGTTTGGGGGGTTCTCATTCATAATAATGGGAACTCTAACGGAGTTTTCATTATTATGAATGAGAACATACTTTACCTGATTGGCTGCGCAGAGCCATGTGACTGCAACTCCAGCCCTGCGCACGTCCTGATGTGCACGCGCTACGACACACAGTCAGTGGAGGCCTTAGGTCCGGGAATTCGTGTGGGTGCAGCAGCTTCAGGTAAGTGCGCTTCTTTTTAAAGTTTTTTACCCGATCGCCCGCGGGAAGCAGCCGACCGGGATTTCTGGGCCAAAGCAAAAAATATGGTAACGTAGAAAATAATGGGACTTAAGATACAGATACATTTCCAGGACCTAAGGTAGGTGAGGAAATTGCAGATACATTAATCATAATTTTACAAAGCTCTCTAGATTCAGAAATTGTGCCTTTGAATTAGATAACTGCAAATGTCACTCCATTATTGAGGAAGGGAGGGAACGAGAAACTAGGGAACTATAAACCTGAAGATTTAGGATTAATTTTGGGGAAGTTACTGGAATCTATCATCAGAGATAGAGGGCTGAATTTTATCTGGAAGACGGGTTGGGAATGGGATGGTGGGGTGGCTCGGAAATGGTTGGGAAATCTGTAAGGGCCTGATTTGCATGGGAAGCCTCTGTTTCCCATGCGCAGCCAGCCAGATTGAGAAGCTGGCTGGCTCTCAGCAGGTAGACCTACTATAATATGCCGCAGATAGGAGGGATCGCGTGAGGTCTGGGTGGGGGGTGGGGGGTGTGTTGGGGCCGGAGGAGCATGGTGGGGGGGGGGGGGGAAACGCTGGTAGTTGGAAGAGGATCAGGGATTGGAAGGGAGGGGTGGTGGTCGGAAGAGCACGGGGTGGGAATGGACCGGAGGCCTGGGCGGGGAAAGGCCTCGTTGGGCAGGGGTGGGGGGGGGGGGCAATCGGAGGCCATTAGAGGGGGAGGCTTTGGGGTGGGGAGGGGTGGGGGGCTGGAGGACTGTGGGCAGGCCTCGTGGGAGGATCACAGCCCTGAGTGGATCAGCTGCCTCTTGTTGGGGGTCTCCGATCACAGGGGCTGAGTAAGGCAATGACCCAAATCCAGGAGGTATGTGTTACACAAACTCCATTCCCTAGCCACTGACTCCAACCCTCTGCTCAACTTCTGTCTGATGCTGAACCGCACTTTTCGCAACCTTGGTGTCATATTTGACCCTGCAATGAGCTATTGACCACATATCCGCAGCATAACCAAGACCGGCTGTTTCCACCCCTGTAACATCACCCTTCTCCGCCCTTGCCTCAGCTCATCCACTGTTGAAGCCCTCATCCATGCCTTCGTTACCTCTAGACTTGACTATTCCAACACTCTCTTGACTGACCTCCTACATTCTACCCTATGTAAACTTGAGGTCATCCAAAACTCGGCTGCCCGTGTCCTAACTTGCACAATCACCTCTGTGTTCGCTGACCTACATTGGTTCCCGGTTAAGCAACGCCTCGATTTCAAAATGTTCATCCTTGTTTTCAAATCCCTCCATGGCCTCGCCCCTCCCTATCTCTGTAACCTCCTTCAGCTCCACCACCGCCTCCCCCCCCCGAAATATCTGCACCCATCTAATTCTGCCCTCTTGAACATCCCTGATTATAATCGCTCAACCATTGGTGGCCATGCCTTCTATTGCCTAGGCCCTAAGCTCTGGAATTCCCTGCCTAAACCTCTCTATAATTACGGTATTTAAAATGAACAAGGGGGCATAATCTTAAAATTAGAGCGAGGTCATTTAGGAGTGAAATCAGAAAGCACTTATTCACACAAAGGGTAGTGGAAATCTGGAACTCGCTGCCCATAAAGCTATGGAAGCTAGGTCAATTGAAATTTTCAAGACTAAGATCCTTAGATTTATATTAGCTAAAGGTATCAAGGAATATGGAACAATGGAAGTATACATCAGTCATAGAATCATAGAATTATACAACATAGAAGGAAGTCATTCAGCCCATCGAGCCAGTGTCAGCTAATTACTCCCAATCATCTGCTCTTTTCCCCATAGCAGTACAGATGTTTCCTTTTCAAATGTATATCCAATTCCCTTTTGAAAGATACTATTGAATCTGCTTCCAATTCGCCTTCGTGTGAAAGGCCAATTAAGTAACTTGGTCATTAAATAGTGAAGAGGCCCATATTTGCACAACCCAAAAATTCTTTGCACAGGAACAACTTGTCAGCGAGTGCTGTGCGACAGTTCTGACAATCGATTACTATTGCACAAGTGTCACAGCATTCGGCTTAACGCCAATGTCAGTTTCAAGGCTGCAGGCCTTTTAATACAATCATGTTAAACTAATATGGCAGGGGGATGGGAACCAATGCAGAGAGACAGAGGGAAACAAAATGGAGACAGAAGCAAAAGACAGAAAGGAGATGAGTAAAAGTGGAGGGCAGAGAAACCCAAGGCAAAAAACAAAAAGGGCCAATGTACAGCAAAATTCTAAAGGGTCAAAGTGTAATAAAAAGACAAGCCTGAAAGCTCGGTGCCTCAATGCGAGAAGTATTCGGAACCCAGGAGAGGGCTCTGAGCTAGTTAGAGTGGGTGAGAGCGCAGATGAACTGGACCCCAAGAAAGAATGCAAAAGGCAGGAGGCAACAGAGCAGAGTAGCACTGGGGTAAGTGTAAACCACAAGGTGATAGGAAGGGACAATATGTATGAAGATAAAGGGGCTGCAGGAGGGGTCAAAACTAAAAATCATGGTTTAAAAGCTAGTATTAAAACATTCTACCTAAATGTACGCAGCATTCGAAATAAAGTAAATGAGTTGACGGCACAAATCATTACAAATGGGTATGATTTGGTGGCCATTACAGAAACGTGGTTGCAGGGTGGCCAAGACTGGGAATTAAACATACAGGGGTATCGGACAATTCGGAAGGATAGACAAGAAGGGAAAGGAGGTGGGGTAGCTCTGTTAATAAAGGATGATATCAGGGCAGTTGTGAGAGACGATATTGGCTCTAATGAACAAAATGTTGAATCATTATGGGTGGAGATTAGAGATAGTAAGGGGAAAAAGTCACTGGTGGGCGTAGTTTATAGGCCCCAAATAATAACTTCACGGTGGGGCGGGCAATAATCAAGAGAATAATAGAGGCATGTGAAAAAGGAATGGCCGTGATCATGGAGGATTTTAACCGACATATCGATTGGTCAAATCAAATCGCACGGGGTAGCCTGGAGGAGGAATTCATAGAATGCATACGGGATTGTTTCTTAGAACAGTATGTTACAGAACCTACAAGGGAGCAAGCTATCTTAGATCTGGTCCTGTGTAATGAGACAGGAATAATAAACGATCTCCGAGTAAAAGATCCTCTCGGAATGAGTGATCACAGTATGGTTGAATTTGTATGGGTGAGGAAGTAGTGTCTCAAACGAGCATACTATGCTTAAACAAAGGGGACTACAGTGGGATGAGAGCAGAGTTAGTTAAAGTAGACTGGGAACACAGACTAAACGGTGGCACAATTGAGGAACAGTGGAGGACTTTTAAGGAGCTCTTTCATAGTGCTCAACAAAAATATATTCCAGTGAAAAAGAAGGGCGGTAAGAGAAGGGATAACCAGCTGTAGATAACCATGGAAATAAAGGAGAGTATCAAATTAAAAACCAATGCGTATAAGGTGGCCAAGGTGAGTGGGAAACTAGAAGATTGGGAAAATTTTAAACGACAGCAAAGAATGACTAAGAAAGCAATAAAGAAAGGAAAGATAGATTACGAAAGTAAACTTGCGCAAAACATAAAAACAGATAGTAAAAACTTTTACCGATATATAAAACGGAAAAGAGTGACTAAAGTAAATGTTGGTCCTTTAGAAGATCAGAAGGGGGATTTAGTAATGGGAAATGTGGAAATGGCCGAGACCTTAAACAATTATTTTGCTTCGGTCTTCACAGTGGAAGACACAAAAACCATGCCAAAAATTGCTGGTCACGGGAATGTGGGAAGGGAGGTCCTTGAGACAATCACTATCACTCGGGGGGTAGTGCTGGATAGGCTAATGGGACTCAAGGTAGACAAGTCCCCTGGTCCTGATGAAATGCATCCCAGGGTATTAAAAGAGATGGCGGAAGTTATAGCAGATGCATTCGTTATAATCTACCAAAATTGTCTGGACTCTGGGGAGGTACCAGTGGATTGGAAAGCAGCTAATGTAACGCCTCTGTTTAAAAAAGGGGGCAGACAAAAGGCAGGTAACTATAGGCCGGTTAGTTTAACATCTGTAGTGGGGAAAATGCTTGAAGCTATCATTAAGGAAGAAATAGCGGGACATCTAGATAGGAATAGTGCAATCAAGCAGATGCAACATGGATTCATGAAGGGGAAATCATGTTTAACTAATTTACTAGAATTCTTTGAGGATATTGAGCATGGTGGATAGAGGTGTACCGATGGATGTGGTGTATTTAGATTTCCAAAAGACATTCGATAACGTGCCACACAAAAGGTTACTGCAGAAGATAAAGGTACGTGGAATCAGAGGAAATGTATTAGCATGGATCGAGAATTGGCTGGCGAACAGAAAGCAGCGAGTCGGGATAAATGGGTCCTTTTCGGGTTGGAAATCGGTGGTTAGTGGTGTGCCACAGGGATCGGTGCTGGGACCACAACTGTTTACAATATACATCGATGACCTGGAAGAGGGGACAGAGTGTAGTGTAACAAAATTTGCAGATGACACAAAGATTAGTGGGAAAGCGTGTTGTGTAGAGGACACAGAGAGGCTGCAAAGAGATTTAGATAGGTTAAGCGAATGGGCTAAGGTTTGGCAGATGGAATACAATGTCGGAAAGTGTGAGGTCATCCACCTTGGAATAAAAAACAGTAAAAGGGAATATTATTTGAATGGGGAGAAATTACAACATGCTGCGATGCAGAGGGACCTGGGAGTCCTTGTGCATGAATCCCAAAAAGTTAGTTTGCAGGTGCAGCAGGTAATCAGGAAGGCGAATGGAATGCTGGTCTTCATTGCGAGAAGGATGGAGTACAAAAGCAGGGAGGTCCTGCTGCAACTGTACAGGGTATTGGTGAGGCCGCACCTGGAGTACTGCGTGCAGTTTTGGTCACCTTACTTAAGGAAGGATATACTGGCTTTGGAGGGGGTACAGAGACGATTCACTAGGCTGATTCCGGAGATGAGGGGGTTACCTTATGATGATAGATTGAGTAGACTGGGTCTTTACTTGGAGTTCAGAAGGATGAGGAGTGGTCTTATAGAAACATTTAAAATAATGAAAGGGATAGACAAGATAGAGGCAGAGAGGTTGTTTCCACTGGTCGTGGAGACTAGAACTAGGGGGCACAACCTCAAAATACTGGGGAGCCAAATTTAAAACCGAGTTGAGAAGGAATTTCTTCACCCAGAGGATTGTGAATCTGTGGAATTCTCTGCCCAAGGAAGCAGTTGAGGCTAGCTCATTGAATGTATTCAAATCACAGATAGACAGATTTTTAACCAATAAGGGAATTAAGGGTTACGGGGAGCGGGCGGGTAAGTGGAGCTGAGTCCACGGCCAGATCAGCCATGATCTTTTTGAATGGCGGAGCAGGCTCGAGGGGCTAGATGGCCTACTCCTGTTCCTAATTCTTATGTTCTTATGTCAAATTAAGTATCCAAAGGAAAAAATGCCACTGCAGCAATATTTGTATCATGTTTGTGCATTTTTTTTAATAAAGCAACTCGGAAGCAAAAATGCTTTAAAATAAAGTACATTATGTAGCTCTGCTTTTCAATGTTGGCATTTGACTTCGTTATCACACCATTATTTAATCAGCTTACATATGGGCTGTGCAATTACCTTCCATTTGTGACTTATTCAGATAATGTTATATACCTTCCTTTCTCCTGTCCCGGTTCCCCCACTTCCTGTACCTCCTCTGATTCGGGTTTGCAATTCCCTGCTCTCGATGTCAGTGACTCTTTGGAACTAGTTTTTAGACGAGCTTGATGTGGAGAGGCACCTGACCCCCAGGTACATAAGTTAAAATTGTGAATTATACCTGGAAATACCTCGAAGTTAGAACATGGAAACAGGCCATTCCACCCAGCCAATCTGTGTTGGCATTTACTCTCAACATGGGAATTGGCCTCTGGGCAGACAAGAAAGCTTAATGTCTCATTATATACACAACAAAACCATTATAATGGAAGACAAAAAGAAAATTCAACAATAATCAACTTATATGAACAATTAGGTTAGGAGTTGAAGGGGCCGAAATTCAGGCCCGCCAGAAACCTGGTGCACCTCCAATTTTTTATCTGTTCTTACGCCGTATGGGAAGTGGTTGACTCTTGATCGATATTCAGGTCTTTGTCCTTTTTTTTCGACTAGACTGGAAGTTGGTCACAATAGGGGCAGAAGTGCAGCGGCAAGTGCTGGTGAGAGGCGGAAGTTAGGGCGGGACCTTAGCGATGGAGCGGTGGTGAGGTCAGTGGGTGTGTGCGTCACCAAGTCCCTCCCCTCATTTAAAGGGGAGAGAAGCTGCGATTTTGTAGGTTCAGCCGCTGGGCCATCAGGGAGGGCTTTGGTTGGGCCAGCGGCCTGGCACCCAAGAGGGGGTGCCAGGCAGCCTGTTGGCGGCCCGGCCGAACCCGGGGCAATAATTGTCCGGCCGATCAGGAAGTCGGCTGGCAAAAAAAAAAATCGTGGCGGCCATGGCAATGCGCCCTCCCCTTGAAGGGGCACCACGCGGCGGATCGTGGATTTTTTCAGGTAAATTTCGTGCGGAGTGGGATGTAGGTGCGGGAGATTGGCGGTGCACGCTTTGATGACGCGCTTGCGGCGTGGAGATAGGCCAATAAATCCCCGAGGTGAATTTGGATTGTGGCGGCCAGTTGACTGCGCTGCGGTGTCCATTCAATTCCGCCGCACGGCCATTGCCAAATGGTGGTAACGGGCCTTATCCAGACCCTGAATTTTGGTCCCGAAGTAATTTTAAACAAGTCAGTTTAGAAGTCTCCTCTCTGAACCACAACAAATGTACGTTCATTTGTCACATGCATCATGATTCTATATCACTACGTACATTCAAACTGAATCATTATTTGACGATGGGTGATGCAAAATGCCCAATATAATTACAGACCAAAATGTCAACATACAATAGTCTCTCCCATCTTTCTTTCTAAAATTTCTCACCTTTATGAACTCAGCATTTTCCAGCTATATCTCACATCTCTTACTCAATGCCAGGATATCAATCCTTACAATCTACATTCGTCGATTATTTCATGGATGGGATTCCCATTGTCCTAGCAACACAGGAATCATGGTATTTCAGAATATAAAGTCACTCTCAAAACATGGAAAGAACATTGAAGATCAGAGTAGAGTTGGCCAGTTGAATGTAGAGTACCTCATACTGTAGATAAAGGACCATAATGGCCCAGAAATTCCTGCCTCCCAGGTCCGTACAGTGTGCCTACGGACCCGGGAAGGCATCGGAAAAGCCGGTTTTCAACGTGCAATGCGCATGTGCTGAAAACCGGCTTTTCCGATCTGTCAAGTTTCTGGCTTGACAGATCCTCTGTATCTCGGGAGCGAGGACATTTTGCGAGGCAAGATTGCGGTATTTATGCATATCTTGTCCAGCAAATGTCCTCAAAACTCTTGCGCCTGATAAAAGCAGGCGCATAGTCTACTTTTACAAGCATAAGAGTTTAAAAACATACAAAAATATAAATAAATTAAGGTAAAAAAACACATTATTTTTAAAAACCCTGCCCAATAGGTTACATTTATTTTTAACCATAATTAAAATGTAAAACAAAATCGTCAAATTTTTTTTCTTTAAAGAACATTTCTAACAACTTTAATTTCTATTAGTGCATTCATGTGAGGTGTTTTTTTAATGTTTTATGTAGTGTTTGTGTGTTTGGGGGTGTTTCTCATTCATAGTAATAGGAGTTTCAGATTTACAAAACTCCCATTACTATGAATGAGAAAATACTTACCTGTGATTGGGTGTCCAGGCCCACGTGACTCCTGCGGAAGTCCCAATGTGAACGCGCTCCGTTGCACAAGAAGAGGTGGCCTCAAGTGTGGGATCTCGGGCGGGCATTCGGCCAAAAGGTAAGTGCGCATCTTTTCTCTTACTTCTAGTCGAACGCCCGTGGGAAGAAGAAACAGGAATTTCTGGGTCCTTATCTTTTCTAGAGGCAAAGGCCTCCTGTATGGCTCAGAGACATGGAACATGTACAGTAGACACCTCAAGTCGCTGGTGAAATACCACCAACGATGCCTCCGCAAGATCCTAAAAATTCTTTGGGAGGACAGACGCACCAACATTAGCGTCCTCGACCAGGCCAACATCCCCAGCATTGAAGCACTGACCACACTTGATCAGCTCCGCTGGGCAGACCACATCGTTCGCATGCCAGACACGAGACTCCCAAAGCAAGTGCTACACTTGGAACTCTTTCACGGCAAACAAGCCAAAGGTGGGCAGAGGAATCGTTACAGGAACACCCTCAAAGCCTCCCTGATAAAGTGCAACATCCCCACCGACACCTGGGAGTCCCTGGCCAAAGACCGCCCTAAGTGGAGGAAGTGCATCCGGGAGGGCGCCGAGCACCTCGAGTCTCATTGCCGAGAGCATGCAGAAATCAAGCGCAGGCAGCGGAAAGAGTGAGGGGCAAACCTGTCCCACCCACCCCTTCCCTCAACGACTATCTGCCCCACCTGTGACAGGGACTGTGGTTCTTGTATTGGACTGGTCAGCCACGTAAGGACTCATTTTTAAGAGTGGAAGCAAATCTTCCTCGATTCCGAGGGACTGCCTATGATGATGATGAAAGGCAAAGGAAAAAGCCCTCATGCCCCATGGATCCACACCTGTACATTGATCGCGCACTACCAGTAATGGAAGGCAGGGAGAAGATATTAGTGCAAACAAGCCCAGCACGCAAGCTAACACGACAAAGGGTATCAAAAGGAAATTCCCTAAACATGAATAAAACTCAATGCACAACAAAAAATTAAATTCCTAAGTCTTCCTTTACAGATGTAAATATTTCTAGTTATAATGGCCATAGATCATTTAGTCAGTGGTTTATATCAGTACTTGAGAGACCATGACGCCTGAAAGCTATAATTTAAAGTAGTAGCACTATCATCAAAATATGTTTCAGGTTAGAAAGGATTCTGTCGATATTAGTAGATGAATGCTAAATCTGTTTAAATTAAATAGATTAAAACCTCCATCAAAGTCGCAGACAGATGAACGGCTAATATTGACAACAATAATTTCTAGTTTGGTTTTGTTTCAACAGGACAAAGAGCCAGAAAAGTTGTGCATCATACTCATTGTATGCAAATTAGAATGATTGGCAATGACCTATTTCAATGTGATTTATGTCTCTGCGTTGTGTGAAGAAATGGTTGCCAAAATACTTTTTCTCATGAAGGC
The DNA here is from genome assembly GCF_044704955.1 of Pristiophorus japonicus. Classification (NCBI taxonomy): domain Eukaryota; kingdom Metazoa; phylum Chordata; class Chondrichthyes; family Pristiophoridae; genus Pristiophorus; species Pristiophorus japonicus. The sequence goes on along the minus strand of NC_091982.1, from coordinate 8,148,736 downwards.
ATTTCCCTTTTAAATTGCACTGAGTTTTAGAAAACAAGAACATGACCAGCCTGAGCGTGTTTGATAACAAGAGCTGGAAGTTTGCACTGTTACAATCATCTGATGGAAGCATTCTGGTTCTGAGAGCAAGATTTAGAAAAACATAGTGCATAATTATTCATTCTTAGCTACTCAATCTGTTATGCCCATCCATTCTTGACAATTTAGTGTATCACAAGGAAAAAAAAAATCAATGAAATATTTAAACTTCCTTGGCATGCTCTGCAGTTAATCCTTATTTCTGTTGATTTATGCCATTTCAATACTCTTGTGCTTTTCGACTACAAATTATCTCTGGATTAATTCTGTTACAAATACCTACAAATGGTTCTGAGGTAATCTCTGACCTTGCCTTATTCAACCGGCATTTCTTGAATGCATCATAAAACCCTAGATGCCAAACATGGCTTGTCACATAGTAATCCCGACAGGCTATTTCCTGGGGTTACTTGGCAGCATTTATCAAAGGAAATTAGTTGTGGATCATGGCAGGGGTCGACAGCTGTCTTGCATTCTACAAAACTATGGGAAGAAGTCTCCAACACATCCATCTTTCTAATAACATGCTTGTGTTTGTGCATTCAGTCTCTTGTCCATGTTGTGATGGGATAGCAATGGAAAAGGTGGGAAAATGGGACAGTGGGCCTCGCTATCACCTCTGCAGCTCAACCTCAATTTGCCTCCACCCATCCCCCTGGCTGTCCCTTCCCCACCTGTTGCATTGACATGTCTGTCGGTAGCGGTGCAGAGCTCAGCCTTTCAACTAATTTCCCTCTCCCCCTGGTAGAAAGTGGTGGTAGGACTGAAGTAATGGCCCCAGTGTGCAGCAGAGGGAATGAGTCTATCTGAGCCCTCCTGTCCTTCCAATTTGGACCACACTCTGCAGGCCTTGATTTCCACTGAGATCTTTGGGACTCTCCAAGATCCCTTATCACCTCTTGTGCTGCTGCAATGGTGCTGTTGAAGTTTCCTCAGTGGCTTTGCTGGGTTTCCTCTTGGTGGCAGGAATCCTGCCGTGCATTAAAAAAGATTTGTTCATGAGGTGTGGACGTCGGTGGCAAGGCCAGCATTTATTGCACATCCCTAATTGCCCTCGAGATGGTGGTGGTGAGCCACCTTCTCGAACTGTAGAGGGCAGTTAAAAGTCAACCACTGTGGGTCTGGAGTCACATATAGATCAGACCAGGTAAGGAGGGCAAATTTCCTTCCCTAAAGGACATTAGTGAACCAGATGGGTTTTTATGACAATCCAGTAGTTTCATGGTCACCATAACCACATTAGCTTTTTATTTCAGATTTATTTAATTAACTGAATTTAAATTCCCCAGCTGCCATGGTGGAATTTGAACTCATTCCTCTGGATCATTAGTCCAGTCTTCTGCATTACTAGTCCAGTAACAGATCCATTATGCTACCATGGGGCTAAACTTTTGGCAACATTCCACCCATTTACCACCCACATTACCAGCCATTTTCCGTTTTGTAAGCCATTACCGCCCATTAATTGCTTAAAGTGGAAACTAGCGCCCACTTACTGCCCATATAGCGCCGTCGGTAAATTTCGGCAGTCTATTACCGCCGGTGGTAAATGGAACTGCTCGCCAATCTGTTTTCGGTGATTTTCCCAGCACTTCAACGTGCACTGCCCAAATATCGCCGAGATTATCGCCAGGCACTAAATTCGGCAATTCGCCCAAATACCACCCAAATTACCGCCGGCATAATGTAGCACCCTGAAAATGCTGCAATTACCTGACCTTAACCCAATGGTATGGACGCCATATTTTAAAATAGATGAACTTGAAGAAAAGGCTGCTTCAAGTTGAAGGGAGCATTAAAATCATGTGTGAGTGGATTTTAAGGATGTTTGAAATCAATATTCAGAATCTAATGGTATAGTAATCTATCTGGATTAATTTTTTGGTTGCTTAAGGAAAATTGAATAATTTTTGACAGTTTACTGGAATGGGGCCTGCAATTTCTCTGCCAATATTACTAACTAATTGCGGAATAGAGCTGGAAGAAGGTTCATTGAAGAGCATTATGTGCCTAATCAAAGAGGTGGCAGACTGCTGAGGAGGAGGAGATCTTACCCCCAACGCATTTACAAGGATAAGCGGTCATACCTGGACCTTTCTGATAAAGCGTGCGTCAGAAGGCTGCGCTTCCGAAAGGAGGTCATCAGTGAGATATGCCAGCTCATTAAGGAAGACCTGCAGCCTACCAGCACCATCAGGACAGCACTACCCGTTGAGGTTAAGGTGACTGCGGCACTTTCATTCTATGCATCGGGCTACTTTCAGGCATCAACTGGCAACATTTGCTGCATCTCTCAGCATGCCACACATTGTTGCATTTGGCAGGTGACAGAAGGGATTCTATTGTAAGGGGAATTGATAGACATTTCTGCGGCCGCAATCGAGACTCCAGGATGGTATGTTGCCTCCTTGGTGCAAGGGTCAAGGATGTCTCGGAGCAGTTGCCGGACATTTTGGAGTGGGAGGGTGAACAGCCAGTTGTCGTGGTGCATATAGGTACTAATGATATAGGTAAAAAATGGGATGAGGTCCAACACGATGAATTTAGGGAGCTAGGAGTTAAATTAAAAAGTAGGTCCTCAAAGGTAGTAATCTCAGGATTGCTACCAATGCCACGTGCTAGTCAGAGTAGGAATCGCAGGATAGCTCAGATGAATACGTGGTTTGAGGAGTGGTGCAGAAGGGAGGGATTCAAATTCCTGGGACATTGGAACCGGTTCTGGGGGAGGTGGGACCAGTACAAACCGGACGGTCTGCACCTGGGCAGGACCGGAACCAATGTCCTAGGGGGAGTGTTTGCTAGTGTTGTTGGGGAGGAGTTAAACTAATATGTCAGGGGGGTGGGAACCTATGCAGGGAGACAGAAGGAAGTAGAATGGCAACAGAAGTAAAAGATAGAAAGAAGAAAAGTAAAAGTGGAGGGCAGAAAAACCCAAGGCAAACATCAAAAAGGGCCACAAGCAAAATTCCAAAAGGGCAAAGTGTGTTAAAAAGACAAGCCTGAAGGCTCTGTGCCTCAATGCGAGGAGTATTCGTAATAACGTGGACGAATTAACTGCACAGGCGGCAATTATTGAATATGATATAATTGGCATCACGGAGACATGGCTCCAGGGTGACCAAGGCTGGGACTCAACATCCAGGCGTATTCAACATTCAGGAAGAATAGATAGAAAGAAGCAGGAAGTGGGGTAGCGTTGCTGGTTAAAGAGGAAATTAATGCAATAGTAAGGAAGGACATTAGCTTGGATGATATGGAATCTGTATGGGTGGAGCTGCGGAACACCAAAGGGCAGGAAACGCTAGTGGGAGTTGTGTACAGATCACCAAACAGTAGTAATGAGGTTGGGGACAGCACCAAACAAAAAATTAGGGATGCGTGCAATAAAGGTACAGCAGTTATCATGGGCGACTTTAATCTACATATAGATTGGGCAAAAAAAACTGGTAGCAATACGGTGGAGGAGGATTTCCTGGAGTGTATTAGGGATGGTTTTCTTGACCAATATGTCGAGGAACCAACTAGAGGGATGGCCATCCTAGACTTGGTGATGTGTAATGAGAAAGGACTAATTAGCAATCTTGTTGTGCGAGGTGCCTTGGGGAAGAGTGACCATAATATGGTAGAATTCTTTATTAAGATGGAGAGTGACACAGTTAATTCAGAGACTAGGGTCCTGAACTTAAGAAAAGGTAACTTTGATGGTATGAGATGTGAATTGGCTAGAATAGACTGGCAAATGATACTTAGAGGGTTGACGGTGGATAGGCAATGGCAGACAGTTAAAGATCACATGGATGAACTTGTACATCCCTGTCTGGAGTCAAAATAAAACGGGGAAGGTGGCTCAACCGTGGCTAACAAGGGAAATTAAGGATAGTGTTAAATCCAAGGAAGAGGCATATAAATTGGCCAGAAAAAGCAGCAATCCTGAGGACTCGGAGAAATTTAGAATTCAGCAGAGGAGAACAAAGGGTTTAATTAGGAGGGGGAAAATAGAATATGAGAGGAAGCTTGCTGGGAACATAAAGACTGACTGCAAAAGCTTCTATAGATATGTGAAGAGAAAAAGGTTAGAGAAGGTCCTTTGCAGTCAGATTCAGGTGAATTTATAATGGGGAACAAAGAAATGACAAATAGTTGAACAAATACTTTGGTTCTGTCTTCACAAAGAAAGACACAAATAACCTTCCGGAAGTACGAGGGGACCGAGGGTCTAGTGAGAAGGAGGAACTGAAGGATATCCTTATTAGGCGGGAAATTGTGTTAGGGAAATTGATGGGATTGAAGGCCGATAAATCCCTGGGGCCTGATAGTCTGCATTCCAGAGTACTTAAGGAAGTAGCAATAGAAGTAGTGGATGCATTGGTGATCATTTTCCAACAGTCTATCGACTCTAGATCAGTTCCTACGGACTGGAGGGCAGCTAATGTAACACCACTTTTTAAAAAAGGAGGGAGAGAGAAAAGGGGCAATTATAAACCGGTTAGCCTGACATCAGTAGTGGGGAAAATGTTAGAATCAATTATTAAAGATGAAATAACAACGCATTTGGAAAGCAGTGACAGGATCGGTCCAAGTCACCATGGATTTATGAAAGGGAAATCATGCTTGATAAATCGTCTAGAATTTTTTGAGGATGTAACTAGTAGAGTGGACAAGGGAGAACCAGTGGATGTGGTGGATTTGGACTTTGAAAAGGCTTTTGACAAGGTCCCACACAAGAGATTGGTGTGCAAAATTAAAGCACATGGTATTGGGGGTAATGTACTGACGTGGATAGAGAACTGGTTGGCAGGCAGGATGCAGAGAGTCGAGATAAACGGGTCCTTTTCAGAATGGCAGGCAGTGACTAGTGGGGTGCCGCAGGGCTCAGTGCTGGGATCCCAGCTATTTACAATATACATCAATGATTTAGATGAAGGAATTGAGTGTAATATCTCCAAGTTTGCAGATGACACTAAACTGGGTGGTGGTGTGAGCCGTGAGGAGGATGCTATGAGGCTGCAGGGTGACTTGGACAGGTTAGGTGAGTGGGCAAATGCATGGCAGATGCAGTATAATGTGGATAAATGTGAGGTTATCCACTTTGGTGGCAAAAACACAAAGGCAGAATATTATCTGAATGGTGGCAGATTAGGAAAAGAGGAAGTGCAAGGAGACCTGGGTGTCATGGTTCATCAGTCATTGAAAGTTGGCATGCAGGTACAGCAGGCAGTGAAGAAGGCAAATGGTATGTTGCCCTTCATAGCTAGGGGATTTGAGTATAGGAGCAGGGAGGTCTTACTGCCGTTGTACAGGGCCTTGGTGAGGTATCACCTGGAATATTGTGTTCAGTTTTGGTCTCCTAATCTGAGGAAGGACGTTCTTGCTATTGAGGGAGTGCAGCGAAGATTCACCAGACTGATTCCCGGGATGGCAGGACTGACATATGAGGAGTGACTGGATTGACTGGGCCTGTATTCACTGGCGTTTAGAAGGATGAGAGGGGATCTCATAGAAACATATAAGATTCTGAGAGGACTGGACAGGTTAGATGCGGGAAGAATGTTCCCAATGTTGGGGAAGTCCAGAACCAGGGGACACAATCTTAGGATAAGGGTAGGCCATTTAGGACTGAGATGAGAAGCAACTTCTTCACTCAGAGAGTTGTTAACCTGTGGAATTCTCTACCGCAAAGAGTTGTTGATGCCAGTTCATTGTTATATTCAAGAGAGAGTTAGATATGGCCCTTACGGCTGAAGGGATCAAGGAGTATGGAGAGAAACCAGGAAAGGGGCACTGAGGGAATGATCAGCCATGATCTTATTGAATGGTGGTGCAGGCTTGAAGGGTCGAATGGCCTACTCCTGCAACTATTTTCTATGTTTCTATGGTTCTATGTTTACGCACGAAGGTTTGACTTTATAAACTTCCCAATGACCAGGGGGGCACAGAGTGAGAGTGCTTTGGGTTTCTGGAGAATAGCGAACTTCCATAAGGTCCAGGGTGCAATAGACTGTACGCACATCATCCTGCGTGCACCTTTAGAGGATGCAGAGGTGTTTCAGAACCAAAGGGATTCCACTCCCTGAACGTGCAGCTCGTTGTCGACCACAAATAATCATGGCAGTAAATGCCAATTTTCCAGGGAGCATTCATGATGCGCACATCTTGCGTGAGAGCACTTTCTCTGATCTTTTTAAAAGTCAGCCACAAGGTCAATGCTGGACGCTTGGTGACAAAGGATACGGCCTCGCCACCTGGCTCTTGACCCCCTTCCATAAGCCTCAGACAGATGTCAAGCATCAATAGAATAACAGCCACATATTCACACACAATTGCGTTGGACAGGCAATTGCGTTGGACAGGCAATTGGAGTGCTGAAGCAGCGCTTCAGATGCCTGGACCACTCTGGAGGCAGCCTATCATACCACCCTGAGCAGGTCGTGGAGTTCATTGTGGTGTGTTGCATGTTGCACAACTTATCAATCAGGAATTGCCACGGGGTGACTGCAGGACCACCTCTGGACAGAGAGGACGAGGCAGAGGAAGGGGAGGAAGAGGAGGTTGAGGAGGATGAGGAGGAGTCTGGCGATGAACCCATGACACCACCCACCCCTACACCGCAGGAGAAGCCCCGTGGTAATAACGCAGCAGCAAAACTGTTACGTCAGCAGCTCATTAATGAATGCCTTGCTTGAACGGTGAGAGTTACGTTTAAACCTTGCCTGGCCATTGTTTGCAACCCATGTATTGATTGTTAACCCCTCGTTTTGTAAAAGTGAGTGAGACACTGTACAATAATTGTGAAGTTGAATAAAATTTTATAAATTATGAAAAATGATTTTTGTGAGATAAATTAATAAAGAATAAATAAATCTTTTTCAAGTAAATTTGCAACAAAATGTAAACAAAGCAACAAAAATGAAAAAATTAAACATTAAACTTTAAACATTAAACCCACAACGCCCACAATGCCCCACCCCAAACACTAAAGAATTTTTCATTGAAAGTTAACATTTTTTGAATAAAGATCCGCTCCTCCCAACCTGCCAACAAATCTACTTGCGACCACCATTCCCACCGTCTCTCCCCTCCCCCCCTCTCCACCTCACCCCCAATTAGTTTTTGGCATCACCCCTACCCCTGCCCCTGTCCGATTTGGGGCCAGTGCGTTGTGCAGCAGGGCGCTTCGAGCGCTGCTGCTGTGTGTGGGGGGGGGGGGTAGAAGCCCCATGTGTGGGGAATCTGGAGAAGAGGGCGATCTGTCTTCGGAGTCAGAAGTATTGCCATGCTCCTGACTCCCATGTGCTGTCGGCAGTGGTGGTACGACACCTTGGGGGTTCAGTGTCGGAGACCGATTCCAGCATCTGCCGCATGGCATCAACAGAATCGGCGGTTCGCCGCATCTCCGCAATCAGCGCCACCGTGTCCTCCGATTGGCGCGCTGACTGCGTTGCAATGTTTCCAGCTCGTCCACCAATAGCCTGGAGGAGTTCTCGACCAATGTCAACGCTCGCCCTCGACGCGTGCAACCACGTCCAGGTCAACGTCTGCCTGTCTTCGAGCACGCCTCCCTTGCCGAATCAGGGGGCTGCACAGCGCTTGGTCCCGCCACTCCCTTGGGGGCCGAATCCATGAAATGTGGATTCGGCTGAGAAAGAAGCGATCGCAGGTATTACGGACCCTTCAGTTGCTGCCGCCTCCCCTTCTTCAACATCCAACGGTGCATCTTAGGGGGGCTCGGAAAGTCAGATGGTTTTGTCACCATCAATCTCCTCCTCCTCTTCGGTGTCCTCTCCGGTCAAAAGTAGTTGCTTTACAATCGGCTCTACATGCTGATGCTCCTGGTCAGCTAGAAAACATAACAGAAGAGGTAAGCAGAAGGAGAAGAGAGGGAGGGTCAGGGTGACATTTTAACACTTACGTTGCGCAGACATTTGTAGAGGAGCAACATTACTGCATTATATATCACCAAGAGACATTACATGCAATGAACACGAACAGGATTTACAGAGACTGCATGCCATTATAATAAGATTTCATGGTTCTAGCATTACATTACATCACTTGGCATCATTTATACATTATGTTCACATGCCTATATTGCATGAATGCCGCACGGACCAGGGATTATGCATGACTTACATGATGCCAACACTGGATCTGCACCCCCATGGGTGGCCGAGCGATCATGTGAGGGCTGCAGTCTGCTCTTCCAGATCCGTGAGCTCTTCCAGCTCTGCCGGCTCTCCTCCAGTGTGCCGACGCTCATCGCGATTGAAAGAGATTTTTTTCTGAAAAGATGACGATAGCATGGTATAAGATAATTGCCCAGGTACTAGTGTGCAGCACACTGATAGACAGCCACAATAACCCACCCCCAATGCCTTTCAACACTGTCCCATTAATGCACCGTTAGCATGCAAGTGATGCATGATGAACACATCTTTATTAATTACAGGAAAACAAAATAATAACATCGTTGATAGTTAAAATGTGTAACACCAAGTTTACCAAGATTACCAAAATCACAATATGGCAGTTTTACATTTTAAGTAATGAGTCAGTGCATGATTAAAGTTATTAAAGTTATTACTTACTCTTGCAGCCGAAACAAGGTCGTTCCAGCACTTATAGCACTAGACTGGCCCCCGATGGAGCTGGCCAACTGAGGACACCACCTCGGCAATCTCTGCCTATATTCGCTGGTACACAGGCAGGGTGGGTTTTCCACGACCACCCCAGGTCAACTGGTCCCACCGTGCCTCCACTTTGTGGACCAAGGCAGCTTGCATGTCCGTGGTAAATCTCTTTGCCCTCTTCCTCCCTCCTACCTTTGCCTCGACCATCAACTGATCTTCAATATCCACTTTATAATATTTTTTGATAATAATAATATTTTTTATGTGTAATAGTACGTATAGTATAGTACGGTATTGTATAGAATCAAAGATATAGGCACACAAGAACTGCAAATATAAGATTTTCAAACAAGACAATTTTTTCTTCCTCTCTCTCCCGCTCCCTTCCTCATCTGCGCATGTGCGGGAAAAAGAAGGAAAAAAAAGCGCGCATGCGCAGTAAGGCCGTTGCCAAGGACGCTGGCCATACATGAGGAAAAAATACCGCTCCCGCCCGCTACCGCTACTGCCGGGGGAAAAAAGCCCAAACTAGCGGCTTTGGATCTTAGCAGTATTCGGGCGGTATTGAAAAGTCAAGAAGTGCATACAACCCGAATACTGCTGAGATACGGGCGGGTAATGGTATAAATGGAAAGTCTAGCCCCACATCCCTTGTGGCACTTCCATTATTGAAATATTACAAAAAAGCCTTGATTTTCCATAACAATATTACTTTATCTACTATTAAGCCGAATGGGGTATCACCCATGTTAAAATAATTGGAAAATCTAGGTCGAATAATTCAAGATTACGGTTATAGAACAGGGACACCCACGACTGATTACAGCAGAGCAATTTTTTGTCAACACCTTATTTATTTTAAAGTACCAATTTTACCTCAAAAAGCAATTGTAGAAGATGCTGAAAATGCTGGAAATCTTAGCGGGTCACTGCCCGCTGAGATTTCCAGCATTTTCTATTTTTATTTCAGATTCCAGCATCCTTGGTATTTTGTTTCTATGGAAGATGCTAGTGTTTTAACAGTTCACAAACAATTTTACAAAAAGTACACTAAAACCAGGATTTAAACAGACATTAAGATAGCTATAATAGAGCAAAGTCTGGTGAATTACAAACAAAGCTGAGGTACACATATAACGTTTTCAATATGTTTCAATGCATATCTCAGAGTACCTACACCGAGGGGTAGGTTTTGCTTTTAGTGCTTCTTCATGCGCAGAATGCGCACTGTGCTTGAACCGTTTGCCCAATCATGTGGTTGCAAAGCAGGCTCCAAATTTATCCCCCTCATTAATTTAAACAAAATAGGCAGGCTACCAGCACTTTTCATGCTTTTCATTAGCAGCTTGCCTATTTGGAGGCATCAACAGTAGGTTGACAGAGACACCTTTAGGTATCCAGATATCTCCATATGCAACAATTCAAGAGTGTGCAGTTCCCATTCGTCTAAAATGTTCTTACACAGGAGCCTCACTATAACTGACTGTAATTTATAGTACCACTGCTTTTCTTACATCAAACTCAGCTTATGATTCTCCAACAGAAAAATAGCAGAAAATTGATAATGTAAATGCAAACAGGCTATTTAACTTGGACATAAGAACATAAGAAATAGGAGCAGGATTAGGCCATTAGGCCCCTCGAGCCTGCTCCGTCATTTAATAAGATCATGGCTGATCTGATCATGGACTCATCTCCACTTCCCTGCCCACTCCCCATAACCGTGTACTCCCCTATCGCTCAAAAATCTGTCTACCTCCACCTTAAATATATTCAATGACCCAACCTCCACAGCTCTCTGGGGCAGAGAATTCCATAGATTTATAACCCTCTGAGAGAAGAAATTCCTCCTCATCTCAGTTTTAAATAGGCGGCCCCTTACTCTGAGACTATGTTCCCTAGTTTTAGTTTCTGCTATGAGTGGAAATATCTTTTCTGCATCCACCTTGTCGAGCCCCCTCATTATGTTATATGTTTCGATAAGATCACCTCTCATTCTTCTGAACTCCAATGTGTATAGGCCCAAACCACTCAACCTATCTTCATAAGTCAACCTCCTCATCTCAGGAATCAACCTAGTGAACCTTCTCTGAACAACTTCCAATGCAAGTATATCCTTCCTTAAATACGGAGACCAAAACTGTATGCAGTACTCTAGGTGTGGCCTCACCAATACCCTGTACAGTTATAGCAGGACTTCTCTGCTTTTATACTCTCTACCCCTTGCAATAAAGGCCAAGATTCCATTGGCCTTCCTGATTACTTGCTGTACCTGCATACAAACTTCTTGTGTTTCATGCTGTGGATACAAAGTCTCGAACGTATAAGGATAGAGCTAACAAGCAGCAAGCGAGTCTACAGATTAACGGTTTTTTCCCCATAGAATAGTAAACAAAACTCCTAACAAAATTAATTCATGCTGTATTGATTAACTCCTTCTTGATCAGAATTATTTTTAAACAGCGCAGGAACTCGGCGGCAGTGCAGCAGAGCCCATTGGGAGAGCGGAAGTACTCAGTACTGTTCTGGTCGCCATATTCTAAAAAGGATATAGAGGCACTCGAGAGGGTGCAGAGAAGATTTACAAGGATGATACCAGAAATGTGAGGGTATACATAATCATGAAAGGATGAACAGGCTGGGTCTTTTTTCTTTTGAATAAAGGCCGAAGGGTGACCTAATAGAGGTCTTATATATTTTATGAAAGGTTTTGATAGAGTGGATAGAGAGAATGTTTCCACTTGTGGGGAAGAGCATAACTAGAGGCCATCAATATAAGATAGTCACCAAGAAATCCAATGGGGAATTCAGAAGAAACTTCTTTACCCAAACATTGGTGAGAATGTGGAACTCGCTGCCACAGGGAGTAGTTGAAGCGAATAGTATTGATGCATTTAAGGTGAGGCTAGACAAGCATGTGAGGGAGAAGGGAATAGAGGGTTATGTCGATAGATTTAGATAAGGAAAGACGGGAGGAGGCTCAAGTGGAGCATAAATGCTGGCATGGATTGTTTCTGTGCCGTATATCCTGTGAATTCTTATGAATTGAGACTGAAGGCTTTTAACAAGAAAAGCTTTGTGAAAATGCTAAGGCATCAGATGTGTAGCTATCATCAGAGCCCCAGTAAAGTCCAGAGTGAGCCACAAGTTTCATTATTGTTTTCTGCATACTCCACAATCTTGCAATGCCAAGGGGAGTTGCCTTGATGCTTCCTGAGGAGGAAGCGTTGGAGCAGGATGTTGAAGGAGGATGCATAAGGAGAGTGGTGTCCCTTAAAATAAGCATACATACAAAGTATAAGTTTTTTCTGAATTGCCACTACTATAGGCTATTGGCAGGATCAAGTGGGTAGTTGTAATATAGAGCTCCATCTAGTGGACTATTGCTCCACCTAGTGGACTACTATGTAATGCAACTACTGATGAAAATACATTAAAAGCATCATGTGACAAAGTCACCTGACAAGTTACTGTAGAGCCATCTTGTATGTGTGTGTTTGTGATATCGTAATGAATATATCACATTGGTGAATGAGGATAAGGTAATTGGATTCCTTAGCTGAAATTTTTGTTGGTGGATGATACAACCAACCAACAGAGAGATGGTGAGAGGTTATTTGTTTTGCAGAACAGCTAAAAATCCAAGGTAAATTTCAAGTACACTTGGCAGAACTGAATAGTCCAGATAGCCACGCCTATGGGAATAATAGGGTGTTTGGGTGAGTTCCATTGCAACCGAGGGACTTTTGGAGCGCATGTGGAGTGGCTGGAAATGTTTTTCACCACAAATAATATCGTCGAAGTCACCAATGATGAAAACCATAACCGGGTGGTGTTAGAAAGAAATCAGACATTTCCCTGACTGAAGCAGGCCCCGAGGTGTATGAAACCCTGAAAAATTTGCTTGTTCCTTTCAAGCCAAAGGATACATCACTCACGGTGATTCTGCATTACAGTCCTGAGCCCCTGGAAATTGCTGAAAGTTATCGTTTTGGAATATGAGAACAGTTAAATGACGAGAATATCAGTGAGTACATTGTAGCATTAAAAAAGCTATGCATTCACTGTAATTTTGGAAACTTTCAGGACCAAGTATTGTGTGACCGCTTTGTTTGTGGGATGAAAAATGAAGCAATCAGAAGAAAGTTTTTGACAACCCCTAACTTGACTTTTGATTTAGCTTGTCAGACTGCTATGTCGATGGATATGGCCAACCAATACTCCTGAGAATTTTGCACCATTTCCAGTCATCAGACAACTGAGGTGAATCGTCTGCAGGTTAAAAGTAAATGGCAGTTGGGCCCCAAGGTCTCAGCAACTGGCCAAGGTAACAATACATTGAAGTCACGCTATCGGTGCCTGGGTCAACACATTGCTCAAAGCTGTCCATATGTGAAGGCAGAGTGTTTCTTCTGCAAGAAAACAGGGCATCTTGCGAAGGCATGCCGACTGAAGGGTAAACCTATAGTAGAAATCACCAGAGACTACATAGCATTGAAGAGAAACAACAGAACAAGGAGGTTCTGGTGATATACAGCATCAGGAGCACAAGGGTACCTAACAACAATTCACGATGTATCGTCATCTAAGTAGACGTTGCAGGAACCAGGACACCCATGGAAATTGACACTAGTACATCAGTGAGCATAGTACCGGAATTGCTATATCTCGACAAGTTGCGTGAATTTTCTGATGGAGAAGTCAAAGTTAGAGCTGAGAGGCTACTCAAGAGAGCAAATCCCTGTGGTAGGACAAATCACCGTACCAGTGAAACACAAGGATCAGTTTCAGTGCTTGCCTCTCTTAGTAACGCCAGGCGACAAGCCAGCCTTAATAGGTAAAAATTGTTTGGGATCACTGAAGCTGGATTGGAATGAGATTTTTCGTGTTGAAATGAGATTTGCATTGAAGGATGATGTCATCAAACAGTATTCAAAGGTATCCCATAAGAACATAAGAACATAAGAATTAGGAACAGGAGTAGGCCATCTAGCCCCTCGAGCCTGCTCCACCATTCAAAAAGATCATGGCTGATCTGGCCGTGGACTCAGCTCCACTTACCTGCCCGCTCCCCGTAACCCTTAATTCCCTTATTGGTTAAAAATCTATCTATCTGTGATTTGAATACATTCAATGAGCTAGACTCAACTGTTTCCTTGGGCAGAGAATTCCACAGATTCACAACCCTCTGGGAGAAGAAATTCCTTCTCAACTCGGTTTTAAATTGACTCCCCCATATTTTGAGGCTGTGCCCCCTAGTTCTAGTCTCCCCGACCAGTGGAAACAACCTCTCTGCCTCCCGTGAAACAGGCAGTCAAATCCAAGGCTTCAAGATGAGTGTCAGGGTACAGAAGACGCTAGACCAGTTTATTAGAAGCCACGTCCCATACCATACACACTCAAGGAGAAAGTTGAGCAAGAATTCAAAAGACTAGAAACTGAGAAGATTATCTCTAAGATAGATCTAAGTAATTGAGCTACACATAGAAACATAGAAAACATAGAAAATAGTTGCAGGAGCAGGCCATTCGGTCCTTTGAGCCTGCACCACCATTCAATATGATCATGGCTGATCATGCAACTTCAGTACCCCACTCCCGCTTTCTCTCCATACCCCCTGATCCCCTTAGCCATAAGGGCCACATCTAACTACCTCTTGAATATATCCAACGAACTAGACTCCACAACTTTCTGTGGCAGACAATTCCACAGGTTCATCACTCTCTTGGTGAAAAAGTTTCTCCTCATCTCGGTCTTTTATGGCTTACCTCTTATCCTTAGACTGTGACCCCTGAATCTGGACTTCTCCTGCATCTAACCTGTCCAATCCTGTCAGAATTGTATACGTTTCTATGAGATCCCCTCTCATTCTTCGAAATTCCAGTGCGTATAAGCCTAGCCGATCCAATCTTTCTTCATATGTCAGTCCTGCCATCCCGGGAATTAGTCTGGTGAACCTCAATAGCAAGCACTCCCTCAATAGCAAGCATGTCCTTCCTCAGATAAGAAGACCAAAACTGCACACAATACTCAAGGCGTGGTCTCACCAAGACCCTGTACAATTGCAGTAAGATCTCCCTGCTCCTTTTACTCAAATCCTCTCACTATGAAGGCCAGCTTGCCATTTGCTTTCTTTACTGCCTGCTGTACCTGCATGCCTACCTTCAGTGACTGATGTACCATGAAACCCAAGTCACTTTGCATCCCCCCCTTTTACTAATCTGTCACCATTCAGATAATAATCTGTCTTCATGTTTTTGCCACCAAAGTGGATAACCTCACATTTATCCACATTATACTGCATCTGCCATGCATTTACCCATTCACCTAACCTGTCCAAGTCACCCTGCAGCCTCTTAGCATCCTTCTTACAGCTCACACTGCCGCCCAGCTTAGTGTCATCTGCAAACTTGGAGATATTACTGTTGTGTATCTGTAAAGCATGCACTCCCATGTTCCGCCACCAGGGAGCTCATCCCCTGAAGTCCCAAGGAATCCCAGCATCCCTTGGGAGCACTATATATAAGCCGGCCTCTAAGGCCTGTTCCTCACTTTGGTGTCTTATTAAAGACTGAGGTCACTGTTACTTTAACCTCCCTGTGTGCAGCCTCATCTGTGTTAGGAACACAATAACTGGCGACGAGAATACGAATCCAATGCAATGATGCAGCAAACTGTGGGCATCCTGGAGAAGTTCTCGGAGGGTGAGGACTGGGAAGCCTATGTCGAATGGCTAGACCAGTACTTTGTAGCCAACGAGCTGGATGGAGAAGGAAGCGCTGCAAAAAGGAGAGCGGTCCTCCTTACGGTCTGCGAGTCACCGACCGACCGACAGCCTCATGAAGAATCTCTGGCTCTGGTGAAACCCATAGATAAGTCGTATGAGGAGCTGTGTACATTGGTTCGAGGGAGAGCGTGCTGATGGCAGGTTATCGGTTCTACACGTGCCAGCGTTCTGAAGGTCAGGAAGTGGCGAGCTATGTCGCCGAGCTAAGGCGACTTGCAGGACAATGTGAGTTTGATGGCTACCTGGAGCAAATGCTCAGAGACTTTTTTGTACTGGGCATTGGCCACGAGACCATTCTACGAAAACCTTTGACTGTAGAGACACCGACCCGCAGTAAGGCCATTGTGATAGCACATGCGTTTATGTCCACCAGTGATAACACCAAACAAATCTCTCAGCACACAAGTGCTAGCAATGTTCATAAATTAACTGGAACTCTGTTTGCAGGGCAGAAACCATGAGTCTGCAACTGCCAGCAGGCCTCAGGTGACCCAAAGTCCCCAACAAAGGATGAATGCAAGGCAATTCACACCTTGTTGGCGTTGTGGAGGCTTCCATTCAGCCTATTCATGCCGCTTCAAAGGGTATGTTTGCAAGAGCTGTGGAACAATGGGGCACCTCCAACGAGCTTGCAAACGAGCTGCAAGCTCTGCAAAACCTGCCAACCACCACGTGGCAGAGGAAGATCGGTCCATGGTGGATCAAAGCAATTTCGAGACTCAGAGAGAGGAGGCAGATGCTGAAGTACACTGGGTGTACACATTTTCGACGAAATGCCCACCTATAATGCTAAGCGTAAAATTGAATGGCTTACCCGCAGCCATGGAACTGGACACTGGCGCTAGCCAATCCACCATGAGTAAAAAGATGTTTGAGAGACTGTGGTGCAACAAGGCATTCAGACCAGCCCTGAGCTCCATCCACATGAAACTGAGAACAAACATCAAAGAGCTCATCACTGTCCTGGGCAGCGCCATGGTCAAGGTCACCTACGAGGGCACGAACTGCCACTCTGGATTGTCCCGGGCGATGGCCCCACACTGCTTGGAAGGAGCTGGCTGGGCAAAATCCGCTGGAACTGGGATGACATCCGAGCACTATCACATGTCGATGAGGCCTCACGTACCCAGGTTCTGAACAAATTTCTTTCCCATTTTGGAAACTTTGGAAACTTTTCCGGGGCAAAGGTGCGAATCCACTTGGTCCCAGAGGCACGACCCATTCACCACAAGGCGCGAGCGGTACCTCACATGATGAGGGAGAGAGTGGAAATCGAGCTGGACAGGCTGCAACGCGAGGGCATCATCTCCCCAGTGGAATTCAGCGAGTGGGCCAGCCCGATTGTTCCAGTACTCAAAAGTGATGACACGGTCAGGATTTGCGGCGATTATAAAGTAACTATTAATCGTTTCTCGCGACAGGACCAATACCCGCTACCAAAGGCAAACAACGTTTTTGCGACGCTGGCAGGAGGCAAGACGTTCACCAAGCTCGACCTGACTTCGGCCTACATGATGCAGGAGCTGGAGGAGTCTTCGAAGGGCCCCACCTGCATCAACACGCACAAGGGACTGTTCATCTACAACAGATGCCCGTTTGGAATTCGGTCGGCTGCAGCGATCTTTCAGAGAAACATGGAAAGCCTACTCAAGTCGGTACCACGCACGGTGGTCTTTGAGGATGACATTTTGGTCACAGGTCGGGACACGGCCGAGCACCTACAAAACCTGGAGGAGGTCCTCCAGCCACTGGAACGCGTAGGGCTGCAGCTGAAGAGGTGGAAATGCGTCTTCATGGCAACAGAAGTGAAGTTTTTGTGGAGAAAGATCGCGGCGGACGGCATTCCGCCCACAGACGCCAAGACAGAGGCTATCAGGAACGTGCCCAGGCCACAGAACATCATGGAGCTGCGGTCATTCCTGGGACTCCTCAACTATTTTGGTAACTTCCTACCAGGGTTAAGTACCCTCTTAGAGCCCCTACATGTGTTATTGCGTAAAGGTGAGAACTGGGTATGGGGAAAAAACCAAGTAATTGCTTTTGAGAAAGCCAGAAACATTTTATACTCCAACAAGCTGCTTGTATTGTATAACCCGTGTAAAAGACTTGTGCTAGCATGTGATGCATCGTCGTACAGAGTCGGGTGTGTATTACAACAAGCTAACATTGCGGGGAAGTTGCAACCTGTCACCTATGCTTCCAGGAGCTTGTCTAAGGCCGAGAGGGCCTACAGCATGATTGAGAAAGAGGCATTAGCGTGTGTGTTTGGGGTAAAGAAAATGCATCAGTACCAGTTTGGCCTCAAATTTGAGCTGGAAACCGATCACAAGCCACTCACATCCTTGTTCGTTGAAAACAAGGGGATAAATACTAATGCCTCAGCCCGCATACAAAGGTGGGCACTCGCACTATCAGCGTATAACTATACCATCCGCCACAGGCCAGGCACCGAGAACTGTGCGGATGCTCCCAGTCGGCTACCATTGCCCACCAAGGGGGTGGAAATGGCGCAGCCTGCAAACTTGTTGATGGTGGCGCAGCCCGCAGACTTGTTGATGGTCATGGAAGCGTTTGAAAATGATAAATCACCTGTCACGGCCCACCAGATTAGGACTTGGACCAGCCAAGATCCTCTGCTGTCCCGAGTAAAAAACTGTGTACTGCATGGGAGCTGGGCCAGCATCCCTGTTGAAATGCAAGAGCTAATCAAGCCATTCCAGTGGTGAAAGGATCAGCTGTCCATTCAGGCAGACTGCCTGTTGTGGGGTAACTATGTAGTGTAACCAAAAAAAGGCAGGGAGACTTTTATCTCGGATCTCCACAGCACACACCTAGGTATAGTAACGATGAAAGCGATAGCCAAATCCCACATGTGGTAGCCCGGTATCGGCTCTGACTTAGAGTCCTGTGTACGGCAATGCAGTGTATGTGCTCAGTTGAGCAACACGCCCAGAGAGGCACCACTAAGTTTGTGGTCCTGGCCCTCCAGACCATGGTCGAGGATCCATGTCGACTAGGCGGGCCCGTTTCTCAGTAAAATGTTTCTGGTGGTGGTGGATGCTTTTTCAAAATGGATTGAATGTGAAATAATGTTGGGAAGCACTGCCACTGCCACCTGAGGGCCAGTTTGCCACCCACGGCCTGCCTGACATACTGGTCAGTGACAACGGACCATGGTTCACCAGTGCCTAATTTAAAGAATTCATGACCCGCGAAGGGTTCAAACATGTCACCTCGGCCCCGTTTAAACCAGTCTCCAATGGGCAGGCAGAGCGGGCAGTAAAAACCATCAAACAGAGCCTTAAATGAGTCACAGAAGGTTCACTCCAAACCCGCCTGTCCCGAGTACTGCTCAGCTACTGCACGAGAGCTCTCTCGCTCACAGGGGTGCCCCCGGCTGAGCTACTCATGAAAAGGACACTTAAAACCAGACTCTCGCTGGTTCACCCCAACCTGCATGATCAGGTAGAGAACAGGCGGCAGCAACAAAATGTAAACGATGTTCGTGCCACTGTGTCACGGGAAATTGATCTGAATGACCCTGTGTATGTGCTAAACTATGGATATGGTCCCAAGTGGATCGCGGGCACGGTGATAGCTAAAGATGGGAGTAGGGTGTTTGTAGTCAAACTAGACAATGGGCAAATTTGCAGAAAGCACCTGGACCAAACGAGGCTGCGGTTCACAGACTGCCCTGAACAACCCACAGCAGACACCACCTTTTTTGAATTCACAACACACACCCAAAGGATCAACGACACCACGCCAGGCCAGGAAATCGAACCCATCACGCCCAACAGCCCAGCAAGGCCAGGCTCACCTAGCTGCCATGCAGGGCCAACAACACGCCAGCCCAGCGAGGGCACAGCCAACGCACCAGAACAGACATTTGTACCGAGGCAGTCCACCAGGGAAAGAAAGGCTCCCGACCGCCTCACCTTGTAAATAGTTTTCACTTTGACTTTGGGGCGGGGGGGGGGGGGGGAGTGATGTTGTGTATCTGTAAAGCATGCACTCCCATGTTCTGCCACCAGGGAGCTCATCCCCTGAAGTCCAAAGGGATCCCAGCATCCCTTGGGAGCACTGTATATAAGCCGGCCCCTAAGGCTTGTTCCTCACTCTGGAGTGTCTTATTAAAGACTGAGGTCACTGTTACTTTAACCTCCCTGTGTGCAGTCTCATCTGTGTTAGGAACACAATAATTACCTTCAATTCCTTCGTGTAAATCATTAATGCATATTGTAAATAACTGGGGTCCCAGCACTGAACCTTGTGGCACTACACTAGTTAGTGCCTGCCATTCTGCAAAGGTCCCATTTATTCCCACTCTTTGCTTCCTGTCTGTCAACCAGTTCTCTATCCACGTCAGTACATTACTCTCAATACCATGTGCCTTAATTTTGCACACTAATCTCTTGTGTGGGACCTTGTCAAAAGCCTTTTCAAAGTCCAAATACACCATATCCGCTGGTTCTCCCTTATCCACTCTACTAGTTACATCCTCAAAAAACTCTATAAGATTTGTCAAACATGATTTCCCTTTCATAAATCCATGCTGACTTGGACCAATCCTGTCACTGCTTTCCAAATGCTCTGCTATTGCATCTTTAATAATTGATTCCAGCATTTTCCCCATCACCGATGTCAGGCTAACCAGTTGATAATTACTTGTTTTCTCTCTCCCTCCTTTTTTAAGAAGTTGGGTTACATTAGCTACCCTCTAATCCATAGGTACTGATCCAGAGTCCATGGAATGTTGGAAAATGACCACCATTGTATCTACTATTTCTAGGGTCACTTCCTTAAGTATTCTGGGATGTAGACTATCAGGCCCTGGGGATTTATCGGCCTTCAGTCCCATCAGTTTCCCTAACACCATTTCCTGACTAATAAGGATTTCCCTCAGTTCCTCCTTCCCGCTAGACCCTCGATCCCTGGTACTTTCAGGAGGTTATTCGTGTCTTCCTTAGTGAAGACAGAACCAAAGTATTTGTTCAATTGGTCTGCCATTTCCTTGTTCCCCATTATGAATTCATCTGATTCTGACTGCAAGGCGTCTATATTAGTCTTCACTAATCTTTTTCTCTTCACATATCTATAGAAGCTTTTGCAGTCAGTTTTTATGTTCCCTGCAAGCTTCCTCTCATATTCTATTTTCCCCCTCCTAATTAGACCCTTAGTCCTCCTCTGCTGAATTCTAAATTTCTCCCAGTCCTCAGGTTTGCTGCTTTTTCTGACCAATTTATATGCCTCTTCCTTGTATTTAACACTATCCCTAATTTCCCTTGTTAGCCACGGTTGAACCTCCTTTCCTGTTTTATTTTTACACCAGACAGGGTTGCAATTCATCCATGTGATCTTTAAATGTTTGCCATTGCCTATCCACCGTCAACCCTTTAAGTATCATTTGCCAGTCCTAGCCAAATCACGTCTCATACCATCGAAGTTTCCTTTCTTTAAATTCAGCACCCTGGTCTCTGAGTTAACTGTGATGCTCTCCATTGTAATGAAGAATTCTACCATATTATGGTCACTCTTCCCCAAGGGGCCACGCATGACCAGATTGCTAATTATTCCTCTCTCATTACACAAGACCCAGTCTAGGATGGCCTGCTTTCTAGTTGGTTCCTCGACATATTGGTCTAGAAAACCATCCCTTATACATTCCAGGAAATCCTCCTCCACAGTACTGCTACCAGTTTGGTTAGTCCAATCAATATGTAGATTAAAGTCACCCATGATAACTGCCGTACCCTTATTGCACACGTCCCTAATTTCCTGTTTGATGCCATCCCCAACCTCCCCACTACTGTTTGGTGGTCTGTACACAACGCCAACTAATGTTTTCTGCCCTTTGGTGTTTCGCAGCTCTACCCATATAGATTCCACATCATCCAAGAATGTCCTTCCTTATTATTGCGTTAACCTCCTCTTTAACCATTAACACTACCCCACCTTCTTTTCCTTTCTGTCTATCCTTCCTGAATATTGAATACCTCTGGATGTTGAGTTCCCAGCCTTGGTTGCCCTGGAGCCATATCTCCGTAATCCCAATTACATCATATCCGTTAACAGCTATCTGCGCAGTTAATTCATCCACCTTATTACAAATGCTCCTCGCATTGAGACTCAGAGCCTTCAGGCTTGTTTTTTTAACACTCTTTGTCCTTTTAGAATTATATTGTAATGTGGCCCTTTTTAATTTTTGCCCTTGATTTCTCTGCCCTCCACTTTTGCTTTTTTCCTTCCTACCTTTTGCTTCTGCCCCCTTTTTACTTCCCTCTGTCTCCCTGCATAGGTTCCCACCCCCCTGCCGTATTAGTTTAACCCCTCCCCAACAGTACTAGCAAACAGTCCACCCAGGACATTGGTTCCGGTCATGCCTAGGTACAGACCATCCATTTTGTACTGGTCCCACCTCCCCCAGAACCGGTTCCAATGCCCCAGGAATTTGAATCCCTCCTCCTTGCACCATTCCTCAAGCCACGTATTCATCTGAACTATCCTGCAATTCCTACTCTGACTAGCACGTGGCACTGGTAGCAATCCTGAGATTACTACTTTTGAGGTCCTACTTTTTAATTTATTTCCCTAAATTCAGCTTGTAGGACCTCATCCCATTTTTTTACCTGTATCGTTGGTACCTATATGCACCATGACAGCTGGCTGTTCCCCCTCCCCCTCCAGAATGCTCTGCAGCCACTCTCAGACATCCTTGACGCATTGTCGTTGTACCTGTTGTACCATTGTTGTTGTACCTAAGTCAGATGGTAAGGTTGTGAGATGATTATAAAGTAATCGTAAACGAAGTTCAAGAGTGTACATCGTAACCCAATACATTGCCAAATGTAGAAGATTTGTTCATAACACTGACAGGTGATCTGATCTTCTCAAAGTTAGATCTGCCAAATGCCTACTTACAACATGAACTAGATGAGGAGCCCGAGTCATGCTTGACTATAAATACTCATCTAGGCCGATATCAATTTAATAGGCTACTATTTGGAGTGTTTTCCACTTCCGTCATATTCCAAAGGGTGATGAACTGGATTTTTCAAGGCATTGAAGGGATAGTATGTTATTTAGATGACATACTAATTTCAGCACCAAATAGGCAAATTCATTATAACGTATTGAATGAAATGCTCAAATGGTTAGAGAAGAACAAAGTACAAGTGACTGTTCCCAAGTGTGAGTTATTTCAAAACTCAGTGGAATATTTAGGGTACAGAGTAGACAAAGATGGTTTACATCCAACCAAAGGAAAGCTGGATGCAATCAGAAATGCACCCACTCCCAAGAATGTCACTGAACTTCGATTATTATTGGGTCTTTTGAACTATTGTGGGAAGTTCCGACCAAATTTGGCTACAGTGTTACATCCAGGTCCATTGGAAGTGATCAGAAGAATGCGACACAGCATTCAAGGAGTGTAAAAGCCAATTGGTAGAGAGTAACATGTCCGTTCACTATGATGTATTAAGGAGATCAAGCTAGCATGTGGCACCTCTCCATTTAGAGTTGGGGCAGTGATATTTCATGTACTACATAGTGGGGAGGAGAGACCAATAGCTTTTGCTTCACGTGCTCTCAGTGCCAGTGAGTGTAATTATGCGCAGATCGACGAAGAAGCTTTGGCATTCATTTTTGGGGTCAAGAAGTTCGACAAATACTTGTATGGTCGTAAGTTCACCATTGTTACTGACCATAAGCCCCTAGCAGCAATCCTCCATTCAAAGTCCCTAGTTCCAACCTTAGCTGCAGCCCAAATGCAGAGATGGGCTTTGATTTTGTCAGCATATACATATGACATTGAGTACAGATGATCAGCTGATCATAGTAATGCTGATGCTATGTCCAGGTTGCCATCCCCATCACTAGTTACACCTAATAGGGAAAAATGTTCTATTTTTCATACATTGATGAACTGCCAGTCACAGCTGAAGAGATTAGTAGAGCAATCAAATGTGACCCAGTTATATCACAGGTGTATGATTACATAGCAAATGGCTGCGAAACCAGGTTTAGATCAAGGTATAGAGTACATTGTTAGTCAGTGTACAACATGTCAATCGGTAAGCAAGAAATCACCATCAGTACCATTACAGCCATGGAAATAGCCTCCCAGGGTGTGGCAAAGGTTACATGCAGATTTTGCTGAGCTAGAAGGACAGCAATTGTTCATTGTGATTGATAGCCATTCGAAGTGGGTACAGATGTTTCCGATGCGGAAAATAACAAGTAAAACACAAGAAAATTTGAGAAGATCATTTTCTTCATATGGCCTCCCAGAAGAAATTGCGTCTGATAATGGGCCCCAATTTTGTTCAGAAGAATTTGTACATTTCATGAGCAGAAATGGTGTGAAACATACCAACGTCCCACAGTACCACCCTGCTTCAAATGGTACAGCAGAGTGCACAGTACAAATTGTAAATCGTGCCCTCATCAAGCAAATGTTGGATTCAAATCCAAAGAAATGGCAGTTGTCGTTGGACCAGAAATTAGCAAATTTTCTGATTACTTATCATAATACTCCTCATACAACGACTGGTAGAACACCAGCAGAGTTGTTTCTCAAATACATAAGAACATCAGGATTAGGAACAGGAGTAGGCCATCTAGCCCCTCGAGCCTGCTCCGCCATTCAACAAGATCATGGCTGATCTGGCCATGGACTCAGCTCCACTTACCCGCCCGCTCCCCATAACCCTTAATTCCCTTATTGGTTAAAAATCTATCTATCTGTGACTTGAATACATTCAATGAGCTAGCCTCAACTGCTTCCTTGGGCAGAGAATTCCACAGATTCACAACCCTCTGGGAGAAGAAATTCCTTCTCAACTCGGTTTTAAATTGGCTCCCCCGTATTTTGAGGCTGTGCCCCCTAGTTCTAGTCTCCCCGACCAGTGGAAACAACTTCTCGGCCTCTATCTTGTCTATCCCTTTCATGATTTTAAATGTTTCTATAAGATCACCCCTCATCCTTCTGAACTCCAACGAGTAAAGACCCAGTCTACTCAATCTATCATCATAAGGTAACCTCCTCATCTCCGGAATCAGCCTGGTGAATCGTCTCTGCACCCCCTCCAAAGCTAGTATATTCTTCCTTAAGTAAGGTGACCAAAACTGCACGCAGTACTCCAGGTACGGCCTCACCAATACCCTATACAGTTGGAGCAGGACCTCCCTGCTTTTGTATTCCATCCCTCTCGCAATGAAGGCCAACATTCCGTTCACCTTCCTGATTACCTGCTGCACCTGCAAACTAACCTTTTGTGATTCATGCACAAGGACCCCCAGGTCTCTCTGCATCGCAGCATGTTGTAATTTCTCCCCATTCAAATAATATTCCCTTTTACTGTTTTTTTCCAAGGTGGACGACCTCACATTTTCCGACATTGTATTCCATCTGCCAAACCTTAGCCCATTCGCTTAATCTATCTAAATCTCTTTGCAGCCTCGCTGTGTCCTCTACACAACCCGCTTTCCCACTAATCTTTGTGTCATCTGCAAATTTTGTTACACTACACTCTGTCCCCTCTTCCAGGTCATCTATGTATATTGTAAACAGTTGTGGTCCCAGCACCGATCCCTGTGGCACACCACTAACCTGAAAAGGACCCATTTATCCCGACTCTCTGCTTTCTGTTAGCCAGCCAATTATCGATCCATGCTAATACATTTCCTCTGACTCCGCGTATCTTTATCTTCTGCAGTAACCTTTTGTATGGCACCTTATTGAATGCCTTTTGGAAATCTAAATACAGCACATCCATCGGAACATCTCTATCCACCATGCTCGTTATATCCTCAAAGAATTCCAGTAAATTACTGAAACATGATTTCCCCTTCATGAATCCATGTTGCGTCTGCTTGATTGCACTGTTCCTATCTAGATGTCCCGCTATTTCTACCTTAATGATAGCTTCAAGCATTTTCTCCACTACAGATGTTAAACTAACCAGCCTATAGTTACCTGCCTTTTGTCGGCCCCCTTTTTTAAACAGAGGCGTTACATTAGCTGCTTTCCAATCCGCTGGTACCTCCCCAGAGAATTTTGGTAGATTATAACGAATGCATCTGCTATAACTTCCGCCATCTCTTTTAATACCCTGGGATGCATTTCATCAGGACCAGGGGACTTGTCTACCTTGAGTCCCATTAGCCTGTCCAGCATTACCTCCCTAGTGATAGTGATTGTCTCAAGGTCCTCCCTTCCCACATTCCCGTGACCAGCAATTTTTGGCATGGTTTTTGTGTCTTCCACTGTGAAGACCGAAGCAAAATAATTGTTTAAGGTCTCAGCCATTTCCACATTTCCCATTATTAAATCCCCCTTCTTATCTTCTAAGGGACCAACATTTACTTTAGTCACTCTCTTCTGTTTTATATATCGGTAAAAGCTTTTACTATCTGTTTTTATGTTTTGCACAAGTTTACTTTCGTAATCTATCTTTCCTTTATTTATTGGTTTCTTAGTCATTCTTTGCTCTTGTTTAAAATGTTCCCAATCTTCTAGTTTCCCACTAACCTTGGCCACCTTATACGCATTGGTTTTTAATTTGATACTCTCCTTTATTTCCTTGGTTATCCACGGCTGGTTATCCCTTCTCTTACCGCCCTTCTTTTTCACTGGAATATATTTTTGTTGAGCACTATGAAAGAGCTCCTTAAAAGTCCTCCACTGTTCCTCAATTGTGCCACCGTTTAGTCTGTGTTTCCAGTCTACTTTAGCTAACTCTGCCCTCATCCCACTGTAGTCTCCTTTGTTTAAGCATAGTATGCTCGTTTGAGACACTACTTCCTCAGCCTCAATCTGTATTACAAATTCAACCATACTGTGATCACTCATTCTGAGAGGATCTTTTACTATTATTTATTCGTTTATTATAATCATTTATTATTCCTGTCTCACTACACAGGACCAGATCTAAGATAGCTTGCTCCCTTGTAGGTTCTGTAACATACTGTTCTAAGAAACAATCCCGTATGAATTCCTCCTCCAGGCTATCCTGTGCAATTTGATTTGACCAATCGATATGTAGGTTAAAATCCCCCATGATTACTGCCATTCTTTTTTCACATGCCTCCATTATTCCCTTGATTATTGCCCGCCCCACCGTGAAGTTATTATTTGGGGGCCTATAAACTACGCCCACCAGTGACTTTTTCCACTTAGTATCTCTAATCTCCACCCACAATGATTCAACATTTTGTTCATTCGAGCCAATATCATCTTTCACAACTGTCCTGATATCATCCTTTATTAACAGAGCTACCCCACCTCCTTTCCCTTCTTGTCTATCCTTCCAAATTGTCAGATACCCCTGTATGTTTAATTCCCAGTCTTGGCCACCCTTCAACCACGTTTCTGTAATGGCCACCAAATCATACCCATTTGTAATGATTTGTGCAGTCAACTGTGTGCCTTCAGGTAGAGTGTTTTAATACTAGTTTTTAAACCATGATTTTTAGTTTTGACCCCTCCTGCAGCCCCTTTATATTCATACATATTGTACCCTTCCTATCACCTTGTGGTTTACACTTACCCCAGTGCTACTCTGCTCTGTTGCCTCCTGCCTTTTGCATTCTTCCTTGGGAGCCATGACAGCTATGAACCAGGTTCTCATTGCTAAAGCCAAACTTGGCATAGTCAGTAGAAGAGAGACAATTAAAACAGAAAGAGAATCATGATAAAGGTAGAGTAAGAGAGAAAAATGTGAAATTGAATCAGAAGGTGAGAGTGAAGAACCATCACCATAAACGATTAGTGGTTACCAGGAAGAGTAGTGAAGATATGTGGTCCTCGCACATATTTGGTCACGATGTTTGATCATGGAATGGTTAGGTTTGTTCACATTGATCATATTTTACCTACAGATGCGGAAGGAGTTGAAAGTAGGAATGATTTGATTATTTCTGACTCATCAGATAGTCTTGTTACAAGTAGACTGCCAGTAACACATCCTACATCAGATAGAAACATAGAAACATAGAAAATAGGTGCAGGAGTAGGCCATTCGGCCCTTCGAGCCTGCAACGCCATTCAATGAGTTCATGGCTGAACATGCAACTTCAGTACCCCATTATAGATGTACTAGAAACAAGTCCAAGTGAATGTCAGAATTTAAGTCTGAGTCCGAGTCAGGCAGACAAACCGTCTGAAGCTATAGAAAGTGCAAATGTAGATCAAGGATTGCCCTTGGAGAAAAACTCTCCTCAGGCTCAGCCTAGAATAAGTCTATGTTCGACACCTTGTTTGGAAGATTCTGTTTGAGAGCGAAGGTATCCTCTTCAAAACAGAAAACCAGTAGTTAAGTTTGATTTGTAAATATGGCAAAATAAATCCATTATCTTTTGTTGTGTATAACCATACAAGTTATGAATGATGATTATTTGTTATGATTACTTCTTCATTAGGATGGAGAAGTGTAATATAGAGCTCCACCTAGTGGACTACTGCTCCACCTAGTGGACTACTGTGGTAACATAGCTACTCATATAAATATTATAAAAGCATCGTGACAAGGTTACCTGACAAGTTCCTGTAGAGCCATTTAGTATGTGTGTATTTGTGATGTCGTAAATATTGAGCCTGAGGCCCAGAGGTGACTGCGTGCGCAACTCGTGCACGTAGAGACGTGCGCAGGCAGGGATCTAGTGACAGCAGCCAATCAGGTACAGTATAGTTTCTCATTCATCGCAATAGGAGTCTCGTAAGTACGGAACTCCTATTGCTATGAATGAGAACCTCCCCACCGCCCCCAAATACTTAAAAACCAATAAAAAATAGAAAATAAAGTACACAATCAACATGCATTTAAATTAAAGTTGTTATTAAAAAAATAGTTTTCCGACTTTTAAAACATTTTTCTTTATTAACACTTAAAATAAACTTACCGTAGTGGGGAGGGTTGTTAAACATAAAAAGTGCTTTTATAACTTTATTTTTTATTTGTATGTGTATTTTTAACCACTTGCGCCTGTAAAAGTAGGCTATACGCCTGCTTTTTCAGGCACAGGATTTTAAAGGACATTTGCAGAGGAAGATATTCGTAAATATCGGAAATCTTACCCTGCAAGTGTCCTCACTCCCGAGATGTGGCCACTTGTCAAGACCAAAAACCTGACAGATCGGAAATGTCGGTTGCCAGCGCATGTGCATTGTGTGCTGGAAACAGGCTTTTCCGATGCCTTCCGTAAGAAGTTCCTCCGGACCCGGGACATCGGAATTTCAGGGCCAATTTATCACAGTAGTCTTCCGTTTTAAGTTATTTTTGTGATAGTTCAATGTGTATTGTCAACTCCTAGGGTGTTAAGTCATGGTTGAACATCTTATTACCTGATTAGCCATGAATCTGCATCCAGTCCATGATGACTTCATAATGGCTTCATCTCTGACTCCCTGGTAATCTCAAGGTACTTTACACTTGATAGTCTTCCTATTTGTACACTAGGGGTATTTTAAATTGAGAAGGTGGATTTCTGAGAGCACAAATTTCAGATATCCTTTGAAATTTAAGTTCAAATTTATTCAAAGCCTCATGTTTATAGAAAAAAAAACATTCTTTATAAAGTGTGGTTCTAATGTACCATGACCTTTGTCATGACTCCTATAGTTTAGGCCTTATTTATTAATAAACAATCTGCATAAAACTCCCTCACTGTATCCTTCTCTCAGTATAGCACACTTTGACAGGTTGTGGCTTCTGTTATTTATAGTTTCCATATAAAATGCACAATCTGTAATAAAGCTTTTGCACAGCAAACACAGACAGTTGTAGGAATCGCTGTACCACGACAAAGTCAGTTGCAATAGCTCCAAGCATTTGAGATAATGGTTTTCTCTATATTACATTACGGAAATGAATCGACAGAAGAGATATCACAATTACTGACCAGTACAACGATCCTGAGCTCTTGAAGTTTCGAATAAATGAAATATATGGTTCAGTTTTACAAACTGATTTGTGAATGCCCGAGGAGGTAAACAAAAATCAATAAATTTTTTTTAACAGGACAAAATAGCAGCCAGTAAAAACAGACTTCAAGCACTGAATCCAGTAGTTAACCTATATCATACTCAGATATAAGCTGTCACATCTCCAGGTCTGTTCGAGAAAGTTAATGCAAATCTTCCTCATTATTACTTTTTATTTGGTGACAATATGTTTGTACCCAAATCCTCCCCTTCC
Source organism: Pristiophorus japonicus (assembly GCF_044704955.1). Classification (NCBI taxonomy): domain Eukaryota; kingdom Metazoa; phylum Chordata; class Chondrichthyes; family Pristiophoridae; genus Pristiophorus; species Pristiophorus japonicus. The sequence goes on along the minus strand of NC_091982.1, from coordinate 8,119,046 downwards.
TTTCAAGTAGCATTTAGTTGGGTTGAGTCCACACAGACCCATTGACACAGTTTTTTACCACTTATCGCACATGTAGAATGTGTCAATACATTCACTGTTTGGTACTCAGTGAAGTCAGATGGAGGATGCATCACAGGCACATGCTATCGCCCATACAGTTCCTTTTTAATAAAAATGTTGCCTTCCACTTTTTGTTTTGTCTTAAAGATTTTTCCCTTTCTCCTGGTTGCTTTATCCTTCCTTATCCTTTTCACAAGCTCTCCCCCACCGCCCCCCCCACCGCCCCCCCACCCCCTCTTTATCATTCTCATGTCCTTACTGCCCTTTAGTTTTTATCTTGGCCTTATCTACTGTGTTTTTATTCCCGGTTTGAGTACCTACTATTTATTTGTTTCCTGTGCATCACTTCTTCTTTCTTCGATAGTGTTCTCATTCTGTATCTTTGGGGCTGAGTGTGGCTGGTGTCTTATGACTTGTCTCATCTCCTGTTAGTCACGTTCAAAGTGCTGGAAAAGAAGCTGTAAATGCAATGCACTATTGAAGGGTAGCTATGTCAGGTATAAGGAGCACAGAAGAGAGCTGAGGCCATGCATCCACAGTCCGCCACTGAGGGAATGTCCTAAGCCTAGTAGAGTGGACAAGGGGGAACCAGTGGATGTGGTGTATTTGGACTTTCAAAAGGCTTTTGACAAGGTCCCACACAAGAGATTGGTGTGCAAAATTAAAGTACATGGTATTGGGGGTAATGTACTGATGTGGATAGAGAACTGGTTGGCAGACAGGAAGCAAAGAGTGGGAATAAATGGGTCCTTTTCAGAATAGCAGGCAGTGACTAGTGGGGTGCCGCAGAGTTCAGTGCTGGGACCCCAGCTATTTACAATATACATTAATGATTTAGATGAAGGAATTGAATGTAATATCTCCAAGTTTTCAGATGACACTAAGCTGGGTGGCAGTGTGAGCTGTGAGGAGGATGCTAAGAGGCTGCAGGGTGACTTGGACAGGTTAGGGGAGTGGGCAAATGCATGGCAGATGCAGTATAATGTGGATAAGTGTGAGGTTATCCACTTTAGTTGCAAAAACAGGAAGACAGATTATTATCTGAATGGTGACAGATTAGTAAAAGGGGAGTTGCAACGAGATCTGAGTACATCAGTCATTGAAGGTAGTCTTGCAGGTACAGCAGGCAGTAAAGAAGGCAAATGGCATGCTATCCTTCATAGTGAGGGGATTTGAGTATAGGAGTAGAGAGGTCTTACTGCAATTGTACAGGGCCTTGGTGAGACCACACCTTGAGTATTGTGTCCAGTTTTGGTCTCCTAATCTGAAGAAGGACATTCTTGCTATTGAGGGAGTGCAGCGAAGGTTCACCAGACTGATTCCCAGGATGGCAGGACTGACATATGAAGAAAGATTGGATCGACTGGACTTATATTCACTGGAATTTAGAAGAATGAGAGGGGATCTCATAGAAACATATAAAATTCTGATGGGATTGACAGGTTAGATGCAGGAAGAATGTTCCCGATGTTCCAGAACCAGGGGTCACAGTCTAAGGATAAGGGGTAAGCCATTTAGGACCGAGATGAGGATAAATTTCTTCACTCAGAGAATTGTGAACCTGTGGAATTCTCTACCACAGAAGGTTGTCGAGACCAGTTCGTTAGATATATTCAAAAGGGAGTTAGATGTGACCCTTACGGCTAAAGGGATCAAAGGGTATGGAGAGAAAGCAGGAATGGGGTACTGAAGTTGCATGATCAGCCATGATCCTATTGAATGTTGGTGCAGGCTCGAAGGGCCAAATGGCCTACTCCTGCACTTACTTTCTATGTTTCTATGTTTCTAAGCAGGCAGAAAGGGCTCAAAAGGGGTAGTGACTCCCACGCCTGAGTCAGTCGGCAAGGAAGCTTCAGGTTAATGATGAAATCTCTGGGAATGAAGCAGAACTCAAGCCCCAGTAAGAAGGACAGGCCTGTGAAAAGGAAAGTTACTGCCAACATTTCTGACTGGCAATTGATATATTTATGGCTAAGTTTAGCAGTTATCCCACCAGAATTATGTGTTTCTTTTAATGAATTTGTTACAAATTTAATTTTCAAGTTTTGATACTAGGGCTCATGGGGAAGTAACAATTTCATACATTGCTTTTTTGATGGGTGCTGGTTTTTCATTGACTGTGTTTCAGTGATAGAGACAGTGAAAAAAAATTGATTTTCGGGCACTAAAGGGCCTCTTAAGCCTCTAATATGGCATGCAGGAAGTGCACACTGATTGTGAGCCAAACGTGTGCCGGCCGCCATATTGATAAAGGCCAAAAAATGTTTTGCATATGTTTCAGTCCCCACTACAAGATTGCTTGGCCCTGATAAACTCCTTGTTATGTCGAAACCAACAAAGTTAGCTTTTAAACTATGTCAAGCAGGGAGGAGCAGGAGTGCTCCTCCCAACCCCACATTAAAAGAAATCAAGCCACCGCCGTTCCAGCTACCCAATCTCCCCTCCCACCCCCGGTCACACCCCCTTCCTCACTTACCTGAGGCCCAATAACGGGGATCCTCGGCCTCACCATTCAGGCACAGGGAATGAACCCTACGCCTCACCAGGTCACGCCCAAATTTCTAGGCCATGGCCTACCCACTGTAACACCCCTGTCAACTCTGATTGATAGTTAACTCTTCCCCCTGTACCAACTCCTGTCCATCATTCGAAATGTCATCAACAATCAGGCCAGTAAATAGAATTCCATGCATTCACTAAATATATTCAAAAAGGAGCTCGATGTAGTCCTTACTACTCGGGGGATCAAGGGGTATGGTGAGAAAGCAGGAATGGGGTACTGAAGTTGCACGTTCAGCCATGAACTCATTGAATGGCGGTGCAGGCTAGAAGGGCCGAATGGCCTACTCCTGCACCTATTTTCTATGTTTCTATGTGTTTCAGTGGACACACATATGGGGCTGGATTTTTGGCTTGACGCTGCCTTTGTTTTCACCCCAAGAGGGGCGGCAAATGCAATGGTAAGCTTTTCCAGATAGAGGACCAGCTTCCCGTGCCCTGCTGGGATTTTCGCTGCTGTTTCTGGCGTGCCGCGGAGCATTACCGCCCGGAAGAGGTGAACCGCTGTGCCCCTGGTTGTGACACCGGCTCGATTTTTGGCTCTTGCCCGATCCATAGCGGTCCGTAGAGCGCTGTGCGGGGATCGCCTGTGAAAGTGGGCTGTTCAAGCTGTAGCGGTTGCAGTGAGATAAGTAATGTCCACCTCAGGTTTGTGTGATTGTTTTAAAACATTTTCTTTTTGTGATTTATGTTATGATGCCGTGAGTTATTTATTGGGAATGTTTTTTTTCCAGGTTTTTATCCCCCCCTCCCCAGGCCTCTCCTAGAGTGCTCCGAGGCTGGCTGTATAGATTGGGATTTTCACTTGCTCAACCGGCCTGGTGCCCTAAGAGAGGGCCTCCCTTAGGGCTCCGCCCCGCACTCAGGGCCCAGCTGCCGAATTTTGCTGATTGAGGCGCAAACTGTTCCCGGGCGAAAACTTTACCGCCCCGAAATGAGCAGAACCGAAAATGCAGCCCATGAGGTTCTGCCTTCCCCACTTAAAAGCAGTATCAGTGGCAAGTATACCTGTAGCTGCCTATTTGCTTTTCTGCTAAATATGCACACGGTACAATACCACTTGCGCAGAACTGGGTCCATTAGCAAAGCCGTTATAGACCCTGAGAGGTTATAAAATATAATGCTTCATTTCCAATTATTCCTTAAATTTTAAATGAAACTGTGAGCATTTTTAACTGCCAAAAAAAAATCAATTTTAGCTAATGGATGTGTTTGGAATTGTTTCAATTGAAAGACTTAAAAGCATTTCCAAAAATAGATTTAAAAAAACGACCTGACAAACCATTAATGGACCGTATTTAACAGAAAAATGTTTATCTTCAGGACAATTGGTGTACAGAGTATTTATAACTAAATTAGGGTGACCACATCTTTTAAACCGAATCTGGGGAGCACAGCAAAGTAGGCAGGATGGAAAATGTAGGTAGTGCAGCGTAGCGAGACAATTCTTTTTAGCAGCCTACAGTGCAACAGTTGTACATATACACTACAGATGCAAAACAATCACTGCGGATGAGATATCACACTATTGAAGCGCATTCAGACAACTGTCCCTCCCCCTCCAGTGACTGAGGTCACACCTGGCCCCTCCCCCAGTGTCTGAGGTCACAGCTGACCCCTCCCCCAGTGACTGAAATCACATCTGACCCCTCGCCCAGTGACTGAGGTCACACCTGACCCTTCCCCAGTGACTGAGGTCACACCTGACCCCTCCCCCAGTGTCTGAGGTCACAGCTGACCCCTCCCCCAGTGACTGAGGTCACAGCTGACCCCTCCCCCAGTGACTGAAATCACATCTGACCCCTCCCCCAGTGACTGAGATCACACCTGACCCCTCCCCAGTGACTGAAGTCACACCTGACCCCTCCCCAGTGACTGAGGTCACACCTGACCCCTCCCCCAGTGACTGAGGTCACACCTGACCCCTCCCCCAGTGACTGAGGTCACACCTGACCCCTCCCCAGTGACTGAGGTCACACTTGACCCCTCCCCCAGTGACTGAGGTCACACCTGGCCCTGCCCCAGTGACTGAGGTCACACCTGACCCCTCCCCAGTGACTGAGGTCACACCTGACCCCTCCCCAGTGACTGAGGTCACACCTGGCCCTGCCCCAGTGACTGAGGTCACACCTGACCACTCCCCAGTGACTGAGGTCACACATGACCCCTCCCCAGTGACTGAGGTCACACCTGACCCCTCCCCCAGTGACTGAGGTCACACCTGACCTTCCCCCCGCCGAGTGACTGCGGTCTCACCTGCCCCTCCCACCACAATGTCTCAGTGTCTAGGATTACCTTCCCCTTCCCCCTTCTCTCCCTCACTCACTCTGGTTCGGGGTCGGCGAGAGGCCTATAAAGGCGGAGCTTGTGCAGCTACAGGGAGAAGGCAAAAAAGAAGTAGAAAGAAACAGAAAGGTGACGTCACAGCCAAGGGGGTAAGTGAATAGCTGGTGATTGGTGAGTAGTTTTCTTTTTTCTCTTCTATAACAGTGAGAAACTTTAGCATTGTTGTTGCCAATTTAAGTGCATCTAAGGGTTAAGTCATGGCAGGAGAGCTCGGTCACGTGATATGCTCCTCCTGTACCATGTGGGAACTCAGGGACACCGGACGACTACGTGAGTGTATCTGCCTCCAGCTCCTGACGGTCCGCGTTGCGGAATTGGAGCTGAGGGTGGATTTACTCTGGAGCATCCATGATGCTGAGAATGATGTGGGTACCATGTGTAGCAAGTTGGTCTTACTTCAGGTGAAGGGTCCACAGCCAGATAGGGAATGGAAGACCAGCAGGAAGAGCAATGCAAGGAAGGTAGTGCAGGGGTCCCCTGCGGTCATCCCCCTGCAAAACAGATACACCGCTTTGAGTACTGTTGAGGGGGATGGCTCATCAGGGGAGTGCAGCAGCAGCCAAGTTCATGGCACCGTGGCTGGCTCTGCTGCACAGGAGGACAGGAAAAAGAGTGGGAGAGTGATAGTGATAGGGGATTCAATTGTAAGGGGAATAGATAGGCGTTTCTGCGGCCGCAACCGAGACTCCGGGATGGTATGTTGCCTCCCTGGTGCAAGGGTCAAGGATGTCTCAGAGCAGGTGCAGGACATTCTGAAAAGGGAGGGAGAACAGCCAGTTGTCGTGGTGCACATTGGTACCAACAATATAGGTAAAAAAAAGGGATGAGGTCCTATGAGACGAATTTAAGGAGCTAGGAGCTAAATTAAAACGTAGGACCTCAAAAGTAGTAATCTCGGGATTGCTACCAGTGCCACATGCTAGTCAGATTAGGAATCGCAGGATACTCAGATGAATACATTGCTTGAGTAGTGGTGCAGCAGGGAGGGATTCAAATTCCTGGGGCATTGGAACCGGTTCTGGGGGAGGTGGGACCAGTACAAACCGGACGGTCTGCACCTGGGCAGGACTGGAAACAATGTCCTAGGGGGAGTGCTTGCTAGTGCTGTTGGGGAGGAGTTAAACTAATATGGCAGGGGGATGGGAACCAATGCAGGGAGACAGAAGCAAAAGACAGAAAGGAGATGAGTAAAAGTGGAGGGCAGAGAAACCCAAGGCAAAAAACAAAAAGGGCCACTGTACAGCAAAATTCTAAAGGGTCAAAGTGTAATAAAAAGGCAAGCCTGAAAGCTCGGTGCCTCAATGCAAGGAGTATTCAGAACCCAGGAGAGGGCTCTGAGCTAGTTAGAGTGGGTGAGAGCTCAGATGAACAGGACCCCAAGAAAGAATGCAAAAGGCAGGAGGCAACAGAGCAGAGTAGCACTGGGGTAAGGGTAAACCACAAGGTGATAGGAAGGGACAATATGTATGAATATAAAGGAGCTGCAGGAGGGGTCAAAACTGAAAATCTTGGTTTAAAAACTAGTACTAAAACACTCTACCTAAACGCACGCAGCATTCAAAATAAAGTAAATGAGTTGACGGCACAAATCATTACAAATGGGTATGATTTGGTGGCCATTACAGAAACGTGGTTGCAGGGTGGCCAAGACTGGGAATTAAACATACAGGGGTATCTGACAATTCGGAAAGATAGACAAGGGATAATAAAGGATGATATCAGGGCAGTTGTGAGAGACGATATTGGCTCTAATGAACAAAATGTTGAATCATTGTGGGTGGAGATTAGAGATAGTAAGGGGAAAAAGTCATTGGTGGGCGTAGTTTATAGGCCCCCAAAGAATAACTTCACGGTGCGGCGGGCAATAATCAAGGGAATAATGGAGGCATGTGAAAAAGGAATGGCAGTAATCATGGGGGATTTTAACCTACATATCGATTGGTCAAATCAAATCGCATGGGGTAGCCTTGAGGAGGAATTCATAGAATGCATACGGGATTGTTTCTTAGAACAGTATGTTACAGAACCTACAAGGGAGCAAGCTATCTTAGATCTGGTCCTGTGTAATGAGACAGGAATAATAAATGATCTCCTAGTAAAAGATCCTCTCGGAATGAGTGATCACAGTATGGTTGAATTTGTAATACAGATTGAGGCTGAGGAAGTAGTGTCTCAAACGAGCATACTATGCTTAAATAAAGGGGACTACAGTGGGATGAGGACAGAATTGGCTAAAGTAGACTGGAAACACAGACTAAATAGTGGCACAATTGAGGAACAGTGGAGGACTTTTAAGGAGCTCTTTCATAGTGCTCAACAAAAATATATTCCAGTGAAAAAGAAGGGCGGTAAGAGAAGGGATAACCAGCCGTGGATAACCAAGGAAATAAAGGAGAGTATCAAATTAAAAACCAATGCGTATAAGGTGGCCAAGGTTAGTGGGAAACTAGAAGATTGGGAAAATTTTAAACGACAGCAAAGAATGACTAAGAAAGCAATAAAGAAAGGAAAGATAGATTACGAAAGTAAACTTGCGCAAAACATAAAAACAGATAGTAAAAGCTTTTACCGATATATAAACCGGAAAAGAGTGACTAAAGTAAATGTTGGTCCCTTAGAAGATGAGAAGGGGGATTTAATAATGGGAAATGTGGAAATGGCTGAGACCTTAAACAATTATTTTGCTTCGGTCTTCACAGTGGAAGACACAAAAACCATGCCAAAAATTGCTGGTCACGGGAATGTGGGAAGGGAGGACCTTGAGATAATCACTATCACTAGCGGGGTAGTGCTGGACAGGCTAATGGGACTCAAGGTAGACAAGTCGCCTGGTCCTGATGAAATGCATCCCAGGGTATTAAAAGAGATGGTGGAAGTTATAGCAGATTCATTCGTTATAATCTACCAAAATTCTCTGGACTCTGGGGAGGTACCAGCGGATTGGAAAGCAGCTAATGTAACGCCTCTGTTTAAAAAAGGGGGTAGACAAAAGGCAGGTAACTATAGGCCGGTTAGTTTAGCATCTGTATTGGGGAAAATGCTTGAAGCTATCATTAAGGTAGAAATAGCGGGACATCTAGATAGGAATAGTGCAATCAAGCAGACACAACATGGATTCATGAAGGGGAAATCATGTTTAACTAATTTACTGGAATTCTTTGAGGATATAACGAGCATGGTGGATAGAGGTGTACCGATGGATGTGGTGTATTTAGATTTCCAAAAGGCATTCGATAAGGTGCCACACAAAAGGTTACTGCAGAAGATAAAGGTACGCGGAGTCAGAGGAAATGTATTAGCATGGATAAAGAATTGGCTGGCTAACAGAAAGCAGAGAGTCGGGATAAATGGGTCCTTTTCGGGTTGGAAATCGGTGGTTAGTGGTGTGCCACAGGGATCGGTGCTGGGACCACAACTGTTTACAATATACATAGATGACCTGGAAGAGGGGACAGAGTGTAGTGTAACAACATTTGCAGATGACACAAAGATTAGTGGGAAAGCGGGTTGTGTCGAGGACACAGAGAGACTGCAAAGAGATTTAGATAGGTTAAGCGAATGGGCTAAGTTTTGGCAGATGGAATACAATGTCGGAAAATGTGAGGTCATCCACCTTGGAAAAAAAAACAGTAAAAGGGACTATTATTTGAATGGGGAGAAATTATAACATGCTGCGGTGCAGAGGGACCTGGGGGTCCTTGTGCATGAATCCCAAAAAGTTAGTTTGCAGGTGCAGCAGGTAATCAGGAAGGCGAATGAAATGTTGGCCTTCATTGCGAGAGGGATGGAATACAAAAGCAGGGAGGTCTTGCTGCAACTGTATAGGGTATTGGTGATGCCGTACCTGGAGTACTGCGTGCAGTTTTGGTCACCTTACTTAAGGAAGGATATACGAGCTTTGGATGGGGTACAGAGGTGATTCACTAGGCTGATTCTGGAGATGAGGGGGTTACCTTATGATGATAGATTGAGTAGACTGGGTCTTTACTCGTTGGAGTTCAGAAGGATGGGGGGTGATCTTATAGAAACATTTAAAATAATGAAAGGGATAGACAAGATAGAGGCAGAGAGGTTGTTTCCACTGGTTGGGGTCTCTAGAACTCGGGGGCACAGCCTCAAAATACGGGGGAGCCAATTTAATACTGAGTTGAGAAGGAATTTCTTCTCCCAGAGGGTTGTGAATCTGTGGAATTCTCTGCCCAAGGAAGCAGTTGAGGCTAGCTCATTGAATGTATTCAAATCACAGATAGATAGATTTTTAACCAATAAGGGAATTAGGGGTTACGGGGAGCGGGCGGGTAAGTGGAGCTGAGTCCACGGCCAGATCAGCCATGATCTTGTTGAATGGCGGAGCAGGCTCGAGGGGCTAGATGGCCTACTCCTGTTCCTAATTCTTCTGTTCTTATGTTCTTATTGTGCAATGGGGGGGCGGAGCAACAGCCCAGCGCAGAAACCAGTGCCGGCAGCTGTGTGCATGCGCAGTGGTGTCGGGTCCGATGTGCGCTCATGCTCAGTAGCACCGAAACGTGACAATCGGCCATTTTTTCAGTTCATCGCAGCTGCTTTTGGTTTCGTGCCAGAAGGAGAGCTCTGAACTGAATTAACTGCTGAATACAAGCAGCAGTGTCCTGCCTGTGTTGTTTCCTGAAATTAACTGCTGCATGCCTGGAAAAGTGACAGAGGTGCTGTTTGTATGCAAATTAAGGACTGTGTTTGGGATCATTGCAAAAGCGCTGTTAAGTGTCTCAGAGCATTGCAAAAGTGCTGTTAGTGTCTCAGAGGACAGTGTGTTTTGTAAATCACAGTTTGACTAAGTGCAGTGGACAAGTGTCTCAGAGCATTGCTAAACTGCTGTTAGTGTCTCCGAGCAACTGCAGCAATAATGCAGCAATGCCCACCAAGAACAAAGAATTTCTTGCATGACAAAGTCGAGTCACTAGTTACTGTCATTGAGAACAGATGGCAGCACCTGGATACCAGCAGAGGTCACACAAAAGTGCCAACCAAAGAGATGCAGAAACGCTGGAACCAAGTTGCAGAAGAATTCTGCGGATTGGTGAACACCAAGAGATCTGGAAGGCAGTGTAAAAAGAAGTGGCAGGACCTTGGTCAAGTAGTTAGTGTCAGTAATATTTCCATTTATTCAATGTAATTTCAATTGTAAATGTGACCATCTGTATGTGTCCCACCCAGCAGAAAGACACCCTCTCTCAAAAGTTGCATTTTAATCTTTGCAGAAGAAACTGTCCCACAACAAAAGGGAAAGAACTCGAACAGGAGGAGGGCCGGCAAATCTGCACCCACTGACACCCTCGGAAGAGAGGGTCGCTGCTTTGATGGGTCCTGCCTGGAGAAAAACCATCAGTACTGCACAAGCTGGGCCCGCAGGTGAGGGAGTGGATTAGTCATGAAAAGTCATGGTGGCCCTTCAAATCAACCTGCTGCCTGGCCTGCGCTGTGTGAGCCTAGTCATGCCAGCCATCCTGCCCCCTCCTCTGCTGCTGACCATTTGACTGTTCTGTTCTATGTTGCAGAACTTGAGGACAATCCTCCTGATGATCCAAATCAAGATTCAGACGTGGACGAGCCTGAAGAGGAGATCAACCCTCCAGGACAACATGGGCGCGAGGGGCACTTTGAGTGGATGCGGGAGGGGTTCGATGACAGGAGTGTTCTACTGAATCTTGAGGAGGTCAACATATCTCACTTGCCAGGCTCTTCCGTGATTAGTGGTTCGACATGCTATGGTTTCCCACTCTCCGAGGGTGTGGGTTCCAGTGGTGGCGGTGGTGGTGTTGTGCCGCAGCATTGCACACCCGTGGCCTCACCTTCCGAGGTTACAGGTCCCAGCAGTGGTGGTGGTGGCGGTGGTGGTGGTACTGGTGCAAATCAGCAGGGAACACCCAGGGTCCCAAGGTCCCAGCCTGCGCCTCCCAGTGGGATGCCGCGAGCCAGATCCAGGGGGGAGGGGAAGGAGACATGGACCACGCTCTCCTGAGATGCAGGATGCAACAGATGTGGTTCAGATCATGGCATTGGGTGGGATGAGCGTTGACCTTACCCGATCCCTCCTGGATACTATAACTGGGGTGAGTGAGGAGGTAGCGGGACTGCCGGGAGGAGAGCAATGGCATGGGAAATGGGAACCATGTCCGCTAACATCAGTGAGGGAATGGTGGCTATGAGGGATGGAATGTCAGAGGTCGTGGAAAGGACGACAGTTACAATGACCAAGGGAGGGAATGTTTCAGACCGCTGAGACAATGTCAGGGTGCATGAGGGAGGGCATGTGTGAATTAGCTGCTGCAATAAGGGAACACACCCAGACCCCGCACCCATTGACAGAATCAACTGCCACTCCTACTCCAATCCCCGCACCAAGCTCTGAACAGGCCAAGGCCGCGCCCTCCAACTTGCCGCCTGGGCCCTCCAACTTTCCACGTGACGTTGATGCCCCCCACCCTCAAGAGGTGCCCAGTGGCCGAGATGTTAGAAAGAAGAATCTTGGTGTGTACCCCAGAAACACTGCGCCACCGCCTGCGGGCAGGGGTGGTGGAGAGCTCAAGACCTAGTGCAGCGGGCGGCCTTAGACGAAGGGGGATGAGAGATAGGTGCAGCCTTTCTTTGCTGCTGTTGTTTTTCTTTTTGTTGTTTATGTCACTTCACTAACTGTTCTCACATTGGATGTTTTTTGTAACTTATGTAACTTTACAAGTTTATAAGTGATCTTAACGATTAAGTGATCTTACAGTATAAATGTTCTCACATTGGATTTTTCTTGTAACTTATGTAACTTTACAAGTTTATAAGTGATCTTAACGATTAAGTGATCTTACAGTATAAATGTTCTCACATTGGATTTTTCTTATAAGTTATGTAACGTTACAAGTTTATAAGTGATCTTAACGTTTAAGTGATCTTAAAGAGTAAAGTTTGATACAAGAATAGTTTTATTACACTAAAGTTAAGTACATTGAAAAGTTTAGAATAAAATATATTTTACATTAAATCTGAATCATGTTCCATTAACACAACACAAGATTAGGAACAGCTCCTAAAAATAAACATGTCCATGCGGAATAGTTGTCGCTGAGCCCTGTCATCAGTAAAGCGTTCACGGATGAGCTGCTGGCGCAAGGCTCAAGCAATCGTTAAGGGGGCACGACGGCTCGCCCGCCTCCGACGTCCTGCTCCTGCCTCAGACACTTGCATGGTTTCCTCATCCTCGTCATCATCATCCTCGTCCTCATCCACATCCTCATCATCACCCTCCAGCTCGCCCCCTGCATCTTCCACATCATCATGAGCCACTCTCACCTCAGGTGGGTCTTCCACTACAGGTGCTGCTGCCTCATGATGGCTAAGTTATGCAGCATTCAGCACATAATAGTGAACTGACCGACAATCTCAGGGGAGTATTGCAAGTAGCCTCTGGAATGGTCCAGGCAACATTACAATGGTCCTCTCTATGATGCTGCGCGTCGCAATGTGCGACATGTTGTATTGATGGTCAGCTTCCGTCCAGGTTACACGTAGGGGTGTCATGAGCCAGGTGGCCAGGCCGTACCCTTTGTCTCCCAGTAGCCAGTTCTTCCCTTATGACTGCTGCTCAAACATTTCAGATACAATGCTGTCGCGTAGGATGAAAGCATCATGGGTGCTGCCAGGGTATCTTGCATCGACTGACATGATGCAATGCATTTCGTCACACACGAACTGCACATTAATGGAGTGGAGGCCTTTTCTCTTCCTGTACATCTCGGCATCCTCCAAAGGTGCTCGCAAGGTGACGTGGGTACAATCAATGCAGCCCTGTACCTTTGGGAAGCCAGCAATCCTTGAGAACCCCACAGTCTGCTCATACATTGCTTGGGTGGTCATTGGGAACTTGATGAAGTCATTCCTCCATGCATACAGTGCAGCCGAGACTTGGTGAATGGAGACATGTATTGCATGTTGAGAAATGGCGCACACATCTCCAGTTGTAGCTTGAAACGATCCGGAGGCATAGAATGAAAGTGCAGCTGTAACCTTCACTTCAACTGACAAAGCAGTCCACCTGTTGCTTCTCGGCTGTAGGTCTGGTCTCAGCAAGTCACAGATCTCACGGATAACTTCTGTTTGGAAACGCAGCCTTCTGACACACTCTGCATCACTCAGGTGCAGGTAAGAACGCCTCACTCGAAATTGCCGAGCTGGGTAAGCCCTCCTGCCCAGTAGCCAATGGGCTCTGATGTTCCTGATGTGATGAGCTCTAATCAATTGTCTCCTACGTAGCACAATGATGCAGAACGCTCGCAAAAGGTATGGCATTGTGAGTATTCCCCCCAAACTCAAAGTTAAACTTTCAAAGAAGGTCAAAGCAGGCAGCACAGCACAGGTTTGCAGTTCTCTCTCTCTCTCCAGATGGACCACACCCAAAAGTCCTTTTGTCCTCTCCTCTCCACCCCACCGCCCCCCCCTTGGGTCTTGTGACCTCTCCCTCCGCCCCCCCCACCTGGGTCCTGCCTCCCTCCTCTCCCCACTCCCACCCCTCCCAGCCTCCCCGCTGATATAGAGGCCAGTATCCCTCTCTCTCTCGTTACCACCCCACCCTGGCCCCACCTACCGATGCTGCGTTCGGTCGCTCTGCTTCCGCACCTCCCCATCCCCGCGTTCATTTGCAGCCCTAGCCCGGGACGACTGGACTCCCGGTGCACGTGTTCCCTTCCCTATCCCAGGCCGAATGGCCTCATGCACAGGCCGGCCCCCTGACTTCCCGGGCCGACTTTAAAGATTAAGGTAGAATTTACTTCATTTCTATTCGCATGTTACTTGTTTGTGCTTTTCCTAGCAATGTTTAGTGTTTGGTTGTTTAGTTTGAGGTCCTCTCCGGTTCCCTTCCCTTCCCTATCCCTGCCCTAATGTCTGCTGATGTACTAATGTGCGCCGCATTCTTCGCTGGCCTCAATGTTTTTCAGAGCTGGCCACATACGCTGACCTAAGTCGATTTGGTGTAAGTTTTAGCTGGCCAAAGTGGCAGAAATGGCCAAAACTGACGTAAGTGGCTGGGAACGCTCCCTTTTGAAAAAAAAACTGAACTAAAAAAAATCGTACCTAACTAAGTTACTCTGGAGCAAGTTTATTGGGAAAAATGGCGTTTTTCAACTTACGCCAGAAAAACCAACTTACTCCAAAAAAATTGGAGCAAGTCATGGCCAAAATTGGGCCCTATATTCCTGCAGAAACTCTTACTATCAGTTTTTATATTTTTTGCTAGTTTTCTTTCATAATCTATCTTCTCTCGCTTTATTATTTTTTTGCTGGTTTTTAAAAGTTTCCCAATCCTCAGGCCTTCCATTTGTCTTTGCCATTTTGTATGCCATTGTTTTCAATTTGATACCATCCTTTATTTCCTTAGTTAGCCACGGATGGTTATCCCTTCTCTTAAAGTCTTTCCTTCTCATTGGAATATATTTTTGTGGAGAGTTATGAAATATCTTCTTAACCGTCAACCATCTTACACTTTAATCTATTTTCCCAGTTCACTTTAGCCAACTCTGCCTTTCATACCTTTGTACTCTCCTTTATTTAAGCTTAGGACTCTGGTTTGAGATCCAACTCTCTCACCCTCCAACTGAATTTGAAATTCAGCCATGGTATGATCAGTCTTTCCTAGAGGATCCTTTACTAGGAGATCATTTATTAATCCTGGCTCATTACACAGTAGCAAACCTAAGTTAGCCTGCACCCTGGTTGGTTCTGCATTGTACTGTTCAAGGAAACTATCCCGGATACACACTGTGAACTCTTCCTCAAGACTACCTTGGCCAATTTGATTTGTCCAATCAATACGAAGTTTAAAATCGCCCATGATTATTGCCGTTCCTATTTTACAAGCCTCCATTATTTCTTGATTTATACTCCGTCCAACTACTGTTACTGTAGCTACTGTTAGGGGGCCTATAGACTACGCCCACTGGTGACTTCTTCCCCTTATTATTCCTTAATCCAAACTGATTTTACATCATGATCTTCTGAGCCAATATCATTTCTCATTACTACACTGATCTCAGCTTTATTAACAGAGCTCCCCCACCTCCTTTTCCTTTCTGTCTCTCCTTCCAAATTGTCAAATACCCCTGAATATTTAGTTCCCAGCCTTGGTCATCTTGCAACCACGTCTTTGAAATGACTATCAATCATACCCATTTATATTTATTTGTGCCATCAACTCATCTATTTTGTTACGAATTCTGCGTACATTCAGATAAAGGGCACGGCTAACTTGATGAAATCAGTTCTGGGGTGAACAAAAGCTGTTTCTAACCACACTCGACTGACACCTATACTTAATTGAGATAGAGAGAAACTGCAGAGGAAGGAAAGGAAATGAATGCAGAAATACAATGCAGATTATCCATTAGAACTGGTCAGATTCATAATGGAAAGCCAAAGTACTCAATCTTCCTGTGATACCTCATTAGATACAGAGTAGAGCTCTCCCTACTCTGCAAACTCAGAAAATAACATTCGACATTGCTCCAGTATGGATTTCAATTTTCCATCCCAGCCATTCTTGTGGCCTCTCTGAGAACGATTGCCAATTCAGTTCATGCCAAAGTAGTGACAGTTTTTGCAGTAAGGACCCACACTCACTGGTCCCATTGGAACTCAGCTGGGGCCACCCAGACATTACTTGTTGATGATTCTAACACAATGGCCTGGATTCTGTGGCCAGCGGCGAAGGAACAGCGTTTATCGTTGACCTTGAGAAAAGTTGCCCACAAAGTTCAGCATGGGGGTGGGGTGGGGGTGGGGGAGGGAGAGAGACTGAGGAGGTGGGATGGGGGTAGAGAGAGGTATGGGGTGAGTGGGGGGGGGGGGGAGGGGGGAGAGGAGCGAGACCGAGGAGGTGTGGTGTGGTTGGGGGGAGAGAGACCAAGGAGGTATGGAGTGAGTGGGGTGTGGGGGGGGGGGGGTGAGGCAGTGGGGAGGAGAGAGACCGAGAGATCGCACCGCTCTTTCCTTCAATTATGTGGTTTCTGTTTGCAAGTATGAGAGGGAAACTGCATGAGGAAGCTCCTTACTCAGATTTCTTTGTTATTTTATGCAGTGAATGTATATGTTCTGGCTGCCCAATCAACGGAGGGCAGCATCGTTCCTGTCAACATGCGGCAAACTATTATACTTTTCATATGTAATTCTTCTCACAAACCTGAAAACGTATTTGCAATAAATCATATTTGTATAAGAACAATTGTGGATTTCTGCAGGTTCTACCAAGTTTTATTCTCAAACAAAATTGAAATCTTTTGGATATCCCAAGACATCATCTGTATTCCTCATTTTATAAAATGCTTAAACTGAAGGCCGTGTACAATTACTTGCAAGTTGTTAAATCTCCAGAGTTATAGAACTTGTTCACTGAAAAATTTCCACAGGTGATAGTTCAAGTTTTTTTATTGACGTTCAATAAATAATTGAAATTGGGTAAATGTTAGTGTTTACTAAATTAAATGGTTCAATTGCAGTAGAGTGCTGTCCACCATAAATGCTACCTGCCAAAAGAATGCAGAAAACACCCACCATCTCTACCAATAGGTATATATGCTCAAGCACACATAGGCTGGAGTAATTTTAAAGGACTTAACACATCTTGGGTTGAGATAATGGGGCTGTTTTGAATGGGACCATCTCTAATTAGCCACATTGGTTTTATGCCAGGAACATAGCTCAGATTGGTGAACAAAAATGGCCTACTTGCAAATTTTTCTTGTACTATTTTCATAATAGGGACATGTATCAATTTGTTCAAAGTTCAATGGCTCACTGGTGACCAGAAGTTGCTTTTGTTCAAGACCAGAAGTGTCTTTTGGATGAGACATAAACATCCCATGGCATTATTTTGAAGAAGAGCAGGGGAGTTATCCATGGTGTCCTAGCCAATATTTATCCCTCAATCAACATAAAAATAGATTATCTGGTCATTATCACATTGCTGTGTGTGGCTGCCGCATTTCCCACATTACAACAGTGACTACATTCCAAAAGTACTTCATTGACTGTAAAGTGCTTTGAGACACCGATGGTCATGAAAGACGCTATCTAATGCAAGTCTTTCTTTCTTTTCTTTCAGACTTCCTCTATTCCAATGTCAGTTTCAATTTGGCACCTTCTACAGTGGATTGTGGCATCCAGCAACAGGACGGTGTAATGTCTGTAAGCTTGTAACGCTTGTAGCTCCACACTGTGGATGTGGATGTATTGTGTACTGCAACTGGAAAGTTAATCATTAAACAGAACAGGCACTTTCTGGAGAATTCCGAGAGAGCAGCCTGCCATCTTCGGAAGCTGTGTGTGCTGTGCTCTGTGAAGATATCACAGTTGGCGACGGAAGATGGGATTTTTCGGATGTTTAAAGCTTAAATTTTGTTGGTGAAGGATTCAGCCAGCCGACAGAAGACTTTGGAAGTTTCTTTCTTTGAAAAAAAGCTACAAAATCCAAGGTAAAATGCAGCACACGGTGTGAACAGCTAGAGGTTAAACTGGCAGGTGTAATCGGACATTTGGGAGAACATAGACACGACCACAACGTTTAAAGCATATGTGGATCGGCTAGAATTGTATTTCACTGCAAATAACATAATTGAAGTTCCAGACAATGCAGTCCAGAAACAGGCTGTGTTGGAACGTGAGAAAGCGATCTACTTATCAGTGGCAGGTCCAGCATTATATGAAACCCTTGTAAATCTGCTTGTGCCTGACGAGCCAAAGGACACAACGCTTAAAGAGATTTTAACGAAGCTGGAGCAGCACTATAACCCCAAACCATTAGAAATTGCTGAAAGCTATCGTTTTGGGATTCGGAATCAAAAGATTGATGAAAGTATTGCTGATTACATCATAGCATTAAAAAAGCTATCGACGCACTGTAATTTTGGAAACTTTCAAAACCGAGCATTACGGGATCGTTTTGTTTGTGGGGTAAAAAATGATGCGATCAGAAGGAAGTTATTGATGACGGATGACTTAACTTTTGAGATTGCTTGTCAGACAGCGAGGTCGATGAGCATGACTGAACAATATTCCCGAGAATTAAATAATGATTACGGTCGTCAGTCAACCGAGGTAAATCACCTGCAGGTTCAAAGTAAAAGACGGCCAGGGCCGAAAGTCTCAGAAACTGGAAATTCTACCAGAGCGTCGAAGTTGTGCTATAGGTGCCTGGGACAACACATTGCTCAAAGTTGTTCATACGTGAAGGCAGAGTGTTTCTTCTGCAGAAAGACTGGGCATCTTGTGAGGGCATGCCGACTGAAGGGTAAACCAGTTTTTAAAGCTATGAGTCCAGCATTCAAAGCTAGGAGTCGAAATCCAAAGAGACTTCATAGCATGGAAGAACAACAACAGGACAAGGAGATGTTAAGAGTTACACGTCATCAGGAGCACGAGGTTAACGGATAACGATTCGGAAAGCATCAAAATCCACATAGATGTTGCGGGATTGAAGATGCCAATGGAAATTGACACGGGTGCCTCCGTGAGTGTAGTACCGGAGTCGCTGTACCGTGACAAATTGCGTGATTTCCAACTGGAGAAATCCAAGATAGAGCTGCAAGGTTACTCGGGAGAGAAAATTCCTTTAGTAGGCCGAATCACCGTACCGGTGAAATATAAAGATCAATTTCAGAACTTGCCTCTAATAGTAGTGAAAGGAGCCTTACAAGGAAGAAATTGGTTGAGCTCACTGAAGCTGGATTGGAGTAAGATTTTCTCTGTGGAAGCGAGATTTTCATCAACAGATGAAGTTATCAAGCATTATCTGAAGGTGTTCTGTGAAACGGGCAGTCCGATCCAAGGCTTCAAGGCAAGTGTCAGGGTACAGAAGGATGCTAGATCGGTTTACTGCAAGCCACGTTCAGTACCATATGCACTCAAGGAGAAAGTTGAGCAAGAACTCAAAAGACTCGAGACCGAGACCATTATTTGTAAGATAGATCGATGTAATTGGGCTACACCCATTGTTGTTGTACCAAAGTCTGATGGTAAAGTAAGATTGTGTGGTGATTATAAGGTAACCGTAAACCAGGTTCTAGAGGGTAATGTACCCAATACATTGCCGAATATAGAAGATTTGTTCACAACACTGACAGGTGGTCAGATCTTCTCAAGTCCGGATGTTACGAATGCCTATTTGCAGCTTGAACTAGATGAGGAGTCCAAGTTATGTTTGACTATAAATACTCATCTAGGCCTATATCAATTTAATAGGCTACCGTTTGGAGTGTCTTCCACCCCTGCCATATTCCAAGGGGTGATGAACCAGATTTTGCAAGGTATTGAAGGGGTAGTATGTTATTTGGATGACATACTAATTTCAGCACCAAATAGGCAAATTCATAATAAAATATTGAATGAAGTCCTCAAATGGCTAGAGAAGCACAGAGTACGAGTGTCTGCTCGTAAGTGTGAGTTATTTAAAAACTCAGTGGAGTACTTAGGGTACAGAGTAGACAAAGGTGGTTTATATCTAACCATGGAAAAATTGGATGCAATTAGAAATGCACCCACTCCCAGGAATGTCACTGAACTTCGTTCATTCTTGGGTCTTTTGAACTATTATGGGAAGTTCCTACCAAATTTGGCTACAGTATTACATCCACTGAATGAACTTTTGAAAAAGCAGGTCCAGTGCAAGTGGTCAAAAGAATGCGATACAGCATTCAAGGAATGTAAAAGCAAATTGTTAGAGAGCACCATGTTAGTTCACTATGACATATCTAAGGAGATTAAACTAGCATGTGATGCCTCTCCGTATGGAGTTGGGGCAGTGATCTCTCATGTATTAAGTAGTTGGGGAGGAGAGACCAATTGCTTTTGCTTCACGCACTCTCAGTGCCCGTGAGAGCGATTATGCTCAAATTGAAAGGGCATTAATTTTTGGGGTCAAGAAGTTTCACAAATACTTGTATGTTCGTAAGTTTACCATTGTTACGGACCATAAGCCCCTAACAGCAATCCTCCATCCAAAGTCCCCAGTTCCAACATTAGCTGCAGCCCGAATGCAGAGATGGGCTTTGATTTTGTCAGCATACACATATGATATTGAATACAGACGATCAGCTGATCACAGTAATGCTGATGTAATGTCTATATTGCCTTCCCCATCACAAGTTACATCCGACAGGGAAGAAGTGTTTTATTTTTCATACATTGATGAACTGCCAGTCACAGCTGAAGAGATTGGTAGAGCAACCAAACGTGACCCAGTGATGTCAAAGGTGTATGATTATATTGCAAATGGATGGCCAAACCAGGTAACAGACAAAGATACACATCCATTCTTCATTCGTAGGAATGAATTATCAGTCGATAAAGATTGTATCATGTGGGGTGCAAGAGTGGTTATACCAAATAAATTCAGGTCCAAATTATTAGGAGACCTCCATGACCAGCACCTGGGAATGTGTTTGACCAAGAGTTTTGCACGCAGTTATTTATGGTGGCCAGGTCTTGATAAAGGTAGAGTAAAAGAGAGAAGAGTGAAATTAAACCAGAAGGTGAGAGTGAAGAACCATCACCATAACTGGTTAAAGTGGTTACCCGGAAGAGTGGTGAAGATATGTGGTCCTCGCACATATTTGGTAAAGATGTTTGATAATGGACAGGTTAGGTTTGTCCATATTGATCATATTTTACCTACAGACATGGAAGGAGTTGAAGAAGGGAATGATTCAATTATTTCTGACTTTTCAGATAGTTTTGATATACTAGTAGCAAATCCTAAATCCAATGTACTGGAAACAAATCCAGGAGAGAATCAGAATGAAAGTCTGAGCCCGAGTCAGGGAAAACAAAGAGCTTGAAGTTAGAGTGAGTGCAAATGAAAATCAAGGAAATTCCATGGAGGAAAATGTTCTTCAGGATGAGCCTCAAATGAGTGTGAAATCAACACCATGTTTGGAAGGTTCTGTTCGAGAGCGAAGGTATCCTCTTCGAAACAGAAAACAAGTGGTAAAGTTAAATTTGTAAATATATATAAAAATGAAAGTTATTTATGATGTTTGCTATGATGGCTTTTTCATTAAGGAGGGAGAAGTGTAATGTCTGTAAGCTTGTAATGCTTGTAACTCCACACTGTGGATGTGGACGTATTGTGTACTGCAACTGTATAGTTAATCATTAAACAGAACAGGCACTTTCCGGAGAGTTCCAAGAGAGTAGCCTGCCATCTTAGGAAGCTGTGTGTGCTGTGCTCTATGAAGGACACAGACAGGCAGTAAGCTGATCAGCCAATCAGATTGAAGAATTCTCACAGATGGCAAAGCAGGAAGTAAAAAGCATGGAAATTAAATCACATTTAAATCATTGTACAGAAAGCAAAATAAAAATTGGGACAATAAACATGGGATTAAGGGAGAAATGCAAATATCAGAACACAAACTTTAACTTTTTAAAAAATCAGCAATTTTTAAATGTTCTTCTGAGGGAACGAGACTCCACATTTGTAAAATTAGCTTTTCAGGGCCAGAGAAGTTGTTCACCCATAATTATGATTTAGTACGCCATTAAAAACTCTGTTGAACAAGGCATAATTTTTTCATTGGTCCTTACTGTGAGAATAATGGGTAAATAGTTTGCGTTCATGACAAATCAGTGATTTCTATTTTGATTCCATTTGTGAAGACTGCAACAGTGCACTCTGTGGAGGAGCAAAGTATTTCTGATACAATTTCCGGATTTCTGCATTTATCTGCGCATGTGTGTACGCCAGACGTTGCTGCCAGTACTACCGCAGATTCAAGGCCAATAAAGATAATTTCATCCCACTACTTTGGGCTGTGTTTGAACCCACATCCCAGAGGTTCAACAACAACAACAACATTTTACATTTCTATAACATGTAGCAGAACATTCTCAAGGAGCTTTAAAGGAGGAGTGGTAAACATGAAACAGGAAGTGGGAAAGAAGTTAGGAGAGGTGACCAAAAGCACAGTCAAAGAGGTAAGGTCTGAATTCGCTTTTGAAACTGGGGTGAGAGGTAGCAACACAAAATTAGTTTTTGAAGAAAATTACAGTGTTGAGCCATTGTGGCTGAAAGTCCTACTATCAATGGTGGAGGAGGACAAGCAATCAGTAGGTAAGCTCAGAAGAGTGGTGACTGCATACGAGGACATAGGGGTAGAGAATATTGCGGAGATAGTAAGGTGATACTGTGGGGAATTTGGAAACTGCAATGTTGTGGGACAGAATATCAGTGGAGGTTAGCAAGGATAGGTTGTTTATTGTGCAGGACTTTGTGCACAGCATATGGACCTCAGAGTTCTTGATGAGTTGCAATTTGTGTATGGTGGAGACGTACAGGCTGGAGAAGTGAAGCTTTGAGATGAAAAAGGTGTGGATGAGAGTTTCACTGATTCGAGATGGAGGCAGAGGCAAAGGCTGTTATCCTGCAAGCAGGGAAAAGACAGTGTTACTAATGGACTCGATGTGGAATTTGAAAGCTGAACTCAAGGCCAAACAGGTAGAAAGGGAATGTGCTGACCAAGTTTCTAGTTTCAGTGAATGCTTACAATAAAGTAGATTGCAGGAATAAGCTGATTGGTATCAATCTTGTATGAGTATTTTGACAAGAATGCAATGTTTCCACATTGATGGCATCATGCAAACCTTGGTAGGTGTATCATTTTATTAAACAGGACTTTGCAGATGGAAATGAAATTAGCAATTTACTGTACTTGATTATTTATTATATGCAACAAGGATCAGAAATAATATAGAACGGTTGAATAACTAAACTTCAAAACTAGCTTTTGACTGTTACTTCCAACCCAATTTTCAAATCACTATGATGGTTGGTAATGTACATGACAATGCGATGCCAGTACTGTTAACTTGCAAAATAAATCAGGAAGGTGCTGAAATTACCCTCCACCCCAAATGGGGCGCACTTAATAATTCAGTTGTTGATTTACCACCCCAATCGATGGGGCGGTGATTATTGCAATTTTGCCCTCTATTTTTGGAGCGATTCCGTTGGTGCAGTGTTTCGGCCGGCAGTGGGGCAGAAGTGGGTCAGGAACGAGGTGGATGGCAGGCGGTGTCATCAGAGCTGCGCCGAGCACATCAGCGCAATGCTGATGATGTCAACCTCCCTCCCCTTCAGTTGAAGAGGAGGGCCATTGCGAGCTCCAGGAAGGGCTTCAGCCGGCCAGCGGTCCAACACCCAAGAGGGGGTGCTGGGCTATCTGTTGGTAGCCCGGCCGAACCCATGGTTGCCATTGTCGGGCTGACTTCAGAGTCGGCCAACAATTAATGGCAGCCACGGTGGAGTGCCCTCCACTTTAAGAGCGGATGCATCGCCCAGCCACTGGCAGCGACCCACCAGGGAAAGTTGTCGAGGGCACCGACCGGCAGCTGCTCATAGCTCCACCTGTGGACTACTGTGTCACTGCTGCCAGTGCTGTGTACAAATAAAGAGGGAACAGGTCATCTGACTAGAGTTCCGGAGTGTTCTTCCATCTTAAGGTAGTGTGCGTGTGTTTTTGAGTTGTACTGAAGATATAACAATGGCGATGAAAATGGGATGATCGGGAAAACAAAATTGCAATTTTTGTTGGTGGAAGATTCAGCCAACCGACGGAGAGACTTTGAGAGCTTGACAGCTACAAATCCAAGGTAAATTACAAGCACACTTGTCTGAACTGCCAGAGTCCAGATGGCCATGCTTATGGGAATAATAGCGCGTTTGGGGGAGTTTCAACATGACCGTGAAAGTTTCGGAGTGCATGTTGAGAGGCTAGAAATGTTTTTCACCGCAAATAATAACATTGAAGTCCCCAATGATGAAAACCTTAACCGGGTGGTGTTGAAAAGACAAAGGGCTATTTTCTTAACTGAAGCAGGGCCCGAGGTGTATGAAACCCTGAAAAATTTGTTTGTGCCTGTCAAGTCAAAGGACGCATCTCTTAAGCAGATTCAGCACTACAATCCTGAGCCCCTGGAAATTGCTGAAAGTTATTGTTTCAGAATAGGAGATCAGTTAACCAAAGAAAATATCAGTGAGTACATTGTAGCATTAAAAAAGCTATCTATTCCTGTAATTTCAGAAACTTTCAGGACCGAGCATTGTGTGACCGCTTTGTTTGTGGGATGAAAAATGATGCGATCAGAAAAAAGTTATTGACAACTCCTAACTTGACTTTTGATTTAGCTTTCAGACAGCTATGTCAATGGACATGGCCGACCAATATTCCCGAGAATTTTATACTATTTCCAGTCGTCAGACAACCGCGGTGAATCGCCTGCAGGTTAAAAGTAAAAGGCAATTGGGCTCCAAGGTCTCAGAAACTGGCAATGGTAACAGAGCATTGAAGTCCTACTATCGGTGCCTGGGTCAACATACTGCTCAAAAGTTGTCCATATGTGAAGACAGAGTGTTTTATCTGCAGGAAAACTGGGCATCTTGCGAAGGCGTGCTGACTGAAGGGTAAACCAGCTTTCAAAGTTTTTCATGTTGAAACGAGATTTGCATCAAAGCATGATGTCATCAAGAATTATCTGAAGGAGCTCTGCGAAACAGGCAGTTCGATCTAAGGCTTCAAGGTGAGTGTCAGGGTACAGAAGAACACTAGACCGGTTTACTGCAATCCATGTCCCGTACCAGATGCACTGAAGGAGAAAGTTGAGCAAGAACTCAAAAGACTAGAGACTGAGAACATTATTTCTAAGATAGATTGATGTAATTGGCCTACACCCATTCTAGTTGTACCTAAGTCCGATGGTAAGGTAAGATTGTGTGGTGATTATAAAGTAACCAGGTTCTAGAGGGTAATGTCCCCAATACATTGCTGAATATAGAAGATTTGTTCACAACACTAACAGGTCAGATCTTCTCAAAGTTGGATCCTACAAATGCCTACTTACAACTTGAACTAGATGAGGAGTCCAAGTCATGCTTGACTATAAATACTCATCTAAACCTACATCAATTTAATAGGCTACCATTTGGAGTGTCTTCTGCCCCTGCCATATTCCAATGGGTGATGAACCAGATTTTGCAAGGTATTGAAGGGGTAGTATGTTATTTAGATGACATACTAATTTCAGCACCAAATAAGCAAATTCATAATAACATATTGAATAAAGTCCCCAAATAGCTAGAGAAGCACAGAGTACGAGTGCCTGCTCGCAAGTGTGAGTTATTTCAAAACTCAGTGGAGTACTTAGGGTACAGAGTAGACAAAGATGGTTTACATCCAACCAAGGGAAAGCTGCATGCAATCAGAAATGCACCCACTCCCACGAATCTCACTGAACTTTGATCATTTTTGGGTCTTTTGAACTATTATGGGAAGTTCCTACCAAACTTGGCTACAGTATTACATCCACTGAATTAACTATTGAAAAAACAGGTCCATTGGAAGTGGTCAAAAGAATGCGATACAGCATTCAAGGAGTGTAAAAGCAAATTGTTAGAGAGCACCATGTCAGTTCACTATGACGTATTGAAGGAGATCAAGCTAGCATGTGATGCCTCTCCATATGGATTTGGGGCAGTAATCTCTCAAGTACTACATAGTGGGGAGCAGAGACCAATTGCTTTTATTTCACGCACTCTCAGTGCCAGTGAGCATAATTATGCGCAAATCGAAAGGGAAGCTTTGGCATTAATTTTTGGGGTCAAGAAGTTCCACAAATACTTGTATAGTCATAAGTTTACCATCATTACGGACCATAAGCCCCTGACAACAAGCCTCCATCCAAAGTCCCCAGTTCCAATATTAGCTGCAGCCTGAATGCAGAAATGGGCTTTGATTTTTGTCAGCATATACATATGATATTGAATACAGACGATCAGCTGATCACAGTAATGCTGATGCTATGTCTCGATTGCCTTCCCCATCACAAGTTACACCGGATAGGAAAGAAGTGTTCTATTTTTCATACACAGCTGAAGAGATTGGTAGAGCAACCAAACGTGACCCAGTTATAAGAACATAAGAACATAAGAAATAGGAGCAGGAGAAGGCCATACGGCCCCTCGAGCCTGCTCCGCCATTTAATACGATCATGGCTGATCCGACCATGGACTCAGGTCCACTTCCCTGCCTGCTCTCCATAACCCCTTATTCCCTTATCGTTTAAGAAACGGTCTATTTCTGTCTTAAATTTATTCAATGTCCCAGCTTCCACAGCTCTCTGAGGCAGCGAATTCCACAGATCCACAACTTCTGAGAGTTTCAGTTTTAAATGGGCGGCCCCTTATTCTATTATGCCCTCGTGTTCTAGTCTCCCCGATCAGTGGAAACATCCTCTCTGCATCCACCTTGTTAAGCCCCTTCATAATCTTATATGTTTCAATAGATCACCTCTCATTCTTCTGAATTCCAATGGGTAGAGGCCCAAACTACTCAACCTTTCCTCATTACTCAATCCCCTCATCCCTGGAATCAACCTTGTGAACCTTCTCTGAACTGCCTCCAAAGCAAGTATATCCTTTCATTAATATGGAAACTAAAACTGCACGCAGTATTCCAGGTGTGGCCTCAGCAATACCCTGTACAACTGCAGCAAGACTTCCCTGCTTTTATACTCCATCCCCTTTGCAATAAAGGACAAGATTTTATTGGCCTTCCTGATCACCAGCAGTACCTGCATACTAACTGTTGTATATGGAGAAGGAGCCAGACTGAACAATGTGAGCTCAAAGTAAAGTGTGATCTTAGTCTGGGAAGCCTCCTTAAATATCTGTGCTCCCAAGGGATTATGGGATCCCTTGGGATTCCAGGGGATGAGCCCTCTGGTGGCTGTACAGAGTAAATAGAAGTATACATATAAGAACATAAGAACATAAGAATTAGGAACAGGAGTAGGCCATCTAGGCCCTCGAGCCTGCTCCGCCATTCAATAAGATCATGGCTGATCTGGCCGTGGACTCAGCTCCACTTACCCGCTCTCTCCCCGTAACCCTTAATTCCCTTTTTGGTTAAAAATCTATATATCTGTGACTTGAATACATTCAATGAGCTAGCCTCAACTGCTTCCTTGGGCAGAGAATTCCACAGATTCACAACCCTCTGGGAGAAGAAATTCCTTCTCAATTCGGTTTTAAATTGGCTCCCCCATATTTTGAGGCTGTGCCCCCTAGTTCTAGTCTCCCCTACCAGTGGAAACAACCTCTCTGCTCTATCTTGTCTATCCTTTTCATGATTTTAAATGTTTCTATAAGATCACCCCTTATCCTTCTGAACTCCAATGAGTAAAGACCCAGTCTACTCAATCTATCATCATAAGGTAACCCCCTCATCTCCAGAATCAGCCTAGTGAATCGTCTCTGTACCCACTCCAAAGCCAGTATATCCTTCCTTAAGTAAGGTGACCAAAACTGCACGCAGTACTCCAGGTGTGGCCTTACCAATACCCTATACAGTTGCAGCAGGACCTCCCTGCTTTTGTGCTCCATCCCTCTCGCAATGAAGGCCAACATTCCATTCGCCTTCCTGATTACCTGCTGCACCTGCAAACTAACTTTTTGGGATTCATGCACAAGGACCCCCAGGTCCCTCTGCACCTCAGCATGTTGTAATTTCTCCCCATTCAAATAATATTCCCTTTTACTGTTTTTTTTCCCAAGGTGGATGATCTCACACTTTCCGACATTGTATTCCATCTGTCAAACCTTAGCCCATTCGCTTAACCTATATAACAACACACCCCCACCCTCCCTCCCCAAAGTCAATAGTATAACTATTTACAATGTGAGTCGATCTGGGGCCCTTCTTGCCCTGGTTGATCGTCTCGATGTGAAAGCTGGTGTTGTTGAATCAATTGTTGGGCCCTCGCTGGGCTTCTGTGCAGCTGGCCTTGCTGGGCTGCTGTGGATGATGGGTTCCGCTTCATGGTCAACCGTGGTGTCGGTTGCCACTGTTGTGTATGTTGGGGGATCAAAAAAGTTAGGGTCCAAGGTGGGTTGCTCTCGATAGTCCGTGAATCTGAGTTTGATTTGGACCAAGTGTTTCCGGTGAATGAGTCCATTTGAAAGTTTGTCCCGAAACACCTTGCTCCCTTCTTTGGCCATGAACGTGCCGGGAAGCCACTTGGGACCTTGTCCATAATTTAATACAAATACAGGATCAGTGATTTCAATCTCGCTTGACACATTTGCGCTATCATGGTATGTACTTTGTTGAAGCTGCCTGCTCTCTACCTGTTCATGTAGATCAGGGTGAACTAACGAGAGCCTTGTCTTAGTGCTCTTTTCATGAGCAGTTCAGCAGGTGGGATCCCACTGAGTGAGTGGGGTCTCGTGCGGTCGCTAAGCAGGACTCGGGATAGGCGAGTCTGCAGTGAGCCTTCAGTTACCCTCTTCAAGCCTTACTTGATGATTTGCACTGCTCTCTCTGCCTGACCATTGGACGCTAGTTTAAACGGGGCAGATGTGACATGTTTGATCCCGTTACGGGTCATGAATTCTTTGAACTCAGCACTGGTAAAACATGGCCCGTTGTTGCTCACCAGGACATCGTGCAGGCCGTGTGTTGCAAACATCGCCCGCAGGCTTTCAGTAGTGGCAGCGGACGTGCTAGCCGACATTATCTTACATTCAATCCACTTGGAGTATGCGTCTACAACCACAAGGAACATTTTACCCAAGAACGGGCCTGCATAGTCGACGTGTACCCTAGACCATGGCTTGGAGGGCCAAGAACATAAACTTAGCGGCGCCTCCCTGGGTACATTGCTTAACTGCGAGCATGTATTAAATCTGTGAACGCAGGACTCTAAGTCCGCATTGATACTGGGCCACCACACGTGGGATCTGGCTATTGCTTTTGTTGTGTATGGAGAAAGAGTCAGACTGAACACTATGAGCTCAAAGTAAAGTGTGACTTTAGTCTTTTATTGCAGGTCTCCAGAGTGCCTCTCCAATCTGTGAAGCCTCCTTAAATATCTGTGCTCCCAAGGGATTATGGGATTCCTTGGTATTCCAGGTGATGAGCTCTCTGGTGACTGTACAGAGTAAATAGAAGTATACATATATAACAACACACCCCCAGCCCCCCTCCCCAAAGTCAATAGTGTAACTATTTACAATGTGAGTCGATCTGGGGCCCTTCTTGCCCTGCTTGATCGTCTCGGAGTGAAAGCTGGTGTTGTTGAATCATTTGTTGGATCCTCGCTTGTATTAGATCTGTGAACGCAGGACTCTAAGTCTGCATCGATACCGGGCCACCACACGTGGGATCTGGCTATCGCTTTCATCATTACGATGCCTGGGTGGGTACTGTGGAGGTCATTGATGAAGGTGTCTCTGCCCTTCTTGGGGACCGCTACTCGATTGCCCCACAGAAGGCAGTCTGCCTGTATAGACTTTTCATCTTTGCGCCACTGGAACGGCTTTATCTCTTCCTGCATTTCCACTGGGACACTGGACCAGCTCTCGTGAAGCACACAGCTTTTGACTAGAGATAATAAGGGGTCCTGGCCTGTCCAGGTTTTGATCTGCCGGGCAGTGACGGGTGATTGCTCACTTTCAAATGCTTCCATAACCATGGCTAGATCTGCGGGCTGCACCATTTCCACACCCGTGGTGGGCAATGGCAGCCTACTGAGAGCATCGGCGCAGTTTTCTGTGCCTGGCCTGTGGCGGATGGTGTAGTTGTATGAGGACAATGTGAGCGCCCATCCCTGGATGCGGGTCGATGCGTTGATATTTATCCCTTTACTCTCGGAGAACAGGGATATAAATGGCTTATGGTCAGTTTCCAATTCGAATTTTAGCCCAAACAGGTATTGATGCATTTTCTTTACCCCATAGACACATGCTAACGCTTCTTTCTCAATCATGCTGTAGGCTCTCTCAGCCTTAGACAGACTCCTGGATGCATAAGCCATCGGTTGCAGTTTCCCGAAATCATTAGCTTGTTGCAATACACACTTGATGCCATATGCCATCGTAGACGTAGAAGTAGAGTAAAATAGAGAGAGTTCAAATGGAAATCAAGGGCATCCCTTGGAGGAAAACTTTCCTCAGGATCAGCCTCAAATGAGTTTAAATTCGACACCATGTTTGGAAGATTCTGTTCGAGAGCGAAGGTATCCTCTTCGAAACAGAAAACAAGTGGTTAAGCTTGATTTGTAAATATGGCAAAATAAGTCCATATCTTTTGTTATGTATAACCATACAAGTTATGTATGATGATTATTTTGTTATAATTACTTCTTCATTAAGGAGGGAGATAAGTAATTATATATAGCTCCACCTGTGGACTACTGTGGCACTGCAGCCAGTGCTGTGTACAAATAAAGAGGGAACAGGTCACCTGACTAGAGTTCCGGAGTGTTCTGCCATCTTAAGGTTGTGTGTGTGTTTGTGAGTTGTACTGAAGATATAACAGTCAACCTCCCTCCCCTTCAGTTAAAGGAGAGGGCTGCTGCGAGCTCCAGGGAGGGCTTCAGCTGGGCCAGCGGTCCAGCACCCAAGAGCGTGTGCTGCCTGTTGGTAGCCCAGCCACACCCATGGCTGCCATTGTCGGGCTGACTTCAAAGTTGGCCAACAATTAATGGCAGCCGTGGTGGAGCGCCCTCCCCTTTAAGAGCGGATGCGTCGCCCAGCCACTGGCAGCTTCCCACCGGGGAAAGCTGTTGGGAGCACCGACTGGTGGCCGCTCCGTTCCTGTGGGGCAATTTCCCTCGCGGGGCGGAAAGTGGTCGCCACCAGATGGTAAGGGGTCAGCGCGTGACCGACGGGCCGGGAACACGATGGAGCGGTAACCTTCTCCACCAGAAAAAGGGACGAGAGCAATGTACCGATTGTCGGCCCCTCTGCCCCGAGTGAGCGGTGGTTCCTTTCTGCCTCTTTGAGGTGTTAACGGCACTTTAAAAAAGTGGCAATTTCGGCCCCTACGTTTTTGTAAATTCAAAAAGGAGTTGTTTGGTTTTTTGGGTAAAAAGTGATTCTGAGTAAGACATAGAGAATAGCATCAGGGATTGGTCAGTCCTGTATAATCTATATACATTCTTAAAGAGGATGAAAATGTAGTGCTTATGCAAGTACATTTGATTTTATTGTGCTTGAGTAAAATTAACGGTCAGCTGGACTGATTTTCCTTTCAGTCTTTCCAGCTGGAAAGCAGATTTTTAAAAAAGTATCCCTGAGATCCAGAAAAGGAAGCTGAAATGATAAAGAATAAAATTCTGAGGAGTTGGCAGGTGGACTTAATGGACAAGATACAGACCTGCCTGGATTGGACAAGCTGATCATTTACTTTCATCTTATTTTCAGATTATTTCTCTGGTTTAATTTTTCTTGCAATCTCCTCATATTCAGCAAAACAACTATGCAAACGTGTATTTATATCGCACCTTAAATGTAATAAAATGTCCCAAGGCACTTCATAGGAGGGTTATCAAACAAAATTAGACCACGAGCCACATAAGGAGATATTAGCACAGATAACCAAAAGCTTGGTCAAAGAGGTAGGTTTTAAGGAGCAGCTTAAAGGAGGAGAGAGGTGCAGAGAGGTGGAGAGGTTTAAGTAGGGAATTCCAGGGTTTAGGTCCTAGACAGCTGAAGGCACGGCCGCCAATGTTGAAACAATAAAAACTTGTCGATGCATAAGAGGTCAGAATTGGAGGACCGCAGAGATCTCGGAAGGCTGTAGGACTGGAGGAGGTTACAGAGATAGAGAAGGGTGAGGCCATGAAGGGATTTGAAAACAAGAATGAGAATTTTAAAATCAAGGTGTTGCATGACTGGGAGCCAATGTAGATCCGTGACCTACTGGATAGCTGAGAAAGGACGTGTTCACAAACATCCTAAGTGATTTAGCATAATTGGTTAACAAGCGGGTGAAATATTCAATTCATTGAATGTCAAATTTGCCCAGCTAGAAGCTGACTCGAAAGAAAACAAAATTAATATCTGAATATCCACCCACTATTTGGGATAAGGTAGCATGTTTTGTTGTTGTATTGTTTTGGTAAATGCTGTAGGAGAACTCTGGCATTGCTACTTTTGCTCAGTTATGTGTATTCTGCAAAAAAACCCCACAACTTCTTCATTGTCATTTGTCATTGACCTTATGTTACTGGAGTATTCATCATAGATTCATAAAATGATGCAGCCCAACAGAAGGAGGCTATTCAGCCCATCGTGCCTGTGCTGGCTCTTTCCGCTATCCAATTAATCCCACTCCCCCGCTCTTTCCCCGTGCACTGTAAATTTTTTCTCTTCAAGTATTTATCCAATTCTCCTTTGAATGTTACTATTGAATCTACTTCCACCGCCCTTTCAGGCTGTGAATTCCAGATCACAACAACTGTGTAAAAAAAGATTTTCTCATGTCGCCTCTGGTTCTTTTGCCAATGACCTTAAATCTATGCCCTCTAGTTATCGATCCTTCTGCCACTGGAATCAGTTTCTCCTAATTTACTCTATCAAAACCATTCGTGACTTTGAACACCTCTATCAAATCTCCTCTTAACCTTCTCTGCACTAACGAGAACAACCCCAGCTTCTTCAGTCCCTGAAGTCCCTCATCCCTGGTACCATTCTAGTAAATCTCTTCTGCGCCCTCTCCGAGGCCTTGACTTAAAATGTGGTGCCCAGAATTGAACACAATTCTTCAGCTGAGGCCGAACCGGTGTTTCATAAAGGTTTAGCATAACTTCTCTGCTTTTGTACTGTATCCCTCTATTAATAACAACTTGTATTTATATAGCGCCTTTAACGTAGTGAAACATCCCAAGGCGCTTTACAGGAGTATTGTGAGACAAGAAAAAGCTGATACCGAGCTACACAAGGAGAAATTAGGGCAGGTGGTCAAAAGCTTGGTCAAAGAGGTAGGTTTTGAGGAGCGTCTTAAAGGAGGAAAGAGAGGTAGAGAGGCGAAGAGGTTTAGGCAGGGAATTCCAGAGCTTGGGGCCTAAGCAACAGGAGGCACAGCCACCAATAGTTACGCGATTATAATCAGAATAAAGCCAAGGATCGCATATTCTTTTCTAACAGCCTTCTCAAATTGTCCTGTCACCTTCAAAGATTTGTGTACATACACCCCCAGGTCTCTCTGTTCCTGCACCCTCTTTAAAAGGATACCATTTAGTTCAGATTGCCTCTCCTCAGTCTTCCTACCAACATGTATCACTTCACACTTTTCTGCGTTAAATATTATCCGCCATGTGTCTGCCCATTTTACCAGTCTATGACCTCCTGAAGTCTGTTATTATCCTTCTCATTGTTTACTGCACTTCTGAGTTTTCTATTAGTTGCAAACTTTGAAATTATGCCCTGTATACCCAATACCAGGTCACTAACATATATCAAAAAGAAAAGTGGTCCTAATACCGACCGCTGAAAAACAACCAATCACCACTACTCTCTGCATTCTGTCCCTTAGTCAGTTTTGTATCCATACTGCCATTGTCTCTTTAATCTCATGGGCTTTAATTTTGCTAACAAATCTATTATGTGGTACTTTGTCAACCGCCTTTTGAAAGTCCATATACACATCAACTGCATTACCCTCATCAACCCCCTCCGTTACTTCATCAAAGATCTCCACCACGTTCGTAAAAACAATTTACCTTCAACAATTCCTTGTTGACTTACATTTATTAGCTCATATTTTTCCAAATGTCAATTAACTTGGTCCCAGGTTATTGTCTCTAATACTTTTCCCACCACTGACGTTAAGCTGACTGGCCTGTAGCTACTGGGTTTATCCCTCTCCCCTTTTTTGAACAGGGTTATGAATGTTCAATATGTGTCAGCATTTGCTAAGGCAGGGTGAGGGGGGTGGAATGGGGAAAGAGAAGTGCCAGATAAGAATAAACTGACAGAAAACCTAATGTGAATATATAAAACAGAGTCTGGGGACAAGTGGGTGGCATCCTCTGATTGAGGGCTGGCATGTTAGATGTGATGCTGCATGAGGTGAGTGTCAGGAGGGTTGTCCTGTCTGGCACTTCAGAGCATTCACCCCAGAGACAGCAGTGTAGCTTGCCTGTCGAGAGGTTTGAGCCAGGCTCGATGGTTTGCACAGTATATCGACGCATTCTATCAAGCTCTGCACTCCTTGGAGCCCTGACACCAGCAAAATACTCTGTCAAGCTGATACCTTCTTTCCACAGAAAACGCGGTGAACATGTTATCCCTTGCAACCAAGGCTTCCATCGCTTGCTGATTCATCTTTGTACAGCCAACTAACTGATTTAGCATCTGTCCCTCTCCCCTTTTTTAAGCAGGGATGTAACATTTGCCATCCTCCAGTCCTCTGGCACTATCCCCATATCCAAGGAAGCCTCTGCAATTTCCGCCCTTACTTCCCTCAGTAACCTAGGATGTATTCCATGCGAACTGGGTGGCTTTTCTACTTTTAGAAAGTAGAATCCTATTCAGTACCTCCTCTTCCTCTTTATTTATTTTTATCCTTTCCAATATCACTACTTGTTCCTCCTTTACCACTACATTGACAGTCTCTTCTCTAGTGAAGACAGATGCAAAGTACTCATTTAATACCCCAGTCATGCTCTCTGCCTCCACAGGAATATCTCCTGTTTTGTCCCTAATTGGCCCCACCTTTCCTTTGACTACTCGCTTACTATTTGAATGATTGGAGAAGTACATGCGGGGCCCGTGTAAATTTATGATATCCAGTTTGAATGTCAAGGCGAAAGCATTGTTACATCGTACAAGTTACTTTATTGTATAAGTAGGTATAGCGCAATGTGAGTCAATTCCACAACATAAAGGATGTGGGAGCTGCTTCGGGAAGTAATTGATGCCACTGAATGCAGAAAGGTATCCATGGCAGACTCTAAACTTGTAACACCGGCTAAAGTCTAAATTTATCCAAAAGTTTGACCATACCTGGAATTGTAACTCAAATAAGCCATTCCTAATTAAGCAACAGTAATAAAACGGTAACAATAATAAGATTGACACATATCTACCACAACACACACTAAACAGGAAACAGATAGCTGTATCATCACCATATGGCCCAGCACCATTCTCGCTAATGCACAGCCATTAGGTCGCCATCTTCATTGAATAAAGTTCAAACACATTCCCAAAAGGAATCACTTATTGGCAAGGCCTGAAGGAGAACAGATTCTCCAACCTCATGTGCTGATATTTTATCTAAAGGGATAAGTGTAGTATATGTAGGCACCTTTAGTAATGACTCCACGAGGCAGGGTATGATACTTAAACTGTGCAGACCTGCAGGCATTATTTGCAGCTCCTGAGTGACGACAACAAGCCGTGAGTTCCCTTTTATACTGGGTTACCTGCCGTGTGCAGGCAACCCCTAGGTCTCCAGCAGCAGCACCCTCTGGTGTACCGGTAGGGTGTGTGCAGTATAAGGGTACATTCAATGTGGCATAGCAGTGTTACAGACATCACACAGGAAACAGGCATTCATACACAACAATACTCCCCCCTGAGCATTTTTCATATTCTTATAGTCATGACCAGGGGAGGTGATCAGTGGTGGGCTATGGGGGTTTGTGGTGAGGGGTGTGTGGTTGCCAGGTGTGGCCCCTGTGCTTGAGGCTGGCCTCGTACATTTCCCCCCCCTCACCCACAAACCATGTGGGTGTCACTGTTGTGGGATTCCCTCGGGGAGGTAGCCACGGCAGCAGTGGGTGGTGTGTATACACTGTGATGTGGGTAGTTGTGGGGTGGTGGGCCGGGCCACAAGGCTGGGTGGACTCCTTGTCCACCAATTGGGATGAGGATCAGGTCATCCCAGGATTTGCCAGGGAAGCTGGAGGGTATTGGTCGCATGCTTCTGGTGTTGGCCCTGGTGGCCAGGGCTGGTCTGGTGCAGGTTGCCATTGGTGGTGGCTGGGCTGCCCATTGACCACTGTCCCTGTAGTGGGTCTGCTCCCGCTGCCTGTGTGTGTGTCCTGCAAGGGGCATCACATTCATTCCAAGGGTCCAGGCTACATGATCAGGTAGCCTGCTGGACCTGGGGGTCTCCCACAGGCAGATTCCATTGGCATCAGCATGGTCCCTGTAGGACCCGATGTCCTTTGGCAGTGTCCTACTGGTATACATGACACCTTGGCTCCGATCACACATAGTCGAGCCTGCATTATACATTCTAGCATTTGCGTCACTTTTGGGTGTCCTGGTTTCAACAGACATGGTTACATTAGGCATTTCACATTCTCTATCATTATTGTTAAGCATAATAAACTTGTTCTTAACCTTACCGACACCTGCATTCATCTCATTAGTCACATTAGTTAAACCAGCATCACAATTCATGGTAACATTGCATACATTTTCACACTTGCACCCTTTAATTGCATCTTTAGCTTTAAAGTCCGTGTACTCAAATAGTTGAAACTTCCCCTTTAAATTCTTTTGGTTACCGGTCTCCTTTAAGGGAGCCTTCAAATCCAATTGGCCGCTTGATGTCACATGATGCTCCTCCATGTTCACTCGTGGCATGGCGGAGGCCGTTTTGATTACAGGTTCTGCTGCTTGTGGTGCGGCAACCATTTTCTGGTCTTGCTGCAGGGAGGCTGTGGTGCTCTTTTCTTTCACAGGACCACTTCGCCTGATGTGGACCCGGTTCATCCAATTCCTGCCCAGCAGCGTGGGACCGTCACCAGCTACAATCCACAGGGGGAGTTTGTGCAACACGCCGCCCTGGGCGACCTGGACGTCTACTGCCAATGATTTGGATTTTACCTTTGGTATAGGTAAGCAGTTTTGGTCGAGTGGCAGGATTCATCCAAATTTTTTCAAAGGTCATTTGGCTCATCACAGACTGGCTTGCCCCTGTGTCAATCTCCATGGAGACTGGGACCCCGTCGATGTCCACTTCCATCATCCATGGAGAACTTCCGGTGGAGCAGGTAAAGATTCCATAATCTTCTTCCAGGGTTTGAGCAGCTTCATCTTCATCTGTGTCGGAGCCCCGGTGATCAGCCAACTCATCAGAGACACAGTGAGTACAGCCTTTTCTGCACACTCTCTGAAGGTGCCCTTTGTCTTTGCAGCCTTTGCATGCATAGTCTTTGTAGTGGCACTGGTGGGCCCTGTGGTTTCCTCCACAGCGCCAGCACGGGGCCATCCGGTTTGCCCCATGTGGCGGACTCAGGGTTGTGGGACTCGGGGCAGCATTTCTGCCTTGAGAAGTATCCATGCGGTGCACTGTGCTCGCCGGTTTAGTCCTGGGTCAGTATTCGCCTGGGATCGCTGGCCGAAACCATGTAGGCCTGGCTCACTTGAATTGCTTTCTGCAGGGTAACCGTGATGTCAGCCAAGAGCAATTTGTGTAGGAGGCCTTCGTGGTTGATTCCGATGACAAACATGTCCCTTAGTGCTTCATTAAGGTGGTCGCCAAAATCACACGGTGCAGCTTGTCTTCTTAAGTGTGCAGCATACTTGGCAATTTCTTGGCCCTCAGGTCGCCGGTCAGTGTAGAACCGGTGCCTGGCTGTGAGGATGCTTTCTTTCGGTTTTAGTTGTTCCTGTATGATTGTTACAAGTTGCTCATAGCTCTTGGTGGTTGTCTTCTCCAGGGCTAGTAAGTCCCTGACGAGACCGTAGATGGTGGGCCCACAACTGCTAAGCAGGATGGCCCTGCGTTTGTTCGGTAGTGTAGCCGGTGTATCCCCAGACAGGTCGTTGGCTATGAAGAAGTGTTCCAATCTTTCCACAAAAACATCCCAATCTTCCCCCTCTGTAAATTGCTGAAAGTTGCTGAGGTTAGACATGTTGAGCGTGACCTCGTGAGTTGAGCATGACCCCATCGCCAGTTGTAGTATATGTAGGCACCTTTCGTAATGACTCCACGAGACAGGGTATGATACTTAAACTGTGCAGACCTGCAGTCCTTTATTTGCAGCTCCTGAGTGACGACAACAAGCCGTGAGTTCCCTTTTATACTGGGTTACCTGCCGTGTGCAGGCAACCCCTAGGTCTCCAGCAGCAGCACCCTCTGGTGTACCGGTAGGGTGTGTACAGTATAAGAGTACATTCAATGTGGCATAACAGTGTTACAGACATCACACAGTAAACAGGCATGCAAACACAACAATAAGTATCTAAAATGTTATCCAAATTTCTGTAATCTGTAGAAGTTCTGTAGAAGTTCAATTTGCACCTGGTCACATTTAGCACTTGCCTTGCTCTGGGACTGAAATTTGTTTAAGAAAATTACTGCACCACTTGTACTTAAGGTTTATTAAAACAAATGAAGATCCATCAGTTGTGTTCTTTACAGTTTTAAGACTTTACCCAAAAGTCAACATGAAATATCATGAAGCTCTCCTACAGAGGGCAGCCCTGGAACAGAGAACATGGAACTTCTGCTGCAAAACAGATTTAAACCCAAGGGCTGCCTTCTCTTCAAGTCCACTTGCCTCAGTGATGTGAGTGTTGCCAATTCCTGGCCAATCAGGACCTTCAAAACTGGAACTTCCAAAACCTCTAACGTCTGATTTTTTTTCAAAATTTTCCTCAGTTTTGCCTTCCATTCACAAACTTCACACTTTTAAAAGTCAAACTTGAATACTTAAATAATTATTTCCTGATTTACCCATTTTTTTCTTTTTGGTAATCCTTTTCAACTTGGACCTGTCCCCTTACCTTGATTTCTCAATAAATTTTTTTTTTAAATTGCCTGGGTGAATTAAGACGAATGAAGACCAATTTTAACCCTGCTCACCGGGAGGAAACTGGGCGGCTGGGCAGCTAAAATCACCTCGGGGGCTCACCCACCTACTCTCTTCTCACAGGATTAATTTTTAACCTGCTCTTCTGGATAAGCGAGGTGGGCATCTGCTGGAAACTGGCATGGTCCTTCTCTAAGTATGCAGGTTGGGTTACAATGATTATTTTTAAACTATGGGCCTGAGCAGGGAAGTGGTTGTGGCTTCCTCGCCCAGTCACCCTAGCAGGAAGAGGAGCCAGGGCCAGAAGATACTCTTGTCCTGGGCCCCCTTCCCCAATCGGGAGGCCCTCCTGAAACCCCATCGCTGTGACTTAACTGAGTGGCGAGCCTATTCCTTTGGTCCCCGGCAGAGGACTCCTACACCCCCCCCCCCCCGATGCTGCTTTTCTGCCCACCAGCCAGGTAACGCCTCCCGCCAGATTTGGGTGGGAAGCTGATCGGGGACATGTCTCGACAGGCTAAGTTGATCGGGGACATGCCTTGACAGCCATCCAGCCAAGTCCCGCTTCAAACTAGAATGTGGCTATAGAGTCATTTGAATCTCAGGGGCTCAGGGTCAGAGATGAACCATCACACAAAGACGTACTGGCCGATTTTGACCCTGTCCATCTGGTGGAACCTGGGTTAAGATTGACCCTGGAGATTCACCCGCCAAAATTCCACTCCCTTCCCGCTGTCATCCAGCTTAACCTGCTCTCCTGAACAGATGGTAGGTACACCTGTCTGAGACCATCGGGGTCCCATGACCTCATGGGGCCCTGACTGCAAGTTTAACTAGTGATCACGAAAGTAAAAGCCCATGGAATCCAATGCAAAGTGGCAAGTTGGAGCCCAAATTGGCTCAGAAGAAGGAAGCAAACGGTAATGGTTGATGGACGTCTTTGTGACTGGAAGGCTGTTTCCAGTGGGGTTCTGCAGGGCTCAGTACTGGGTTCCTTGCTTTTTGTGGTATATAATCAACGATTTAGACTTGATTATAGGGGTTATGATTAAGACGTTTGCAGATGATACAAGAATTGGCTCTGTGGTTGATAATGAAGCAAGCTGCAGACTGCAGGATAATATCAATGAACTGGTCAGGTGGGCAGAACAGTGGCAAATGGATTTCACTCCGGAGAAGTCTGAGGTAATGCATTTGGCGAGGGCTAACAAAGCAGGGGACTACACAATAAATGGTAGGATATTGAGAAGTGCAGAGCAACAAAGGGACCTTGGAGTGCATGTTCACAGATCCCTGAAGGTAGCAGGCCAGGTAGATAAGGTGGTTAAGAAGGCATACGGAATATTTGCCTTTATTAGCCGAGGCATAGAATACAAGAGCAGGGAGGTTATGCTTGAACTGTATAAAACAATAGTTAGGCCACAGCTAGAGTACTGTGTGCAGTTTTGGTCACCACATTACAGGAAAGATATGATTGCACTAGAGAGGGTACAGAGGAGATTTACAAGGATGTTGCCTGGACTGGATAATTTTAGCTATGAGGAAAGATTGGATAGCCTTGGGTTGTTTTCTTTGGAACAGAGGAGGCTGAGGGGAGACCTTATTGAGGTGTATAAAATTATGAGGGGCCTAATTAGAGTGGATAAAAAGGACCTATTTCCCTTAGCAGAGGGGTCAACTCGCTGATCATGGAAAAAATAATCTCTTCCCAGTATGTGGGATGCAATAGAGATTGTTTAATCATTTTTTTTCTTTACTGTACAGAAACTTTGTGCCCTCTGTTGAACTCATCCGCTCAATTTTGCTTGTAATAATTGTTCATTGATTTCTTTGAATTGTTGCTGCAGTGAATCTGAATTTAATCCTTTTGGAGTCAGGTTGTCATTGATCTTTACCACAAATCACATTAGAATCATAGAATGATACAGTACAGAAGGAGACCATTCAGTCTATCATGCCTGTGCTGGCTGTTTGAAAGAGCCAGCAAATTAGTCCCATCCCCCTGTTGCTCCCTCACCGCCCTGCAAATTTTCCCACTTCAAGTATTTATCCCATTCCCCTTTGAAAGTTACGATTGAATCTGCTTCCACTATACTTTAAGCCAGTGCATTCTTGCTCATAAAACTCGCGACGTAAACAAATTTCTCCTCATCTTACCACTGGCTCTTTTGTCAAAGATTTTCAATCTGTGTCCTTTGGTTACCGACCCTTCTGCCA
This sequence comes from Pristiophorus japonicus, assembly GCF_044704955.1. Classification (NCBI taxonomy): domain Eukaryota; kingdom Metazoa; phylum Chordata; class Chondrichthyes; family Pristiophoridae; genus Pristiophorus; species Pristiophorus japonicus. The sequence continues at coordinate 8,078,243 of NC_091982.1, read as the reverse complement.
CTAGAAACAGTTTCTCCTTATTAACTCTATCAAAACCCTTCATGATTTGAACACCGCTATTAATTCATATAAAGCTCTTCTCAACTTGTCCTGCCTTCTCTACTTTAAGGAGAACAACCCCAGCTTCTCCAGTCTCTCCATGTAACTGAAGTCGCTCATCCCAGGTACCATTCGAGTAAATCTCATCTGCACCCTCTCTGAAGGCTTTGACATCCTTCCTAAAGTGTGGTGCCCAGGATTAGACACAATATTCCAGCTGTGCCCAATCTAGTGATTTATAATGGTGTAGCCTAACATCCTTTTTGTACTCCATGCCTCCATTTATAAAGCCAAGGATACTGTTATGTATGTAAACTTTATAATAGTGTAAGACTTGCCACCAGGGGGAAGCACCTGTTGGAGACCCAAGGGTCCCCTGCACACCTTGTGCAAGCAAGTATAAAAGGTTGTCTCTCATGCTGATTCTTCACACTGGAGTTTGATTAAAGAGACTAAGGTCACATCAGTTTGAGCTTACAGAATACAGTCTTGTGGAGTTATTCTGAACATAACAATTGGTGATGAGTAACAGATCACGAACTTTCACGCGGTTATGGCTGCCGTTGTTATTTTTCAGAGATTTGTTGAGGGTGATGATAGGGAAGCCTTCGTTGAGTGCCTTGACCAGTATTTCATAGCCAACGAGCTGGATACGGACAGTAACGCGGTCAAGCGCAGGGCGATTCTCCTCACTGTTTGTGGGTCCACGATATACGGCCTCATCAAAAATCTGCTAGCACCGACGAAACCAATGGACAAGACATATGCAGAGTTGTGTACGCTGGTTCGGGAACACCTCAAGCCAAAGGAGAGCATCTTAATGGCCAGGTATCGCTTTTATACGCACCATCGCTCTGAGGGCCAGGACGTGGTGAGCTATGTCGCCGACCTAACACGTGTGAATTTGCCGGATTTTTGGGGGAAATGTTGCGGGACATTTTCGTGCTTGGAATCGGCCACGAGGTCATTCTTCGCAAACTGCTGTCTGCTGAATCCCCAGATCTGAGCAAGACCATCACGGTAGCCCAGGCTTTCATGTCCATGAACGATAACACTAAGCAGATATTTTCTCAGCATTGAAGCTCACCGGCAAGTACTATGCATAAAATAACGCCTTCAGTAGGCAGAACTGTACATGGCAGGGTCTACACGCCCGCAGAGGCCAGACCTAGGATGACTCCGAGCCCGCCGTGGGGCGTGAATGCGAATCCATTAGTACCATGTTGGCGCTGCAGGACTAATCATAGAGCCCATCAATGTCGATTCAAGCACTACGTGTGCAAGGGCTGTGGAACAATGGGGCACCTCCAGCGAATGTGCAGACGTGCTGCGACTCACCACGTGGCAGAGTCGGCAGATGATGACCGATCCGGCCCGGATCATGCTGAACGAGTAAGAGAGGCAAACTCAACCCCAGGCTGAAGAGGAAGTGTATGGGATACACACCTTCACCACCAAAAGCCCTCCGATAATGTTGAAAGTCAAATTAAATGGCATTTCAGTTTCCATGGAATTGGATACAGGGGCGAGTCAGTCAATTATGAGCCAGAAGGCTTTTGAGAAATGGTGGGGCAACAAGGCACAAAGGCCCAAACTGAGCCCGATTCAGACAAAGCTGCGCACCTACACCAAAGAGCCCATACCAGTCATTGGCAGTGCGGCAGTTAAGGTATCGTATGATGGAGCTGTGCATAATTTATCACTGTGGATTGTACCAGGCGATGGCCCAACGCTATTTGGCAGAAACTGGCTGGGAAAGATTCGATGGAACTGGGACGACATCAAAGCACTATCTTCAGTGGATGATGCCTCGTGCACCCAAGTGCTGAGCAAGTTTCCGTTGCTATTTGAACCAGGCATCGGCAACTTCACAGGCGCCAAGGTGCAGATCCATCTAGTCCCTGATGCAAGGCCAGTTCATCACAAGGCCCGAGCGGTTCCATATATGATGAGGGAGAAAGTCGAGATCGAACTGGACAGACTTCAACGAGAGGGAATCATATTGCTAGTCGAGTTCAATGAGTGGGCCAGTCCAATTGTTCCGGTGTTGAAAAGCGATGGCACGGTCAGAATCTATGGAGACTACAAAGTAACGATCAACCGAGTCTCGTTACAGGACCAATACCCACTACCCAAAACGGAGGACCTATTCGCAACGTTAGCAAGAGGGAAGTCGTTCACCAAGCTGGATCTAACCTCTGCTTACATGACACAGATGCTGGCTGAATCTTCAAAAAGATTGATGTGCATCAACACGCACAAAGGACTGTCCATATACCACAGATGCCCTTTTGGGATTCGTTCGGCTGCTGCCATCTTCCAGAGGAACATGGAGAGTCTGCTGAAATCGGTTCCGCGCACCGTTGTGTTCCAAGACAACATCCTGATCACTGGTCGTGACACCACTGAACACTTGCACAACCTGGAAGAGGTTCTAAAGCGACTGGACAGAATGGGACTCAGGCTGAAACGCACCATAGGTCGAATTTTTGGGGAGAAAGATTGCGGCAGATGGCATCAGACCCATGGACTCTAAGACGGAGGCGATCAAGAATGCACCCAGACCACAGAATGTGATGGAGCTGCGTTCGTTCCTGGTACTCCTCAACTATTTTGGTAACTTTCTACCCAGATTGAGCACTTTGCTGGAACCTTTGCATTCATTGCTATGTAAGGGCGACGACTGGGTTTGGGGTAAATCTTAAGAGACAGCCTTTGAGAAGGCCAGAAACCTGCTATGTTCTAACAAGTTGCTTGTATTGTATGATCCCTGTAAACGTTTAGTACTAGCTTGTGATGCATCTTCGTACGGGGTCGGTTGTGTGTTACAACAAGCCAATGTGTCAGGCAAACTGCAACTGGTTGCATATGCATCCAGAAGTTTATCTAAGGCTGAAAGAGCCTACAGTATGGTTGAGAAAGAAGCATTAGCATGCGTATACAGGGTTAAGAAAATGCACCAATATCTATTTGGACTCCGGTTCGAGCTCGAAACCAACCACAAACCGCTCACTTTGCTGTTTTCAGAAAGCAGAGGTATTGACACCAATGCTTCATCACGCATCCAAAGATGGGCACTAACATTATCTGCATATGACTATGTAATCCGCCATAGACCAGGCACTGAGAACTGTGCTGATGCCCTCAGTCGGCTACCACTGCCCACCACCGGGGGTGGAAATGGTGCAACCCGCAGACTTGCTTCTTGTAATGGATGCTTTTGAGAGCCAGGGATCACCCATCACAGCTCGCCAGATCAGGACCTGGACTAGTCAGGACCCTGTGCGATCACTAGTAAAAAACTGCGTCCTTAATGGGAGCTGGTCGTCGGTTCCCGGGGAAATGCAAGATGAAATTAACTAACGCAAGGACGAATTGTCCATCCAATCGGATTGTCTCCTATGGGGGAATCGCGTGGTTTTGCCGAAAAAAGGCAGGGAAACATTTATACGCGACCTACACAGTACCCACCCAGGCATAGTCATGATGAAGGCTATCGCTCGGTCGCAAGTTTGGTGGCCTGGCATTGACTTGGAATTGGAGTCATGCGTATATCAATGTAACACCCGGATCTCAATGATCATGTAGAAACCGGGCGTCACCGGTATAACATGTACCACGATCGCGCGGCTGTATCGCGTGACATTGAGGTTAATGACCCTGTGTTTGCTCTTAATTACGGTCATGGTCCCAAATGGGTTGCTGACACTGTGTTAGTCAAGGAGGAGAATAGTGTATTTGTTGTCAAACTTCTGAATGGACAAACGTGCAGAAAGCATTTGGATCAGACCAAACTGTGATTCACTGACAACCAAGAACAGTTTGAAGAGGACATTACCATCACTGATTCACCAACACACACCCAACCAGCAATCGACCTCGCGGTCAATCACAAGGATGAACCCACCATGCCCGACAGTCCGATCAGACCAGCCACACCGCAGTGCAGCACTGATCCGACCGACTCACCCATGACAGGACTTCAACTCAGGCGATCAACCCAGGAACGAAGAGCCCCTGATCGCCTCAACTTGTAAATAACTTGTTCATAAGACTTTGGCGGGGAATGATGTTATGTATGTAAACCTTCTAATAGTGTAAGACTTGCCACCAGGGGAGCAACTGTTGAAGACCCAAGGGTCACCACACCTCGTGCAAGCGAGTATAAAAGGTTGTCTCCCTTACTGATTCTTCACTCTGGAGTTTGATTAAAGAGACTAAGGTCACATCACTTTGAGCTTACAGCACACAGTCTTGTGGAGTTATTCTGAACACAACAGATACCGTATGCCTTTTAACAGCCTTCTCAACTTGTCCTGCCACCGTCAAAGATTTGTGCATGTACAGTCCACAGGTCTCTCTGTTCCTGTAGCCCCTTTAAAATTGTACCATTTAGTTCATATTGCCTCTCCTCATTCTTCCCGCCAAAATGAATCACTTCACACTTCTCTGTATTAAATTTCATCTGCCATGTGTCTGCCCATTTCACAAGTTTGTCTATGTCCTTTTAAGTCCGTTACTAGCGTCCTCACTGTTTACTAATTTCTGAGTTTCATAAGAACATAAGAACATAAGAATTAGGAACAGGAGTAGGCCATCTAGCCCCTCGAGCCTGCTCCGCCATTCAACATGGCTGATCTGGCCGTGGACTCAGCTCCACTTACCTGCCCACTCCCCGTAACCCTTAATTCCCTTATTGGCTAAAAATCCATCTATCTGTGATTTGAATACATTCAATGAGCTAGCCTCATCTGCTTCCCTGGGCAGAGAAGTCCACAGATTCACAACCCTCTGGGAGAAGAAATTCTTTCTCAACTCGGTTTTAAATTGTCTCCCCCGTATTTTGAAGCTGTGCCCCCTAGTTCTAGTCTCCCCGACCAATGGAAACAACCTCTCTGCCTCTATCTTGTCTATCCCTTTCATTATTTTCATGTCTCTGCAAACTTTGAAATTATGCCCTGCATACCAAAGTTATATAAAATAGAGCAGTGGTCCTTATACCACTGGGGGAAACCAATTCCGTTCAGTCTGAAAAACATTCACTTAGTGCAATTTTGTGCTTTCTGCCTTTTAGCCGATTTCGTATCCATGCTGCCACTGCCCCTTTAATTCCATGGGCTTCAATTTTGCTCATGTATATTACGTGGTCTTTTATCTCCGTTAAGTAAATCTCATCTGTACCTTCTCCAAGGCCTTGAAAGTCCATATACACAACATCAGCCACACTATCCCCATCCACCCTCTTCGTTACTTCATCAAATAACTCAATCAAGTCAGTCAAACATGATTTGCCTTTAACAAATCCATGCTGGCTGTCATTTATTAACCCTTAATTTTCCAAGTGACAATTAATTATTGTCTCAAAGTTCCCCCACCACCAATGTTAGGCTGACTGGGTTTATCCCTTTCCCTTTTTTTGAACCGGTGTCCAACATTTGCAATCCTCCAATCGTCTGGCACCATATATAAGGAGGTTTGGAAGATTGTGGCCAAAGCCTTCCCTATCTCCACCCTTACTTCCCTCAGTACCCTTGGATGCATTCCATCCAGACCAGATGACTTTCCTACTTTGAGCATTGCAAAACTTTTAAGTATCTCGATGTTTACCCTATCCGATTTCTCCATTATCTCCTCCTTTACTGTGACATTGGCAGCATCCTCTTGCTTAGTGAAGATAAATGCAAAGTACTCATTTAGTACCTCGTCCATGCCCTCTGCCTCTTCAAGAAGATTTCCTTTTTTGTCCCAAATTAGCCCCACCCTTCCTTTGATTATTTATATGTTCATAAAAGATTTTGTGGTTCCCTTTAATATTACCATCTAATCGATCCTCATACACTCTCTGTACTTGTCCTACTTCCTTCTTCAGTTCTCCTCTGTACTTTTTGTATTCAGCTTGGTTCTTTACAGTATTATGAACCTAACATTTATCATAAGCCTCTTTTTTCTATTTCAATTTAATCTCTAAATGGGTAATGTTGTGGATGTAAACCTGTAATTACCATGTCTAACCACCAGAGGGCTTATTCCCTGACGTCCCAAGGGATCCCACAATCCCTTGGGAGCACCTGTATGTAAGGAGGCCTCACAGGTTGGAGAGGCTCTCTGAGATCTGGAGTAAAGGACTATGGTCACGCTTACTTTGAGTTTGCAGTATCTAGTCTGACTCCTTATCCAAGACATAACAGGTAATATTAACCACAAAAAATAGGTGGGATATTAAAATTTTAAAAGTCTCAAACCCAACCCCAATCAGTCTACTTGCGGTTTTAACAGAGGCGGGATGGGGCGGTGGTGTGGGAGCAGGTGTCCAATCCACTCCCAGCAAGCGGGTTGGTCTTTAAATATTATAACGAGGCTGTGTGGTGATCTCCAGGATCAGAGCTCCCCAGGGGTCAGAGATTGGATCCCCACTCCCAGGGATTGGCATCCACTCTCACTCCCTGGGATCGATGAGCACCCCTCTCCCCAGGGGGTCAGCGAACATCACCCCCAAGATCTGGACCGCATACTCCCACTAACCCATCTACAGGTTCCTTGCCTACGGCCTGTTCCTGGCCTACGGCCTCCTCCGGAGCAGTCCCCGCCCGACAGTGAGCCAAGCCTATCAATCAGGCTGTCTTCTGGGTGGGGAGCCTGCTTGAAAAAAAGACGCAGGCTTGTAGTCAAAACTCCAACCCCCACTCCCCCCCTCCGCTTACAAAACCCACCGCAGTCAAGATCAGACCTATATCTCTAGTCATCCAGAGAGCTCTGGCTTTCGATGCTCCTCCTTTCCCCCTGGGAACCTGTCTGGTCTGTACCCAAACTATCTCCATTTGATGGCCTCCCATTGCTCATTTACTGTTTTACTGGACAATCTTTGATTCCAATCTACTTGGGCCTGGTCCCCTTTCAACTCACTGAAATTAGCCATCCACCAGTTGAGTATTTTCACGTTAGATTGCTCCTTGACCTTTTCCATAACTACTCTAAACCTAAATGGCATTGTGATCACTGCTTCCCAAATGCTCCCTCCTTAATCCACTTCACCAACTTCATTCTCCAGAATCAGATCCAGGCCTGCTTCCTTCCTCGTTGAGCTGGAAAGATACCGATCAAGAAAGTTCTCTTGGACACACTTCAGGAATTCCTCCCTCTCTTTGCCTTGAACTCTATTATTTTCCTAGTCCATATTAGGATAATTGAAGTCCTCCATTATCACTACTCTATAGTTCTTGCATCTTACTGAGATTTGCTCCTCTACCTCCCTACCACTATTTGGCGGCCTATTATATACACTCAGCAGCTATTAGCTCCTTGATTGATCCTGAATTCTAGCCAAACAGATTCTTTCTTTGAACCCTCAAGTACATCATCCTTTCCAGAGCTGTAACAGTATCTTTGACCAAGAGTGCCACAGTCCCCCCTCATTATTTTCCATCCCTATCTTTCCTGAATACCTTGTAGCCAGGAATATGAAGTGTGCGAAATTGTGTATCACGTCTTTGTGAGGCCGGACATTCTGCGCCCGGCGCAGAAGTCCCACTCTGGAAGCGAAATTGGGCTTACCGGCCATGAGAGGGAGAGGAGCACAATGTCGGGAGCTCCACTTCCTGTCGGGGCTGGCTTGGGGCGGCTCCGTGGTGAAAGTTGAAGCGTCTGCAGACTCTCCGCGTAGTGCTGACGCGTTCCGAGGGCCCTCCTCTTCTGTTAAAGGGGAGGGCATTCTGCGAGCTCTGCAGGGTTCTCAGGGTTCTACACTAGGCCACTGGGGATGCGGGGTGGCATGGTCATAGCCCCGCACCAGAAGGCAGCACGGACCCTGGGAAAATCAACAGTGGAACTGGACTGGCAAGTCGCAGGGCAGCACAAAATGGCGGCGCGCACCTCCCTTTTAAATCTCGCCCTACGAGCGGAGTGCGGCCCGGTTCGCGACCCACAAGGCTGGCGCTGACATCGCCTGTGGCAGCCTCACGGGGCACTGCCCAATTTCTGCCATGGGACAAAAACAGGCCACCGCGGGCCGAAAACGAGTTGCCGCGCAGAGCGATGACGTAATCGCCAGAGGCGCAGTGGCCCGGGGTGCTACCAGTGGGGTTGCGGCGCTAGGGGTTTCACGTCTTTACTAACTCCCGCGCAATTTCACGAGAGTCGGTCGCGACCCCCCCCGTCCACCCACTGCCGGGTGGAAACAATTCCGCGCCCACTAGTGCTTTCCGGAGGCGCGAAGGGGAGGTGCACAGCAAGGGAATTTCACCCCGTAACTCCCAATCCTCTGTTAGTGTGAGCCAGGTCTCCATTATTGCCACTATATCATAAACCCATGGGGCAATTTATGCCTGCAGTTCACCAACCTTATTTACCACGCTCTGTGCATTTCTACACATGTACTCCAAATCCATCTTAGACTGCCATGCATTTCCCATTATCCAATCCCTTCTTTTTCTGAACTGCTCGTTATTATAATGCTGTTTGTCTCTCCCAGTCTGCTGTGCACCTTGTTTCTCCTATCTAATGCTTCGTCCTGGTGTACGTCCCCCTGTTAAATTAGATTAATCCCTTCCCCACAACACTAGTTAACCTCCCTGCCAGGACACACATCCCAGCCCTGTCCCAGGACAGGTCCCAGTGCCCCAGAACTCTGAAGCCCTCCCTCCTGCGACATTTCTCTAGCAACACATTAAGCTGCTCCTATAGTCACTAGCACGTGGTACACGGAGTAATCCAGAGGATGCCACCTTTGAGGTCCTGTTCTTTAACAACCTGCCTAGCTCCTGAAACTCTGAAAAGAAGACCTCAGCCCTTTTCCTTCCAAGGTCATTGGTTCCAATGTGGACCATGACTTCCGGCTGTTCGCCTTCCCCGCAGAATGTTCTTCCCCTGTTCCGTGGCTCCCCAGAGACAGCACACCATGCGCTGGCTGTTTACATCCCTGATTTGACATGATAAGAGGAAGCGAAGGCAGAATTGGCTTCCACTCTGGCCTGGCAGTTGGAGTTGGAGATAACGATGGATTTGTGGGAGATTCTCTGCCTTCATCTCTTGCTGGAGCTCTCATTCATACCGTTGTCACCTCCAGACTTGACTATTTCAATGCTGCCCTGGCCAGCCTCCCATGCTTCACCCTCTCTAAACTTCAGCTCATTCACCACCCTGTTGCCTCTACTCTATCCTGCACCAAGTACTGCTCATGCACTACGCCTGTCCTTGCTCACCAATGCTGGCTCTTGGTCTCTCATACCTCCAATTTAAAATTCTCATCCTCGTGTTTAAATCCCTTTGTGGCCTTGTCCCCCCATTTCTGTAACTTCCTCCAGCTCTTCAACCCTCGCCATTCTTCCAGCTGGGACCTCTTGTGCATTCTCCTCCATCGACCCACCATTGGCAGCCATGCCCTCAAACTGTCGAGGCCTCACAAGCTGGGAAGTACCTTTCCTAAACCCCTTTTCTTCTCCGCCTCCCCCTTTAAGACCCTCCATAAAACCAGCTAATTGACCAAGCCTTCGTTCTCTGGCTCAACATTCATTTTTGTCTGATTACGCCTCTGAAGCACCTTGTGACATTTTTTTTAACTTAAAGGTGCTATATAAATGCAGGTTGTTGGTTAGTCTATGACAAAGAAAAGCTGACAGGATCAGAAGGTGTGTGCATGGTTATAAACTGAGTAATGTTTTTGCAACAAGTTGTAATAAATCACTGGAATTTTTGATGTAAGAATTGCTGGGTTGTTTGTTCTCTTGTAGGACAATGGGGAACAGATAATATGCTGAGATATGGGTTCAGGATTAAAATGCGATGGCTAGCTGTTTGGAGCAAAGATTTTACTTAGATCATGGAGAGGTTGGTGAGAGAAGACAGATCTTTGATGAGCTGAGACTTTCAAATAACAGTGCTCTACTCATCTGTGAAATTTTGCTGAATGAGTTTGTCTCTCAGCTATCTAGCTGCTGTTGACAGTGCATCAGCTTCCCGTTCTTCATGGGCTGAATCTACAGCACCAGCAGTGTCATCATCAGACTGTTCAGCATCCTCTGGGAAATCTACCATCAGTCTTTTCCTGATTGCTAAGTTGTGAAGCACACAAATTGCAAGAGTGCCAGCTGTATACTGCAAGACACCCCTGAAACTTTATAGACATGAGAACTGTCTTTTTAGCATCGCAATGGCTTGCTCAATTCTTATACTTGTCTTCATATGTGTTTCACTGTGGTGCTCCTGTGCAGCAATGCTGGTCCTATGAGGCAGGGTGATGAGTCATGGGAGTAGCAGGCAACCCTCATCACCCAGACACACATACGCTGACTTTATTTCATCAATGACTGAATGTAGGAAAAAAAAAATTAACTAGAGGGAAACTAATTAATCAAAGGGGAGCTACGTAAGTCAAATTAAAAACCAAAAGCAAGGCTGTGAGAAAAAAGAAAAATACGTGCATCAAACGCAGGGAAAATGATAAAATTAGGACTCTCAGGAAGATAGATCATCTTATCACAGTATAAAGCAGACAGTTGGGAAAAATACACTCCAAGGCTAGGTCACATGGGATGGTAAGAGATTATGGGAAACCAAAAGACGATTGAACTAGTTGAAAGCAGTTAGGCCAAGAGGAGAAGAGTTTGCAGACCTGGGAATGATGTAGCACATAACTTATCAGATAAAAGATGCACAGGGGAGTTAACAAAGCTTGCTGTCAATATAATTGTATTAACCAATTAATCATCGTAGGTAGGCGAAAATTTTGTGATGAGGCAGGGAAACAACAAATGGAAAGCCTCCACATGGAACTTCATGATTTTGTATGTATTTTGACTGTATAAAAACAGTAACCCAGCGATTGTTCGGCGAGAACAGCTGGTTTGGGTCACCGAGTTACTGAACTCGTGTAGAAGCTGTCTCTCCCTCAATCGAGTTCTTAATAAACGATTCTTTTCTCCAAAACAGACTTGTGTCAAGTATCTTTGTAATATTCCACATCACTGAACTATGAGAAGACTGAGTATGGCAATTGTCAAGATTGTGACTTTGCCACACCTAAATCATATTCACTTTTTTGTCTTTCAGGGCCTTCATGCATACAGCAAGTGTCGTTTGACATCCACGAGGACGATTCCTCAGAGGGTGTGCTGTTACAAGACGTGCAGCCCTGCACCAGCGCAAATACTTGCATTTCAATAGGTCCACTGAGAGAGTTAGTTGGGCTTTCACTTGGCGATTCACACTTCACAAGTGAGCATAAGCAGACACTGGTGGCAGGGACAGCTATGGAGAAACCACGTCAGTGGGCAATCCTCACCAAGCGATGCTCAGCTGGACACAGATGTCGAATCCCCATGTCTTTGAGAAGGAGAATGTTATTGGTGCATTAGCAACTTAGCCAGATACTGACAAACGTGCCATGCACACTCTGCTTTAGAGCAGAGAGGATGGAGGAGTCCAATTCGATCACTCGTGGAGTGATGGTGCAGGAGATTGAGAGAATGCCACAGAGAGAATGGCCGCCTCCAAGGAGCTTCAAGCTCGGCTCTCAAATGAGTCCTTGTAGGCCATGCCCATGGCTGTGTAGGAAATGTCTTCTGCCTTAAACAGGATGACAGATACCTTACCTGTGGCCTTATAACACATCACTGATCTCCACCAAGCTGGTCTGCGGCAGGGTGGTAGGAGTGATGTGGTGCTGGCCCAGGAGAGGGATAAGGGCAGAAGGGGACATGGAAGTGGGAATTCCACTCAAAGCGTTCCCACTTCTCACCATTTGCTGCCACCCGACCTTTCCTCAGCCAGTACCCAACATGCTGCCTTGTGTCCCGATGGCCAAGTCTACCCCTGCATGGGTGCAGAAGGAGCATTCTTTGGCAGGGCCCTCAGGAGCTCCAAAACCCAGTGGGTGTCGGTCAAAAACATCTAAGCAGTGAGGTCAGGGATGTACCAGGTAGAAGCAGTAGGAAGTCCGAATTCAAGAAATTGTAATTCATCAAGGATATGCACATGGGTGTTTGACAAAATGTTGTGTTGTTAAGTTCCCTATTTTTATAATGCCACATCAAATTTATTGATTAACATCCCGAGTGCCAACTCACCCTTTCACTTGTTTCATGATGGGACCCATTATGCGGATGTGCAATAGGTTTATAACACCAACAACAACTTGTATTTATATAGCGCCTTTAACATAGTAAAACGTCCCAAGGTATTCCACAGGAATGTAATAAAACAATTTGACATCGAACCACATAAGGAGATATTAGGGCAGGTAATCAAAAGCTTGATCAAAGAAGTAGGTTTTAAAAAGCATCTTAAAGAGGAAAGTGAGGCAGAGTGGTTTAGGGAGAGAATTCCAGAGCTTAGGGCCTTGGCAGCTGAAGGCAACATTGGGGATGTGCAAGAGGTCAGAATTGGAGCAACGCAGGTATCTTGGAGGGTTGCAGGGCTGGAGGAGGTTATAGAGATAGTGAAAGGCGGGGTCATGAGGGGATTTGAAAACAAGATAATATTTTTAAAATTGAGGCGTTGCTTAACTGGGAGCCAATGAAGGTCAGCGAGCACAGGGGTGATGGGTGAACGGGATTTAGTGCGAATTAGGATACGGGCAGCAAAGTTTTGGATGACCTCAAGTTTATGGAGGGTAGAACGTGAGAGGCTGGCCAGCTGTGCATTTGAATAGTCAAGTCTAGAACTAACAAAGGCATGGATGAGGTTTTCAGCAGCAGATGAGCTGAGGCAGGGGCAGAGTCGGGCAATGTTACCGAGGTGGAAATAGGCGGTCTTAGTGATGGCACGGATATGTAGTCAGAAGCTCATCTCAGAGTCAAATATGACACCAAGGTTGCGAAGTCTGGTTCAGCCTCAGACAGTTGCTGAGGAGACAGATGCAGTCGATGGCTATGGAACAGAGTTTGTGCAGGGACCAAAGACAATGGCTTCAGTCTTCCCAATATTTAGTTGGAGGATATTTCTGCTTATCCAGTAATGGATATTGGACAAGCAGTCTGGTGATTTAGAGACAGTGCAGGGGTCGAGAGAGGTAAAGTTGAAATAAAGGAGAGGTTAAAAACGGTTTCCTGATACACATGCTGGTTAGAATTTGAAGTTAGCGTGTGGAATTCTCTGCAGACCACTATTGAAGCGGAGTCCACAAAATGTTTTAAAAGCGAATTTGTTTCTTGAAGAAAGGAATATTAAGGGTTCGCGGAGTGAGTGGGAGAATTCGACTACATAGCTCCATGGAGAAAAACACTAGCACAGACTTGATAGGTCTAAAGCATGTTTCTCTGCTATTAACTTTTATGATTCAATGATGTGGAGTAGTGTTGAGGAGTGCTCAACAAACTGTGCCCTGTGTTTTTTTTAATCATTGTACTGTCAAATGTAAATCATTTGAAGAAGAAAGGATTGATTACTGCAGGGGACAAATTGGACTGTGGCTATAGGTAAAACTCCGTGATAAGAACATAAGAAATAAGAGCAGGAGTAGGCCATTTGGTTTCTCGAGCCTGCTCCGCCATTAAATAAGATCATGGCTGATCTGATCCCGGGCTCAGCTCCACTTCCCCGCCTGCTCCCCACAACCCTTCACTCCCTTGTCGTTCAAAAATCTGTCTATCTCCACCTTAAATATATTCATTGACCCAGCCTCTACAGCTCTCTGGGGCAGAGAATTCCACAGATTTACGACCCTCTGAGAGAAGAAATTTCTCCTCATCTCAGTTCTAAATGGGTGATCCCTTATTCTTAAACTATGCCCCCTAGTTCTAGATTATGTCATGAGTGGAACCATCCTCCCTGCATCTACCTTGTCAAGCCCCCTCAGTATCTCATATTTCAATAAGATCATCTCTCATTCTTCTAAATTCCAATGAGTATAGGCCCAACCTACTCAACCCCTTCATCTCAGGAATCAACCGAGTGAATCTTCTCTGAACTGCCTCCAATGCAAGTATATCCCTCCTCAAATAAGGAGATCAAAACTGTACACAGTACTGTAGGTGTGGTCTCAAGAATACCCTGTTCACTTGTAGCAGAATTTCCTGCTTTTAAACTCTATCCCCCTTGCAACATTCCCATTTGCCTTCCTGATTACTTGCTGTACTTGCATACTAACTTTTTGGGCTAGATTTTTGATTTTCGGCAAAAATGGTAGTTTTACACTGCGCTACCGTTTTTAGGCCGAACTTTTGGCCTTTAGGGGTGTATAGGTACAGGAAGCGTTGCATGACGATTCGCGGTGCAAACCGCGAGTTTCGGCAACTTTAGTCTGGGGCCGGGAATGCTGCGAGAAAGGCCTTGGGAGGTGTGGGGGGGGGGGTGGGGGGGGAAGAGAGAAAAAAAAGCCAAAAAACATTCACAAAACATTCACAAAACCCATAGCTACTAAATCGCTAAAAAATAATTTAAAAATGAAAATTTGAACTTACCTATTTTTGCAGGTTTTCATACTTACCGTTGCTGGGAGGGCTGTTGGTATTCCGGGTGCAGCGAATGGGTTGGGAGGATGCCGAAAGTGTGACACAAACATATTCTGCATCGTTGCGTGTTGGTGCACCTCTCCCCGGCAGTACTTGGAAGAGCCGCTGCAAAGAAGTACCTGAGGGTCAAATCGCGGCGAAAACCCGGTCGCAAACCTGCCGAAAATCCGGCCCTTTGTGTTTCATGCACAAGGACCTCCAGGTCCCTCTGTACTGCAGAATTTTGTAATCTCTAAATAATAATTAGCTCTTTTATTTTTCCTGCCAAAGTGGATAACCTCACACTTTCACACATTATACTCCGACTGCCAAATGTTTGCCCACTCATTAACCTGGTCTATATCTCCTTTGCAGATTCTTTGTGTCCTCCTCAAAACTTACTATCCCACCCATCTTTATATCATCAGCAAACATGGCTACATTACACTCAGTCCCTTCATCAAGTCATTAAATAGATTGTAAATAGTTGAGGACCCAGTGGTCCCTGTGGTATCCAACTAGTTACTGTTTGCCAACCAGAAAATGACCCATTTATCCCGACCCACTGTATTCTGTTAGTTAGCCAATCCTCTATCCATGCTAATATATTACCTCTAACCCCGTAAGCTCTTATCTTGCACAGTGACCTTTTATATGGCACCTTATCGAATGCCTTTTGAAAATTCAAATACACCACATCCACTAGTTCCCCCTTATCCACCCTGCTTGTTACATCCTCAAAGAACTCCAGCAGATTTATCAAACATGACTTCGCTTTCATAAAACCATGCTGACTCTGCTTGATTGTATTATGCTTTTCCAAATGTCCTGCTACTGCTTCCTTAATAATGGACTCCAGCATTTTCCCAACAACAGATGTTAGGCTAACTGACCAAAATTTCCTGCTTTCTGCCTCCCTCTTTTTTTAAATAGGAATGTTACATTTGCAGTTTTCCAATCTGCTGGGACCTCTCCAGAATCCAGAAATGTTGGTAGATTACAACCAATGCATCCACTATCTCTGCAGCCACTTCTTTTAAGACCCTAGGATGCAGGCCATCAGGTCCAGGAGACTTATCCACCTTTAGTCCCATTATTTTACCAAATAGTTTTTCTTTAGTGATAATGATTGTTTTAAGTTCACCCCTCCCAATAGGCCTTTGATAATCTATTATTGGGATGTTTTTTGTGTGTTCTACCGTGAAGACCGATACAAAATATTTGTTCAAAGTCTCTTCCATTTCCCTGTTCCCCATTATTAATTCCCCAGTCTCATCCTCTAAGGGAGCAAATTTACTTTAGCTACTCTCTTCCTTTTTATATACCTGTAGAAACTTTTGCTATCTGTTTTTATATTTCTTGCTTGTTTATTCTCATAATCCATCTTCTCTCTCTTTATTATTTTTTTAGTTGTCCTTTGCTGTTTTTTTTTTAATTTCCCAATCCTCTGGCCTCCCACTAATCTTGGCAACATTGTATGCCATTGTTATTAATTTGATACCATCCTTTACTTCCTTAGTTAGCCATGTGTAATGACTCAAGATTCTGGTTACTGTAAACTCACTCAGGTGCAACCTGATCCATCTTTATTCCAGCCCAAGAGTACCTGCATGACAAAAACACCCAGCTTATATACAGATGACCAAGCACACATGTCACATGCGTACAGTCTGATGACCTCCAACCGTGGCGCCCTCTGGTGTCTAGTGCCCCCGAAGCATTAATACATAACAACATCCTCCTTTCAAAATCTTAACAACAGTCTTTTTACAAATTAAGATGGTCTGAGGCTTTCCTCTCATGCGTTGACCGTCTCAGTTCAACTTTGGCTCTGGGCGAGGGTTCTGAGTCTGTTGAGACTGAGGGCTGAGTAGCCGATCTGATGGGAGTGGTCATGACCACATCAGAGACTGAAGGTTCAGAGTCAGTAATGTCAGCAGAGTCCTCTGATGAGTGAACAATGGTTGGTTGGTCACTGACTGCATCTTCCTCACTCGGTTCCAGTTCATCCGTGTGCCGCAGTTTAACCTGGTCAAGGTGTTTCCTGCATGTTTGCCCATTCTTGAGCACGACAATAAACACTCTGTTACCCTCCTTGGCTGTAACAGTGCCGGCGATTCACTTTGGACCTTGACCATAATTCAGTACAGAAACCGGATCGTTGACCGAGACGTCACATGACACGGCAACACGATCATGACACCATTGCTGACTTTGACGTCTGTTTTCAACACGATCATTCAAATCAGGATGAACAAGAGAAAGCCTGGTCTTGAGATTTCTCTTCATGCGTAGTTCAGCAGGAGGAACCCCAGTAAGCGTATGAAGTCTTGACCTGTAACTGAGCAATATACATGACAACCGTCTCTGCAGTGAGCCCTGAGTTACATGTTTCATACTTTGCTTGATCGTTTGAATGGCATGCTCTGCTTGGCCATTAGAAGCAGGCTTGAATGGAGCTGATCTCACATGTCTGATGCCATTGACTTTCATGAACTCCTGGAACTCAAGACTTGTGAAGCAAGATCCGTTGTCGCTCACAACAATGTCAGGCAAACCATAAGTAGCAAACATGATACGAAGGCCCTCAATGGTAGCTGTAGATGTGCTGGATGATATAATATCACACTCTATCCACTTAGAATATGCATCTACTACGACAAAAAACATCTTTCCTATGAACGGGCCCGCAAAATCAATGTGAATCCTCGACCATGGTTTGGATGGCCATGACCAAAGACTCAGTGGAGATTCCACTGGTACTTTACTTAGCTGCATGTAAGTATTACACTGATGCACACATGATTCCAGATCAGAATCAATTCCAGGCCACCATACATGAGACCTAGCAATGGACTTCATCATGACAATATCAAGATGAGTGCTATGAAGTTCAGGTAAAAATTTTTCTCTACCTTTCTTATGCATGATTACACGATTACCCCACAGTAAACAGTCTGACTGAATGGACAGCTCATCCTTGCGACGGTTGTAAGGTTGGTCTCCTCACACATCTCCATAGCTATGGCAGACCAATCACCACTTAGTACACACCATTTCACAACCCATAAAATAGAGTCATGGCTGGTCCAGATCCTAACTTGTTGAGCAGTGACAGGGGTTCCTTCACTCTCAAAAGCATCCATTACTAACAGTAGATCTGCAGGTTGCGACGTCTCTACCTACCTCAGTTGTGGGTAAGGGCAGACGACTCAGTGCATCGGCACAATTCTCAGTACCAGTATATTCAAAAAGGAGTTAGATGAAGTCCTTACTACTAGGGGAATCAAGGGGTATGGTGAGAAAGCAGGAATGGGGTACTGAAGTTGAATGTTCAGCCATGAACTCATTGAATGGCGGTGCAGGCTAGAAGGGCCGAATGGCCTACTCCTGCACCTATTTTCTATGTTTCTATGTTTCTATGTCAGTGCTCACTTTTGAATACAGGATGATGCATTGGTATTCATACCTTTGTTTTCCGCAAACAATGAAATGAGTGGCTTGTAATCCGTTTCTGGTTCAAAACGAAGACCAAACAGGTACTGGTGCATTTTTTTTTACCCCATACACACAGACCAAAGCTTCTTTCTCTACCATACTGTAAGCTCTTTCTGTTTTAGACAGACTTCTTGAAGTATACGCAACAGTTTGTAGCTTGCCCAATTCATTTGCTTGTTGGAGTACGCAGCTGCCCTATATGATGAAGCGTCACAGACGCTTACACGGATCATAATGAACAAGCAACTTGTTTGAACATAGCAGATATTTGGCTTTCTCAAAGGCTCTATCTTGAGACGCACCCCTGACCAGTTGTCGTCTTTTCTTAGTAACACATGCAGTGGCTCTAGTAAAGTGCTCAATCTGGGTGAGAAATTACCAAAGTAGTTGAGTAGCCCAAGGAATGAATGCAGCTCCATCACATTCTGAGGCCTGGGTGTATTTTTGATGGCCTCGGTTTTCGAATCAGTGGGCCTGATGCCATCATCAGCAATCTTCCTCCTGAGGAATTCAACTTTAGATGCCATGAATACGCACTTCGAGCGTTTCAGCCCGAGTCCCACTGTGTCCAGACGCTGTAGGACTTCAAGATTGTTCAGATGTTCAGCAGTGTCACGACCTGTGACCAGAATGTCATCTTGAAACACGTCAGTTCTAGGAACGGACTTCAGTAAACTCTCCATATTCCTCTGAAATATGGCTGCAGCCGAACAAATTCCAAAAGGACACCTGTTGTAGACGAACAGTCCTTTATGGGTGTTGATGCAGGTGAGTTTCTTCAAAATGTCAACAAGCTCTTGGGTCAGATAGGCTGACATCAGGTCCAGTTTCGTGAATGACTTTCCACCAGCTAGCATGGCGAACGGGTCATCAGTCCTCGGTAACAGATACTGATCCTGTTGCGAAAATCGGTTAATCGTAACCTTGCAGTCTCCACAAATCCTGACAGCGCCATCACTCTTCGACACAATGGGACTAGCTCACTCGTTAAGCATGACCGGTGATATGACCTCTTCATGCTGGAGTCTGTCAAGCTCAATTTCAACCATCTCCCTCATCATGTACGGAACAGACCGAGCTTTGTGATTGACAGGCCTTGCATTGGAGTCCAGGTGAATCTGCACCTTGGCTTGTCATGTATTCAACTGTCATTGTAATCCATGTATAAACTGACCTAAGTTGTACACTGTGAGAACACTGACCACTGGGTGGTGAACTTGTGGGAGACACTCCTAACCTGGACTTTCAGGTATAAAAGGGAAAGCTCCATCCACCTTCATCACTTCAGTGCTGGCAAATAAAGGTTACTGGTCACAGAGTGACCTTCTCTCTAGTATGGGCCTTGTGTGCATTTGTACTGTATAGTAAGGACATATTATTGGTGACGAGAAACTGGGATTTAAACCACGCGAGCATGATCACTAGCTGCACAGACGAGAGGTACTGTGTTGGTGATGATTGGGACGATTTTATTGAGAGACTACAGCAAAGTTTCATCACTAGGGAACGGTTGGGACAGGATTCGGCCGACAAACGCAGGGCTCATCTCCTGACGGTTTGTGGATCCAGGACGTACTCTCTAACGCCAGAGAAGCCGACAGACAAGACTTTTGAGGAGCTCAGTAAGTTGATCGGGGAACACCTTAAACCGGCGAGCAGCATGCACATGGCGAGACACCGGTTTTACACGCACCGGCGGCGAAAAGGGCAAAGCGTTCCAGACTTCGTGGCAGACCTCCGGCGACTGGCGAGCCTATGTAAGTTCCCAGATGCATGCAGAGCGGAGATGCTGCGAGACTTTTTTATTGAGGGCATCGGGCACGCTGGGGTTTTCAAGAAACTGATTGAGACCAAAGACTTGACCCTGGAAACGGCGGCTTTGATGGCCCAGACATTTATCTCAGGGGAGGATGGGACCAGAATAATGTTTGACAAAAATCTTGGTTTAAATGCAGCAAATGTTCAGGGAGTCAACATTGTTAACGCAGCACACAGTTCTCCAGGCAGACAGGGACAATCAGACATGCCCGAGCATGTAGTCGAACCCAAAGGGGGAATTCAACAGAGACAATGGCTAGCTGAATGGCGATTCATGCCATCGCAAGGGACAATGCGGCCAATAATGGGGCCATCAACACCTGTCAATGGTGCATTTAAGGACAGTTACAGAGACAGTCAGAGACGATCGATTGGTAATGGACCTTTTAGAAACATAGAAACATAGAAAATAGGTGCAGGAGTACGCCGAATGGCCTGCACCGCCATTCAATGAGTTCATGGCTGAACATGCAACTTCAGTACCCCATTCCTGCTTTCTCGCCATACCCCTTGATCCCCCTAGTAGTAAGGACTACATCTAACTCCTTTTTGAATATATTTAGCGAATTAGCCTCAACAACTTTCTGTAGTAGAGAATTCCACAGGTTCACCACTCTCTGGGTGAAGAAGTTTCTCCTCATCTCAGTCCTAAATGGCTTACCCCTTATCCTTCGACTGTGACCCCTGGTTCTAGACTTCCCCAACATTGGGAACATTCTTCCTGCATCTAACCTGTCTAACCCCATCAGAATTTTAAACGTTTCTATGAGATCCCCTCTCATTCTTCTGAACTCCAGTGAATACAAGCCCAGTTGATCCAATCTTTCTTGATATGTCAGTCCCACCATCCCGGGAATCGCTGCACTCCCTCAATAGCAAGAATGTCCTTCCTCAAGTTAGGAGACCAAAACTATACACAATACTCCAGGTGTGGCCTCACCAAGGTCCTGTACAACTGTAGTAACACCTCCCTGCCCCTGTACTCAAATCCCCTCTCTATGAAGGCCAATATGCCATTTGCTTTCTTAACCACCTGCTGTACCTGCATGCCAACCTTCAATGACTGATGTACCATGACACCCAGGTCTCGTTGCACCTCCCCTTTTCCTAATCTGTCACCATTCAGATAATAGTCTGTCTCTCTGTTTTTACCACCAAAGTGGATAACCTCACATTTATTCGCATTATATTTCATCTGCCATGCATTTGCCCACTCACCTAACCTATCACTTCATTCACTTCCTCCTTGGGTTGCGTATCCGGGCCATCACTGAACTGGTCCTCATCAACCATGTGGTGAGCCGTACCACGCTTGCTCTGTTGTGGACACATCCTGTGAAGATGCCCCACTTTTGAACATTCATTGCACGAGTATTGTCTCAACCAACACTGATGAGGCCAATGATTGCCCCCACAACACCAACAGCGTGAAATCTGGTTCGAACCAGTTGGCGGGCTCTGAACAGCGGCAGGTTTCATGTAGGCAGCTTTGCCCGAAGACGACGCCATCTTGTTTACAGTACTTGCCGTGGAACTCCGACTGTCAATCATATCTGCCTCAAATTATCATCCATTGTCATGCAAGCCTGGGCAGTCGCGATGGCCTTTTTCAAATCCAGCATCTCTGCAGTCAACAGCTTCCTGAGGATCGCATCATTGCTGATACCTATCATGAAAAGATCACGCAGCATGTCTTCCAGTATGTTCCCGAACTTTTACGGCTCAGCAAGACGTCGCAGGTCGGCAGCAAATCCTGACACATCCTGGCCCTCAGCACGAACATGCGTGTAGAAATGGTAGTGTGATATGCTGCGTGATATCCCCTCTTGTGGCTTCAGATGGTTAACCACCAACGTACACAATTCCTCGTACCCTTTTTCCCGCCGGATCTACAGGCGAGAGAAGATTCTTCATGAGGCCGTAAATTTTCGGACCACAAACAGTGAGGAGAACTGCCCTGCACTTAACTGCGTAGGCCTCTGCCTCCATGCTGTTGGCCACAAAATATTGTTCCAGGCAGTCGACAAAATCCGTCCAATCCTCGCCTTCCATGAATCTCTCCAGGATTCCAACCGTGCCCATTGTGCATGCGAAGGTTCTTAAATTACCTCGTCGCCAATTGTAATGACGTAAGAGTCTGGTTACTGTAAACTCACTCAGGTGCAACCTGATTCTTCTTTATTCCAGCCCAAGAGTGCCTGCATGACAAAGACACCCAGCTTATATACAGGTGACCAAGCACACATGCCACATGTGTACAGCCCGATGACGCCCTCTGGTGTTTGGTGACCCCCAAGCATTAATACATAAGGGATGGTTCGCCCTTCTCTTAAAATCTTTCTTTCTCACTGGAATATATTTTTGTAGAGAGTTATGAAATATCTACTTAAATGCAAGGGAATCTGAAGCGATGTTGCCTGTAAATGAGGCCTGGATCCCAGAGAGTGATTTCTTTTTATTCTGTATCTATTGTTAGGTTTGTTATATTTTTGTTGATATAACTTGATGGTATTTTAATTTATGAGAAAAGGCGCTAAGTGTGGGTCCAACAGTTGGATTTGTGAGGACTTGGTTGGAGGGCTTGGTGAAAGTGACTTTGTGAGGGGTTTAACAGAAAGGGACATGCTACCAGCTGACTGTCTGAGGGTTGAAAATGATGCTAACTGTCTGTAAAAGGATACAATCTGAAGCTGGATCGTGTTAATGCAGCAATGATAACCACAGACACAGCAGTTGTAGGTAAGTAATTCATAATTCGAACGTTCAGAAACAGCAGAGGTGAAATTGACAGTTTGTGTGCGTATAATATATTTAAGAACGTAAGAACATAAGAAATAGGAGCAGGAGTAGGCCATATGGGCCCTCGAGCCTGCTCCACCATTTAATAAGATCATGGCTGATCCGATCATGGACTCAACTCAATTTCCCCACCCGCTCCCCAACACCCCTTATACCCTTATCATTTAAGAAACTGTCTATTTCTGTCTTAAATTTATTCAATGTCCCAGCTTCCACAGCTCTCTGAGGCAGTGAATTCCACAGATTAACAACCTTCTGAGAGAAGAAATTTCTCCTCATCTCAGTTTTAATGCGCGGCCCCTTATTCTAAGATCATGCCCTCTAGTTCTAGTCTCTCCCATCAATGGAAACATCCTCTCTGCATCCACTTTGTCAAGCCCCCTCATAATCTTATATGTTTCGATAAGATCACCTCTCATTCTTCTGAATTCCAATGTGTAGAGGCCCAACCTACTTAACCTTTCCTCATAAGTCAACCCCCTCATCTCCAGAATCAACCCAGTGAACCTTCTCTGAACTGCCTCCAGTATATCCTTACATAAATATGGAAACCAAAACTGCACGCAGTATTCCAGGTATGGCCTCACCAATACCTTATACAGCTGTAGTAAGACTTCCCTGCTTTTATATTCCATCCCCTTTACAATAAAGGCCAAGATACCATTGGCCTTCCTGATCACTTGCTGTACCTGCATACAATCCTTTAGTGTTTCATGCACAAGTACCCCCAGGTTCCGCTGTACTGCGGCACTTTGCAATATTTCTCCATTTAAATAATAACTTGCTCTTTGATTTTTTCTGCCAAAGTGCATGACCTCACACTTTCCAACATTACCTTCCATCTGCCAAATTTTTGCCCACTCACTGAGCCTGTCTATGTCCTTTTGCAGATTTTTTGTGTCCACCTCACACATTGCTTTTCCTCCCATCTTTTATTGTCAGCAAACTTGGCTACGTTACACTCAGTCCCTTCTTCCAAGTCATTTATATAGATTGTAAATAGTTGCGGTCCCAGCACTGATCCCTGCAGCACTCCACTAGTTACTGGTTGCCAACCAGAGAATGAACCATTTTTCCCGACTCTCTGTTTTCTGTTAGCTAGCCAATCCCCTATCCATGTTAATATATTACCCCAAACCCCGTGAACATTTATCTTGTGCAGTAACCTATTATGTGGCACCTTGTCAAATGCCTTCTGGAAGTCCAAACACATCACATCCACTGGTCCCACTTTATCCACCCTGTTCGTTACATCTTCAAAGAACTCCAGCAAATTTGTCAAACATTATTTCCCCTTCATAAATCCATGCTGACTCTGCCTGACCAATTTTGCTTTTCTAAATGTGCTGCGACTGCATCTTTGATAATGGACACCAACATTTTCCCAACCACAGATGTTAGGGTAACTGTCTATAGTTTCCTTCTTTTTGTCTGCCTCCTTTTTTAAATAGGGGCGTTACATTTTCAGTTTTCCAATCTGCTGGGACCTCCCCAGAGTCCAGGGAATTTTGGTAAATTACAACTGTTATATATGTATACTTGTATTTACTCTGTACAGCCACCAGAGAGCTCATCCCCTGGAGTTCCAAGGGATCCCATAATCCCTTGGGAGCACAGGTATTTAAGGAGGCTTCACAGGTTGGAGAGGCACTCTGGAGACATGCAATAAAAGACTAAGGTCACACTTTACTTTGAGCTCACAGTGTTCAGTTTGACTCTTTCTCCATACACAATAACTGGCGACGAGATACAGATAGCGAACCCAACGATACAGAGAACAGTGGGCATCCTCGAGAAATTCTCGGAGGGAGATGATTGGGAAACTTTTGTGGAGCAACTCGACCAATACTTCGTGGCCAACGAACTAGATGGGGAAGAGAGCGCTGCCAAATGAAGGGCGATCCTCCTCACCGTCTGTGGGGCACCAACGTATGGCCTCATGAAGAATCTGCTCACTCCAGCGAAACCCACAGAGAAATCATACGACGATTTGTGCATACTGGTCCGAGAGCATTTGAACCCGAAGGAAAGCGTTCTGATGGCGAGGTACCGGTTCTACACCTACAAAAGATCTGAAGGCCAGGAAGTGGCGAGTTATGTCGCCGAGCTAAGATGCCTTGCAGGACATTGCGAATTTGAAGGACATTTGGAGCACATGATCAGAGACTTTTTGGTACTTGGCATTGGACACAAAACCATACTTCGCAAACTTTTGACTGTAGAGACCCCAACCTTGAGTAAGGCCATAGCGATAGCCCAGGTGTTCATTGCCACCAGTGACAATACGAAGCAAATCTCTCAGCACACAAGTACTGCTACAAGTACGGTGAATAAAGTAACGCTGTTTTCAAATCGTAACATACAGGGCAGGTCTCACATACCTGCAGCTACACGTCCGCAGATGTCTCGGAGTCCACTATCAAGGGTGATGAATGCAATGCCATTAGCACCTTGTTGGCGCTGCGGGGGTGATCATTGTTTCCATTCATGCCGATTCAAAGAGTACGTTTGCAAGGGCTGTAGAACAATGGGACACCTGAAACGAGTGTGCAGGTGAGCTGCAAAGCCTGTTAAACCTGCAAACCACCACGTTGCAGAGGAGGATAGATCCACGGAGGATCACGATGAACCAGAACCTCGGATCGAGGAGGCAGAGGTACATGGGGTGCACACATTCACCACACATTGTCCCCCGATAATGCTGAACGTTCAACTAAATGGACTCCCGGTGTCAATGGAGGTGGACACGGGCGCGAGCCAGTCCATCATGGGCAAAAAGACTTTCGAAAGGTTGTGGTGCAACAAGGTCTCAAGGCCAGTCTTAACTCCAGTTCACACGAAACTAAGAACTTACACGAAAGAATTGATTGCTGTAATCGGCAGTGCTACCGAAAGGTCTTTCACGATGGAGCGGTGCACAAGCTACCACTCTGGGTGGGACCGGGCGATGGTCCCACGCTGCTCGGCAGGAGCTGGCTGGGAAAGATACCCTGGAACTGGGACGACGTCCGAGCGCTATCGTCCGCTGACGAAAATTCGTGTACCCAGGTCTTAAACAAATTTCCTTCGCTGTTCAAACCAGGCATCGGGAAATTCCAAGGAGCAAAAGTGCAGATCCACCTAATTCTGGGGGCGTGACCCATCCATCACAAGGCGAAAGCAGTACCGTACATGATGAGAGAGAGGGTGGAGTTTGAGCTAGACCGGCTGCAATGAGAGGGTATCAATTCTCCGATCGAGTTCAATGAGTGGGCCAGTCCTATTATCCCAGTCCTCAAGGGAGACGGCACCGTCATCATCTGTGGAGATTACAAAGTAACTATCAATCATTTCTCCCTGCAGGACCAATACCCACTACCAAAGGCCGATGACTTGTTTGCAACGCTGGCGGGAGGAAAGACGTTCACGAAGCTGGATCTGACTTCAGCCTACATGACTGAAGGAACTGAAGGAATCATCGAAGGCCTTGAACTGCATCAACATGCACAAAGGTCTTTTTGTTTATAACAGATGCCCGTTGGGAATCCGATCGGCGGCGGCGATGTTCCAGAGAAACATGGAAAGCTTACTGAAGTCGATCCTGCACACCGTGGTCTTCCAGGACGACATTTTTGTCACAGGTCGGAACACAGTCGAGCACCTGCAGAACTTGGAGGAGGTTCTTAGTGGACTCAACCGCGTGGGGCTCAGGTTAAAACGCTCGAAGTGCGTTTTCCTGGCACCTGAAGTGGAGTTCCTGGGAAGGAGGATTGCGGTGGATGGCATCAGGTCCACCAACGCGAAGACGTAAGCAATCGAGAATGCACTGAGGCCGAGGAATTTCTTCTCCCAGAGGGTTGTGAATCTGTGGAATTCTCTGCCCAAGGAAGCAGTTGAGGCTAGCTCATTGAATGTATTCAAGTCACAGATGGATAGATTTTTAACCAATAAGGGAATTAAGGGTTACGGGGAGCGGGCGGGTAAGTGGAGCTGAGTCCACGGCCAGATCAGCCATGATCTTGTTGAATGGCGGAGCAGGCTCGAGGGGCTAGATGGCCTACTCCTGTTCCTAATTCTTATGTTCTTATGTTCTTATGTAACGTGACGGAGCTGCGGTCGTTTCGGGGACTGCTGAACTACTTTGGTAACTTCTTACCAGGTCTCAGCACCCTGCTAGAACCACTGCATGTCTTACCACAAAAAGGGGACGAATGGGTTTGGGGCAAAAGCCAAGAAAATGCCTTTGTTAAAGTGAGAAAATTGTTATGCTCAAACAAATTGCTTGTGTTGTATGATCCATGTCAGCGTTTGGTACTAACATGTGATGCGTCGTCATATAGCGTCGGGTGTGTATTGCAACAAGCTAATGATTTTGGGAAACTGCAACTGGTCGCTTATACATCCAGGATTCTATCTAAGGCTGAGAGAGCCGACAGCATGATTGAGAAAGAAGCGTTAGCGTTTGTCTATGGGGTAAAGAAAATGCATCAATACCTGTTTGGGCTAAAATTCGAATTGGAAACTGACCATAAACCACTTATATCCCTGTTCTCCGAGAGTAAAGGGATAAATACCAACGCATTGGCCCTCATCCAGAGATGGGCGCTCACGTTGCCCACATACAACTACGCCATCCGCCACAGGCCAGGCACAGAAAACTGTGCCGATGCTCTCAGTGGGTTGCCATTGCCCACCACGGGTGTGGAAATGGCGCAGCCCGCAGATCTAGCCATGGTTATGGAAGCATTTGAGAGTGAGCAATCACCCGCCACTATCCGGCAGATCAAAACCAGGACCCCTTATTATCTCTAGTCAAAAGCTGTGTGCTTCACGGGAGCTGGTCCAGTGTCCCAGTGGAAATGCAGGAAGAGATAAAGCCGTTCCAGCGACGCAAAGATGAAATGTCTACACAGGCAGACTGCCTTCTGTAGTGGTCCCCAAGAAGGGCAGAGACACCTTCATCAATGACCTCCACAGTATCCACCCAGGCATCATAATGATGAAAGCGAGAACCAGATCCCACGTGTGGTGGCCTGGTATCGTTGCGGACTTAGAGTCCTGCGTTCACAGATGTAATACATGCTCGCAGTTAAGCAATGCACTCAGGGAGGCGCCGCTAAGTTTATGGTCTTGGCCCTACAAACCGTGGTCTAGGGTATACGTCGACTATGCAGGCCCATTCTTGGATAAAATGTTCCTTGTGGTTGTAGACACGTACTCCAAGTGGATTGAATGTGAGATAATGTCGGCTAGCACGTCTGCTGCCACTACTGAAAGCCTGCGGACCATGTTTGCCACACACGGCCTACCCGATGTCCTGGTGAGCGACAACGGACCATGTTTTACCAGTGCTGAGTTTAAAGAATTCATGACTCGTAACAGGATCAAACATGTCACATCTGCCCCATTTAAACCAGCGTCCAATGATCAGGCAGAGAGAGCAGTGCAAACCATCAAGCAAGGCTTGAAGAAGGTAACTGAAGGCTCACTGCAGACTCGCCTATCCCAAGTCCTACTTAGATACCACACAATACCCCACTCTCTCACTGGGATCCCACCTGCTGAACTACTCATGAAAAGAGCACTTAAGACAAGGCTCTCATTAGTTCACCCTGATCTACATGAACAGGTAGAGAGCAGACGGCTTCAACAAAGTACATACCATGATAGCGCAAATGTGTCACGCGAAATTGAAATCAATGATCCTGTATTTGTATTAAATTATGGACAAGGTCTCAAGTGGCTTCCCAACACTGTCGTGGCCAAAGAGGGGAGCAGGGTGTTTCGGGTCAAACTTTCAAATGGACTCATTGACCGGAAACACTTGGACCAAATCAAACTCAGATTCACGGACTTCCTTTTTTGATCCCCCAACATATACACCAGTGGCAACCGGCACCACGGTTGACCACGAAGCAGAACCCATCATCGACAGCAGCCCAGCAGAGCCCAACACACCAGGCAGACCAGCAAGGCCAGCTGCACAGAAGCCCAGCGAGGGCCCAACAAATGATTCAACAGCACCAGTTTTCACACCGAGACGATCAACCAGGGCAAGAAGGGCCCCAGATCGACTCACATTGTAAATAGTTACACTTTTGCGGGGGGATGTGTTGTTTTATATGTATACTTGTATTTACTCTGTACAGGTACCAGAGGGCTCATCCCCTGGAGTCCCAAGGGATCCCATAATCCCTTGGGAGCACAGGTATTTAAGGAGGCTTCACAGGTTGGAGAGGCACTCTGGAGACCTGCAATAAAAGACTAAGGTCACACTTTACTTTGAGCTCACAGTGTTCAGTCTGACTCTTTCTCCATACACAACAACAGCCAATGCATCCACTATCCCTGCCGCTACTTCTCTTAAGACCCTAGGATGCAAGCCATCAGGTCCAAGGGAATTTATCTGCCTGTAGTCCCATGATCTTACTGAGTACCACCTCCTTAGTGATTGTGATTGTGTTAAGTTCCTCCCCCACTATAGCCCCTATCAACTGTCGGAATAGTGTTAATGTCCTCTACCGTAAAGACTGATACAAAATATTTGTTCAGAGTTTCTGCCATTTCCATGTTCCCCATTAATAATTTCCCAGTCTCAACTTTAGCCACCCTTTTCCTTTTTATATACCTATAGAAACTCTTGCTATCTTTTTTTAATATTTTGTGCTAGTTTGCTTTCATAGTCTCTCTTCCCTTTCTTAACCATGTTTTTAGTCATTCTTTGCTGGCTTTTAAAAGCTTCCCAGTCTTCTGTCCACCCACTAGTTTTGGCCACTTTGTATGCCCTTGTTTTTAATTGGATACTGTCCTTTATTTCTTTAATTAGCCACAGATGGCTATCTTTTCTCTTACACCCTTTCCTCCTCAGTGGAATATATTTTTCTTGAGAGTTGTGAAATATTCCCTTAAATGTACACCACTGTTCTTCAACTATCCTACACTTTAAACTATTTTCCCAGTCCACTTTACCCAACTCTGCCCTCATACCTTCAAAGTCTCCTTTATTTAAGCTTAGTGGATACCATTGGAGTCATAGTCAATGTCAGACCTCGAGTGACTTACAGCAGATGGCCTTTTTGGGTGGGGCAGACTGATCCTCTCACTTAACCATTCTCAATATAAAAGCCTCTCTTGTCATGTAATGCAACAACTAAAAACTCAGCCCTGAACTGGTTAACGTTGCATTGGGAAGATTGGCAAGTCTGAATGACAGGCAAATCGCCAGAACAGAAGTTGCTGCACAAAACTGCCCTTGAAGAATATCTAATATAGTACTTGTTGGTCGACAAAGCCTGGATTTGAAAGTGCCAGCAAGTTAGTACCAGAGAACACTTCTATCATGTTCAACTCAAAGTCCAAGATAATTTGTCATTGAAAATTTTGGCAGTACTTTTGTATTAAATGAAAGAAACAGCAAACTCACAGTCCTTTATATAATTACAGAACTCTTCAAGCATATTGATTCACACATTAACAAATTACTATTGATCCATAAAGTAAGGAACAGAACATAGTGAACCATTCAGTGAGGATGAGAACATATTGCACAAAAGTATTTCTGAATGAGCGACTCCCATTCAACTGGCAGGGTCAAAAGAGCACAACAAGGTAAATCAGATCATTTTTCCTTCAGTTTTCTATCTTTACAACTGCTGCCCTAAAGGCAGTTGCTCGTGCTGGGCCTAGTTCCATAGGTGTCCTTAATTCCTTACCTCAGAGAACATTCTTCGGGTTGAATCTGAACAGTCAGTCACACCAGGCTGTTCAACTATGGTGTGTCAAAGCTGAACCAACTGTTCTCACCCAACATATACAGTTCTCTGAGGAATCACTGCATATTTGGAAGCAGAGGTGATTTCCCCTCCCTAATCTAGAGTCTGTGAAGTCAACTATAATGCCCAATACATCTCAGCTAAGATCAACTGCCCTGAGATCTACTGGTCTTATAGCTCTGCACCACATTATGTACACAGTGAAGTTAGTCACTGAGCCATCTGAAGGATGGGGAAAGTTCAATATTTTCTCACACAAAATGGTATCAATTGCAAAAATATAGAGCAAAATGCTTAAAACATAAGCAATTCTCTGTTCATTCCTCCTATTCTTCCCATTTCAGTGTGTTCTGCTTTTGATAATATTTTTAGAATCATACAGCAGAGAAGGAGGCTATTCATCCCATCATACCTGAACTGGTTCAATCAAAGAGCTACCCACTTAAACCCAGTCCCCTGCCCATTTCATTTAAAAATGTACTTCTTCAAATATTTATCCATTTTCCTTTTAAAAACCATCATGGATTCTGTTTCCTCCAATGTTTCGAGCAGGGTATTCCGTGTCCTAACAATCCTCTGTGTAAAAAAAGTGTCTCCGAACCTCTCCCTTTATTCTGTTGGCAATGGTCTTACATTTATGCTTATTAATTATCAACTCACTGACCAGTAGAAATTAATTTACCCCTATTTACATTATGAAAATCCTTTTGTAATTTGAACACCTTGCTTAAACTTATTTTGTTCTAAAGAACAGAGCCCCAATTTCTCTAGCTTTTCCTTATAGCAAAAGCCACTTGTATAATCTTATTCTGATGCTGTCCATGGCCATAATGTCCTTCAAAAAGTAAGGTGTACAGACTAGAAACAGTATTCTAACTGCATCCTAATGATTGAATTGGTTAGGATTAGCATTACATTTTTGCTTCTGTACTCGAAGGCCACGAATTTCAATAACGGAAAAAAAGACGGGCACGAGTAGAACATAAGAACATAATAATTAGGAACAGGAGTAGGCCATCTAGCCCCTCGAGCCTGCTCCGCCATTCAACAAGATCATGGCTGATCTGGCCGTGGACTCAGCTCCACTTACCAGCCCGCTCCCCATAACCCTTAATTCCCTTATTGGTTAAAAATCTATCCATCTGTGACTTGAATACATTCAATGAGCTAGCCTCAACTGCTTCCTTGGGCAGAGAATTCCACAGATTCACAACCCTCTGGGAGAAGAAATTCCTTCTCAACTCAGTTTTAAATTGGCTCCCCCGTATTTTGAGGCTGTGCCCCCTAGTTCTAGTCTCCCCGGCCAGTGGAAACAACCTCTCTGCCTCTATCTTGTCTATCCCTTTCATGATTTTAAATGTTTCTATAAGATCACCCCTCATCCTTCTGAACTCCAACGAGTAAAGACCCAGTCTACTCAATCTATCATCATAAGGTAACCCCCTCATCTCCGGAATCAGCCTAGTGAATCGTCTCTGTACCCCCTCCAAAGTTAGTATATCCTTCCTTAAGAAAGGTGACCAAAACTGCACGCAGTACTCCAGGTGCGGCCTCACCAATGCCCTAGACAGTTGCAGCAGGACCTCCCTGCTTTTGTACTCCATCCCAGTCGCAATGAAGGCCAACATTCCATTCGCCTTCCTGATTACCTGCTGCACCTGCAAACTAACTTTTTGGGATTCATACACAAGGACCCCAAGGTTCCTCTGCACCGCAGCATGTTGTAATTCTCCCCATTCAAATAATATTCCCTTTTACTGTTTTTTTTCCAAGGTGGATGACCTCACATTTTCCAACATTGTATTCCATCTGCCAAACCTTAGCCCATTCGCTTAACCTATCTAAATCTCTTTGCAGCCTCTCTGTGTCCTCTACACAACCTGCTTTCCCAGTAATCTTTGTGTCATCTGCAAATTTTGTTACACTGCACTCTGTCCCCTCTTCCAGGTCATCTATGTATATTGTAAACAGTTGTGGTCCCAGCACCAATCCCTGTGGCACACCACTAACAACCGATTTCCAACCCGAAAAGGACCCATTTATCCCGACTCGCTGCTTTATGTTAGCTAGCCAATTCAATATCCATGCTAATACATTTCCTCTGACTCCGTGTATCTTTATCTTCTGCAGTAACTTTTTGTGTGGCACCTTATCGAATGCCTTTTGGAAATCTAAATACACCACATCCATCGGTACACCTCTATCCACCATGCTCGTTATATCCTCAAAGAATTCCAGTAAATTAGTTAAAACATGATTTCCCCTTCATGAATCCATGTTGCGTCTGCTTGATTGCATTATTCCTATCTAGGTGTCCCGCTATTTCTTCCTTAATGATAGCTTCAAGCATTTTCCCCACTAGAGATGTTAAACTAACCAGCCTATAGTTACCTGCCTTTTGTCTGCCCCCTTTTTTAAACAGAGGCGTTACATTAGCTGCTTTCCAATCCACTGGTACCTCCCCAGAGTCCAGAGAATTTTGGTAGATTATAACGAATGCATCTGCTATAACTTCCGCCATCTCTTTTAATACCCTGGGATGCATTTCATCAGGACCAGGAGACTTGTCTACCTTGAGTCCCATTAGACTGTCCAGCACTATCCCCCTAGTGATAGTGATTATCTCAAAGTCTTCCCTTCCCACATTCCCATGACTAGCAATTTCTGGCATGGTTTTTGTGTCTTCCACTGTGAAGACCGAAGCAAAATAATTGTTTAAGGTCTCAGCCATTTCCCCATTTCCCATTATTAAATCCCCCTTCTCATCTTCTAAGGGACCAACATTTACTTTAGTCATTCTTTTCCGTTTTATATATCGGTAAAAGCTTTTACTATCTGTTTTTATGTTTTGCGAAAGTTTACTTTCGTAATCTATCTTTCCTTTCTTTATTGCTTTCTTAGTCATTCTTTGCTGTCGTTTAAAATTTTCCCATTCTGCTAGTTTCCCACTAACCTTGGCCACCTTATACACATTGGTTTTTAATTTGATACTCTCCTTTATTTCCTTGGTTATCCACGGTTGGTTATCCCTTCTCTTACCGCCCTTCTTTTTCACTGGAATATATTTTTGTTGAGCACTATGAAAGAGCTCCTTCAACGTTCTCCACTGTTCCTCAATTGTGCCACCGTTTAGTCTGTGTTTCCAGTCTACTTTAGCCAACTCTGCCCTCATCCCACTGTAGTCCCCTTTGTTTAAGCATAGTACGCTCGTTTGAGACACTACTTCCTCACCCTCAATCTGTATTACAAATTCAACCATACTGTGATCACTCATTCCGAGAGGATCTTTTACTCGGAGATCGTTTATTACTCCTGTCTCATTACACAGGACCAGATCTAAGATAGCTTGCTCCCTTGTAGGTTCTGTAACATACTGTTCTAAGAAACAATCCCGTATGCATTCTATGAATTCCTCCTCCAGGCTACCCCGTGCAATTTTGTTTGACCAATCGACATGTAGGTTAAAATCCCCCATGACTACTGCCGTTCCTTTTTCACATGCCTCCATTATTCCCTTGATTATTGCCCGCCCCACCATGAAGTTATTATTTGGGGGCTTATAAACTATGCCCACCAGTGACTTTTTCCCCTTACTATCTCTAATCTCAACCCACAATGATTCAATATTTTGTTCATTAGAGCCAATATCATCTCTCACAACTGCCCTGATATCATCCTTTATTAACAGAGCCACCCCACCTCCTTTCCCTTCTTGTCTATCTTTCCGAATTGTCAGATACCCCTGTATGTTTAATTCCCAGTCTTGGCCACCCTGCAACCACGCTTCTGTAATGGCCACCAAATCATACCCATTTGTAATGATTTGTGCCGTCAACTCATTTACTTTATTTCGAATGTTACGTGCGTTTAGGTAGGGTGTTTTAATACTAGTTCTTAAACCATGATTTTTAGTTTTGACCCCTCCTGCAGCCCCTTTATATTCAAACGGGCACCACCATGTGAGATTTGCTCGCGGTCGTTCAAAAAACACAGGCAGCATGTCAATTTGATGCTGCTGGCTAATTTAAGTGATTTTAGCGCACAGCCCAGCGACTATCGCGTTGCTTACAGGGTGTGCGCTCAGCAGGCTGCCCAAGTTCGCGTCGCTGGAGCGAGGTTGCCTTTTCTTTAAGCTAGGCTGCTAGTTTTCAAGACAGCCTCTAGCCCTCAAAGCTGAACTGCCTTCTGCACATAAAAAAATGGTGAAAGTGAATCAACACTAACAAATGGATCAGCAGGGCATCTAGGGTCTCGGACACAGCAGTCGAGTTTTGGTGCAGGGGGTTAACAGTAGAAGAGAGGTCCTCTACTGACAGGGAGCAAGGAGTCCCT
Organism: Pristiophorus japonicus; assembly: GCF_044704955.1. Classification (NCBI taxonomy): domain Eukaryota; kingdom Metazoa; phylum Chordata; class Chondrichthyes; family Pristiophoridae; genus Pristiophorus; species Pristiophorus japonicus. Next base: position 8,043,583 of record NC_091982.1, on the reverse strand, counting down.
CCAGAAATAATGATGTGGGACCAGATTGCCGAGGCCATCACTGACAGCAGTGTTGCCCCCCCGATCATGACCTCAGATGAGTGATCAAGGTCAGCGAATGCATCTTCATAAGCTGTCTCATACCAACTGCACCGCTAGCCTTACACACTGCTCAACGCAGGACTGCTCCCCCCCCGCCCCCATCACTTACCTACCATCAATCTCTACCAAAAACGAGGCACACCTCACATTCCTAGCTTCATCTCACCCCCTTGGAGAAGACGCTGCTGGCCATTCTTGGCAACGGCATGCTGCACACTTGGCCAGTGATAGGGCTCAAAGAATACAAGATGCATGTATTCGCAAACATTATCCTCCTTCTCACATCCCACTTCCCCCTCATCTCACAATTTCTTCTGATGTATAAGCTGCACATGGTGTAAGCATGCACCTACTGCTTTACCCCTCTCCCCTCACCATAGCCCTACTTTTGCACCTTCCTCATTTCAGACACCCAAGAAATCCAGTCTGCCCAGCAAGTGGTTGACCAAGAAGAGGGAGAAGACAGCAAAGAAGTAGACGAACAAACACTGTCACTTGATTTTACATTCTAGCACCAGCTCCTTGAGGTCGTCCTGCAAGGCAATGTACAGTGCCACCCACTGAAAGTCAGCAGCATTCCACCAGCCATGCTGCAGCCACTGGGGTAGCACTGTGTAACATCACTTGGATAAACAAAGGCACATGCAAGACACTCACTAAGGTAATTCACAAGGGCGATTAGTTGATTTTTTGATGTAATATTGGATGCATGTATGGATAACATTGGATTGGAAAGTTTGCTTTGTAGTGGCTTTTATTTCAGCATTGTGGCCAAGAGGACGCTGTGATGGTCAGTCACAGAGGGTAGGTAAGATACAGGACAAATGTTGAAAGGAGAATTGGGGTTTTGTTCACTGGTACCGCAGGCGGTGATTTGATACCACATAATCCGTCCAGAAAGGGGCTGCCTCTGTTGTCTCCTTCCTTCCCCTTCTGCTATTTTCTCTTCCCTTTGTGAGCAGCTTGACCCCTTTGCTGCCTCTACTTCATCTCCATGTGATGTTGCAACCCAAGGGGGACTGCAGTTAAAGCCCACAGGACTGGGAGCAAGTAATGTTCTGAGAGGCCTTCCTTTAACATTCAAAGCCTTGCAAACTTCTAGCAGCATTCCTTGCACACTTTAACAACTGTTTAAGTGTATTGCATCAAGCCACTACTCCAATAAAATGTAAAAAAAAGTCAAAAAGCTAAAATCTAAACTTACTTGAAACAGTAGTACTGCTGCACACATGTTCTTCTGTGAGTGGTTTGAAGAGAGTGGTATCCAGAGTGGCGACGTCCAAAATCATAGTCATGCGTCAATTCAAGTGTTGCACACTGATTGACATTACAATCTGCATATTTACTTGTGGGAGGTGAGTGCAGGCCACAGCAGCACTAACAACCTCCCCAAACCGGCGGCCGCTGTGTTCTGCTCTGGCAGCAGGCAGAAGCGAGGCAGCTGCCATTTTTTTCAAGAAAACTGGCCGTCACATCTTCAAATTTCGTAGCCTATGACACCATTTATGAAACCTGGTATCCCATTTCTTTTTACAGCTTTATCAACTTGTCCTCCAACTTTTAAAGATTTGTGCACCTGAACCTCTCATTTCTGTTCCTCTACTCCTTTTGAATTTTTTACCACTTAGTGTATATCTCCTCTCTTTAGTCTTTCTCCCAAAATGTATATTTCACATTTCTCTGCATCATTTCAACTCACATCTATCTGCTCAATCTACTAACCTATGTCATCTGAAATTATTTACAGTCCTCTTCACAGTTAACTACACTCCCTAATTATGTGTTGTATAGTAATTTTGATATTGTACCTCCTGTACATAAGCCCAGATCAATTCTATATAATGGGAAGAACAATAGATCCAACACTGATCCATGGGATACACCATTGTTAACATCCCTTGGGGGTAATTTTAACTTTTATCGCTGGCCAAAACATAAGCGCTAGTCAATCAGCTGATTTTCTTTAAAGGTCATAGCTGATGTTTTGTTGCCCTGATGAAAAAGTGCTGGCAGGCTTGCCTAGGTGAGATTTTAACTCGCAAGCTTCAGGCTGCTAGTCCAGTACAATAAATACTACACTGCCCTATCCATTTGCACCCAGCAAGATCCCACCAATAGTGAATGAATGAATGAACGACCAGATAATCTGTTTTTAGTGGTATTGGTGGAGGGATAAATGTTGACCAGGGCACCAGGAGAGCTCTTCAATCCTTGAACAGTGCCATGGAATTTTTTACATCCATCTGAATAGGCAGATGGGGCTTTGGTTCAGTGTCTTATTTAAAAGATATGCCTACATTGTCTGTAAGTTATTACATCTCTAATAGTGTTGTTCACGGTAAGTTAGTAGATGCACTATCTTATCCTATATAAACATAGAAACATAGAATCATAGAAAATAGATGCAGGAGTAGGCCATTCGAGTCTGTACCACCATTCAATAGGATCATGGCTGATCATGCAACTCCAGTACCCCACTCCTGCTTTCTCTCCATACCCCTTGATCCCTTTAGCCGTAAGGGCCACATCTAACTCCCTCTTGAATTTATCCAACGAACTGGACTCAACAACTTTCTGTGGTAAAGAATTCCACAGGTTCACAATTCTCTGGGTGAAGAAGTTTCTCCTCATCTCGGTCCTAGATGGCTTACCCCTTATCCTTAGACTGTGACCCCTGGTTCTGGACTTCCCCAACATTGGGAACATTCTTCCTGCATCTAACCTGTCTAAACCCGTCAGAATTTTAAATGTTTCTATGAGATCCCCTCTCATTCTTCTGAACTCCAGTGAATATAAGCCTAATCGATCCAGTCTTTCTTAATAAGTCAGTCCTGCCATCCCATAACATAGGGGCAAATTTTCACTTTTTATGGTGGCAGAGAACTGCCGTAGTGGCTTGACCACTCGTTATACAGCCCGCTTAATTTCCCGTTACCTTTAATCAGTTATCCACATACTGCCAAAAGTGAAAATTATATCCATAGAGTACATTATGAGGAACAATGCTTTACAATGATTGAAAAGTGAAATTATTTGTTTATTACAGATTATATTACGGGAGTGTAATTGTTATTTTCAAGCTACTAAATATGTATTTGAATACTTCCCACTGTTGTCTGTATGTGTAGGCATTAACAGTTCAGCCCAGTTTAAGACAGCCAGTTTATCTCTCATCCTTTCAAAGTTTGCTTTACTTAAATTTAAAACCTTGTTTGTGACTCTCCCTTCTCCTCTCAAACCTAATATCAAATTCAATTCACGATTCCTAAGATGTTCCCTTACTGTCAGATTATTAACGAATTCTCTTTTGTTTCTCACTACTAAATCAAATATGGTGTGCTCGAGTGTCGATTCAAAATTATATTGTTCGAGGAAAACTATCCCAAATACATTCTAGAAATATCTAATATTTTTGTTGGTGGGGCCAGGAAGTGTATCAGTGATTCTTCTGGGTCCACAAATAAACTCAGGGCCACTGCCAGCTTGTCCAAGCCCACCCTCTCTCCCCCAGGATCACCTATCCTCCGAGGCTCCAACTAACCGTTGGCTCAGCGTGGGAGCCAGCCAAATTCCCGCACTGCCGGAGGTGCCGCGGGGCCAGGAGCTCGCCAGCTGAATGGAATTGCCTTGGGCCTCCTGCTGGCAAGGAGTGGGTGGCAGGAGTGCTCCTCCTGCTGGCCTTACTGTGCCGGTACTTAAAATCAGCTCCTTCAGATCTTCCAGTGAAGCATTAGCACAGACATTGGCCAGTTTATTAGCCGCTAGTCCGTTTGCTATAACTAATTGATAGTGCGAGGGTGGAGACAGCTGAGGTAAGGGCTGGGGCAGAGTCAGGTCATGGAATTAACAGACAACAACAACTTGTATTTATATAGCACCTTTAACCTAATGAAATGCCCACGGCACTTCACAGGAGTAGTATGAGATAAAAAAAATGTGACACCGAGCCGCATAAGTAGAAGTTAACGCAGGTGACCAAAAGCTTGGTCAAAGAGGTATGTTTTAAGGAGCATCTTGAAGGAGGAAAGAGAGGTAGAGAGGCGGAGAGGTTTAGGCAGGGAGTTTCAGAGTTTGTGGCCGAGGCAACAGAAGGTACAGCCACCGATGGTTGAGTGATTATAATCAGGGATGCTCAAGAGGGCAGAATTAGAAGAGCACAGACATCTTGGCAGGTTGTTGCGCTGGAGGAGGTTACAGAGATAGTGAGGGGCGAGGCCATGGAGGGATTTGAAAATAAGGATGCGAATTTTGAAATCGAGGTGTTGCTTAACCGGAAGCCAATATAGGTCAGCAAGCCCAGGGGTGATGGGTAATTGGGACTTGGTGCGAGTTAGGACACGGTCAGCCGCGTTTTGGATCACCTCTAGTTTACATAGGGTAGAATGTGGGAGTCCGGCCAGGAATAGTCAAGTCTAGAGGTAACAAAGGTATGGATGAGGGCTTCAGCAGCGGATAAGCTGAGGCAAGGGCGGAGACGGGCGATGTTACGGAGGTGGAAATAGGCGGTCTTAGTTATGCTGTGGATGTGCGGTCAAAAGCTCATTTCAGGTTCAAATATGACACCAAGGTTGTGAACAGTCTGTTCCAGCCTCAGACCGAAGTTGGGAAGAGAGATGGAGTCAGTGGCTAGGGAATGGAGTTTGTGATGGGAACCGATAACAATTACTTCGGTCTTCCCAATATTCAACTGGAGAAAATTTCTGCTCATCCAGAACTGGATGTCGGACAAACAGTCTAACAATTTAGAACCCGTGGATGAGTCGAGAGACGAGGTAGTGAGGTAGAGCTGGGTGTCATCAACGTACATGTGGAAACTGACGTGTTTTTGGATGATGTAGCCAAGGGGTAACATGTAGATGAGAAATAGGAGGGGACTAAGGAGAGATCCTTGGGGAACACCAGAGGTAACGGTGTGGGGGTGGGAAGAGAAGCCGATGCAGATAATTCTCTGGCTACGAATAGATAGATAAGAATGGAACCAGGCGAGGGCAGTCCCACCCAGCTGGACGCAGTGGAGAGGCGTTGGAGAAGGATGCAGTGGTCAACCGTGTCAAAGGCTACAGTCAAGTTAAGAAAGACAAGGAGGGATAGTTTGCCTTTGTCACAGTCACAAAGGATGTCATTTGTGACTTTGATGAGATCCGTTTCGGTACTGTGGCCGGGACAGAAACCGGATTGGCGGGATTCAAACATGGAATTGCGGGAAAGATGGGCCCGGATTTGGGAGACGACAACACGTTCAAGTACCTTGGAGAGGAAAGGGAGGTTGGAGATGGGGTGGTAGTTTGCAAGGACGGAATGACTGAGGGTTGTTTTTTTGAGAGGGGTGATGACGGCAGATTTGAGGGAGTGGGGGACAGTACCTGAGGAGAACCGTTAACAATGTCGGCTAAAATGCGAGCCAGAAAAGGACGCGGGGTGGTCAGAAGTTCAGTGGGAATAGGGTGCAGGGAGCAGGAAGTGGGTTTCAAGGGCAGGATGAGCTTGGAAAGTTCATAAGGGGAGATCGGAGAGAAACTGGAGAAAGATGTGAGGTCACTGCTAGGGCAGGGGGCTTCCTTGGAGGAAGTTTGGCCCAGTGGGCTAGGGGAAGGAAGGGAAGAGGCAGAGGCGGCCAAACGGATGGTCTCAATCTTAGAGACAAAGAAGTCCATGAGCTCCTCACACTTGTTGTCGGAGGTGAGGGTGGAGACTGGGGAGAGGGGTTTTAAAAAGACGATTAGCAGTGGAGAATAGAAGTCAGGGTTTATCTTTACATTCCAGAATGATTCTGGAACAGCGAGCAGTTTTGGCAGACGAGAGCAAGACCCGATAATGCTTTATGTGATCCAGCCAAATCGGGCGGTGAATGGGTAAACCCGCTGTCCGCCACATCCGTTCAAGTCTGCGTCTGTTGGACTTAAGGGAGTGAAGATCAGGGTTGTACGAAGGGGAATGGCAGGTGTGATAGAGAGTAATTGTTTAAATAGAGATTAGAGCATCAAAGGTGGTGGTGAGGGTGTGATTAAGCAGATCAGCAGATCAATAGCTGCAGAATGTCATGTTGAATGGAGGGCCAAAGGCTGGACAGTTGGGAGTTGATAAGTGCCGTTGTAAGAGAGTCGGGAGAGAGTTTATTCCAAGGGCGGAAGGAGGTAGGGTTGTGGGGAGGAGTGTGTGTGTGGAGGGGGGGGGGGGTGGAAAGGGGATGTGGGCGGAGAGCGATACGAGGAAGTGGTCAGAGATGGCCATATCTGCGATTGACACGATGGGAGTAGTGAGGCCACGAGAAATGGCAAGGTCGAGGGGCTGGCCGTGAATATGGGTTGGGGAGTTTACATGGAGGGAGAGATTAAGGGAGGATAGGAGGCTAGTGAACTCAGTGGAGAGAGAGCATGATGAATTGAGATGGAGACTGAAATCACAGAGGATGAGAAGTTGTTCGGTGCAAAGGCGGAGGGAGGAAAGTAGTGAAGAAATATCGGTAACATTTTGATGGTACTTGAGTGAGCGGTGGAGAAGGAGAATTTTAAATGAGAGTGAGAGAGGTGGGATAGGGTGAGATGCTCAAAGGCAATAACATTATATCACTCTTCATAATTATTAATCCTCTCAGGTTTGGCTTTAACAGTGCAATGTGGCTCTGAATAAAACACATTTTATTCTCAACTGTTGACACCTCCTTTTAATTAGAGGAATTAGATGCGAGCAGCATAAGCATTTCCATGACCACTTGGCTGGCAGTAATTTTGACGTTTCTGTTTATTAACAGATTTATAGGGCTTCAGTATTGTTTTTAAGATCGCAGACCACTCAGATCACAGGAAACAGTGACAAATCAGTCAGCAGAAAAATGACAGATGGACTCAATTTGTTTTAGAATGCATGGATTTAGCTGTGAATTACTTGAGTCTTTTATGAAAGTTACATGAATGTATTGGACAATTCAGAAATATTGTGCAATAAAATGAAAATTTGAACAATGGCCCATTTTATTATCACAACGAACCTCCCAGCAAGTTTTAGAGATTTATTTTTCCCTGTTTAGGGGAGGGAGAGATCCTAAATGAGTCATTATAGAGAACGAACATTTTCAAAACACAATGACAAGTTGCAGCACAAATAACTAGCATCACACATGAGGAAAAGCTTTCCTATAATTATACCTATTGTATGTACAGGGTGAATGTTCCTTTAAACAGCCTAACATCTAACCCCCAGTGTCACAGTAAGAGATCAGCAGCACGACAGAAATGGAAAATTATACACAATAAAAAGCAAATTATTTGTTTCTCAGTAGCTTCAGTCCATTTACCTCCTCCATCTTTAATCATTCATTGTCTGCTTCCCTGCTGCATCTCCTCCTTATCTCATTGACTGACTCCTCATCCATACTGTAATGCACTAGATGGTAGCTATAATCATGCAGCGTGATTAATTAGGTAATTTTATTTTTACTTTAGTAAATGTCAAAGCTTCATATCAATGAGAGTTTGTAAGTTAGATAATCAGTATCTGACATTGTATCAATTAGATCATTGGTTTGATGTTGACTATTCCAGCCGGAGCACTGAGGGTGTAGTTGTGTTCACAGAGACTGAACAACTAGAATCATAGATTAGTTACAGCACAGGAGACCATTCAGCCTGTCAAGCCTGTGACGGCTCGCTGCAAGATCACTTCAGCTAGTCCCACACCCCCCCGTCCTTTCCCCTAGCCCTGCAAATGTTTTTCCTTCAGATACTTATCCAGTTCCCTTTTGAAAGCCACGATTGAATCTAACTCCACCACCCTTTCAGGCAGTGCTTTCCAGATCCTAACCACTCGCTGCGTAAAAAAGTTTTTCCCTCATGTCGTCTTTGGTTCTTCTGCCAATCACCTTAAATCTGTGTCCTCTGGTTTTCGACCCTTCTGCCAATGGGAACAGTTTCTCTCTCTCTACTCTGTCCAGACACCTCATGATTTTGAATACCTTTATCAAATCTCCTCTCAATCTTCTCTGCTCTAAGAAGAACGACCCCAGCTTCTCCAGACTATGCACATAACTGAAGTCCCTCATCCCTGGAACCATTCTTGTAAATCTTTTCTGCACCCTCTCTAAGGCCTTCACATCCTTCCTAAGGTGCGAGCCCTAGAATTGGACACAATACTCTAGTTTGAGGCCAAACCAGTGATTTATAAAGGGTCATCAAAACTTCCTTGCTTTTGTACTCTATGCCTCTATTTTCAAGCCCAGGATCCCTAATACTTTATTAACCGCTTTCTCAACCTGCTCTGCCACCTTTAATGATTTGTGCACATATACCCCCAGGTCTCTATGTTCATGCACCCCCTTTAGAATTATATCCTTTAGTTTATATTATCTCTCCTCATTCTTCCTACCAGAATGTATCACTTTGCACTTTCCTGTGTTAAATTGCGTCTGCCACAGGTTCCCCCCACTCCACCAGCCTGTCCATGTCCTTTTGAAGTCTATCACTGTCCTCCTCACTGTTCACTATACTTCCATGTTTGGTGTCATCTGCAAATTTTGAAATTTTGCCCTGTACACCCAGGTCCAAGTCATTAATATATTTCAAGAAAAACAGTGGTCCTAGTACCAACTCCTGGGGAACACCACTGTACACCTTCCTCCAGTCCGGTAAACAACTGTTCACCACTACTCTCTGTTTCCTGTCACTTCGCTAATTTTGTATCTATGCTGCAAATGCCCTTTATTCCATAGGCTTCAGCTTTGCTGGCAAACCTATTATGTGGCACCTTAACAAATGTCTTTAGGAAGTTAATGTGCATCACTTTGTCCTCATCAACCCTCTCTGTTACCTTATCAAAAACTCAATCAAGTTAGTTAAACACGATTTGCCTTTAACAAATCTGTGCTGGCTTTCCTTAATTAATCCACACTTGTCCAAGTGACTGTTAATTTTGTCCCAGATTATCATTTCTAAAAGCTTCCCTGCTACCGAGGGTTTATCCTTACACCCTTTTTTGAGCAAGGGTGTAACATTTGCAATTCTCCAGTCCTCTGACACTACTCCCGTTTCTAAGGAGGATTGGAAGATTATGGCCAGTACCTCCGCAATTTCCACCTTTACTTCCCTCAGCATCCATATGTAGCAGCTCTTCCAAGCCTTTCTAGTACCTCCTCTTTATCAATTTTAAGTACAGCCAGCCTTTCTAGTCTTCTTCTTTCGTATGGTTGTAGCAAAGCAAATCAAATGTCAATATCTAAGTTGGATATCCAGGCCAAAGCTTCCGGTGTAATAGCCTGCAGGCTGCCTGCAGATTCCCCCTGAGGGCAGTGCTCAGTGATGTGCTCCAGGGTCTGATCAGGAGCTCCACAGTCACATGATGGGATGCTTTAATCTTCCACCTATGGAGAAGGTAGTAGCTTCAACCATGACCGGTTCTGAGGTGGTTGATGGTGTCCACTGTTGGCGAGGAAGGTTTGATCCTTCAGGTTGTAATGTGCAGTCCTCTAGAAGGAATCCATTCCATATGTCACAGCTCTTCCAAGCCTTTCTAGTACCTCCTCTTTATCAATTTTAATCCCATCCGGTATCTTAACTACCTCTTGTAATGTATGCACCTGTGAGTATGCTCACAGGTTTGGACAGCTGTTGCATTGTGAGTGGCTTAGCCAGTCATGTGATGTTCACAAGACTCAAAGACCTCAGTCAGTTGGGTCTAGGTCACCAATGGTGAAGCATGCAGTTGTGAGCTTAATGGATGAACTGGTAATGTGTAGTGTGATTGTTAAATCTTTGTTAATAAACCAACTAATTCTTAATAGCAATGTGTTGCCATGAATTCTTAAGCAAAGAACCTATGAAGCAAATACATTAAATCTCCTCTTTCATTATGACTTTGGCAGCATCTTCTTCCTTGGTAAAGACAGATGCAAAGTATTCATTTAGTACCTGAGCCATGCTCTCTGCCTCCATGTGTAGGTCTCCATTTTGGTCCCTAATTGGCCCCACCCCTCCTCTTGTTACCCATTTACTATTTATATGCCTATAGAAGAGTTTGGATTTCCTTTTATGTTAGCTGGCAATCTATTCTCATAATCTCTCTTTGCCCCTCTTATTTCCTTTTTCACTTTCACTCCGACCTTTCTATATTGAGCCAGGTTCTCACTTGTATTCTCAACTTGACATCTGTCATAAGCCCCCTTTTTCTGCTTCATTTTACTCTCGATCTCTTTCATCATCCAGTGAGCTCTAACTTTGGTTGCCCTATCTATCCCCATCGTGGGAATGTACCTTGACTGTACCCAAATCATCTCCTCTTTAAAGGCAGCCCTTTGTTCGATGACATTTTTTTGTGCCAATTTTTGATTCCAATTTACCCGGGCCAGATCCATTCGCCTTCCTCCAATTAAGTATTTTTTATTCTCGATTGCTCCTTGCCCTTTTCCATAGCTAATCTAAACCATTATGATCACTGTTCCCTAAATGTTGCCCTACTGACACTTGCTTCACTTGCCCCACCTCATTCCCCAGAATCAGATCCAGCAACACCTCCTTCCTCATTGGGCTGGAAAAGTCCTATCAAGAAAGCTCTCCTGAACACACTTCAGAAATTCTTCACCCTCTCTGCCCTTTACACTTTCACTATCCCATTCTATATTAGGATATTGAAGTCCTCCATTTTCACAACTCTATAGTTATTGCACCTCTCTGTAATTTCCCTGCCAATTTACTCCTCTATATCTTTCCCACTAGTTGGTGGCCTATAGAATCCACCTAGTAGTGTAATGACACACCTCTATTGTTTCTTAACTCTGACCAAATAGATTATGGCACTGGCCGCTCCAGGGCATCCTCTCTCTCCAGCACTGTAATATTCTCCATAATCAATACTGCCACTCTACCTCCTTTCTTTCCTTCCCTATCTTCCTGAACACCTTATATCCAGGAATATTTAGTACCCAATCCTGCCCTTTTTTGAGCCAGGTCACGACATCATGTTCCCATGTGGCTATTTGTGCCTGCATCTTACCAACCTTATTTACTACATTTCATGCATTTACACACGAGTACTGTAAAGCTATCTTAGACCGACTTGTTCCCTCTTAGTCTGACTCCACTTAATACCGTACTATTTCTTACTCTAGTGCTATCTTTCTCTCCCAATCCTTTGTGCACCTTGTTTCTCCTTTCCAATGCCACATCCTGGTGCACACCCACCTACCAATTTCGTTTAAACTCGCCCCAACAGCAATAGCAAAACTCCCCGCGAGGACATTGGCCCCAGCTCTGTTGAGGTGCAAGCTGTCCGGACTGTACAGGGCCCACCTCCCCCAGAACTAGTCCCAATATCCCAGGAGCCTAAAGCCCTCCCTCCTCCACCATTTCTCCAGCCACGCATTCATCTGCTCTATCCTCCTGTTTCTATACTCACTCGCTCGTAGCACTGGGAGTAATCCAGAGATTACTGTCTTTGAGGTCCTGTTTTTTAATCTCTCTCTTAGCTCCCTAATATCTGCTTGCAGGACCTCATCCCTCTTTCTAGCTAAGTCATTGATACTGATATGGACCATGACCTCTGCTGTTCACCTTCTCCCTCTTAGAATGTTCTGCAGCCGCTTAGTGACATCCTTAATTCTGGCAGCAGGGGGGCAACACACCATCCTGGAATCACGTCTGCGGCTGCAGAAACGCCTGTCTGTTCCCCTAACGATTGAATCTCCTATTACTATTGCTTTCCCGATCTTCCTCCTCCACCCCTTATATTTTGCTTGGTTCAGGTCACTGCTTCAAAGGCCGGAATTTTCATTCTTCCATGAGTGCGGGATTGGAGGTGAGTCGGAGACGTGTCCTTATCCCGCCTCCTCGCGCATTTAACTGGAGCATGTTTGCCAGCACAGCAGAGACCCAAGATGTCATGTATTCAACTGACATTGTAATCCATGTCTCAACCTACCTAAGTTGTACACCGTGAGAACACTGACCACTAGGTGGTGAACTTGTGACTTGTGGGAGACACTCCTAACCTGGACTTTCAGGTATGAAAGGGGAAGCTCCACCCACCTTCATCACTTCAGTGCTGGAATAAAGGTAACTAGTCACAGAGTGACCTTCTCTCAAGTATGGGCCTCGTGTGCATTTGTACTGTATAGTAAGGACATATCACAACTGGCAGAGGCAGGTGACCTAATTTAGATCATTATCAGCTTGTTGTCAAACCCGTAACCGCCTTTTTAACCAAACCTTTTGAATTTCTACGGGAATCAGGCAGCTTGGGAACCACGTCTGTCAAGCTGAGGTGGAAGTTCAGTGGCCATTGATCGAGGTCATTAATGTAGAGCGTGGAAAGCACAATAAATACTGACACCTGACACCTGCTTACTTTCCTAATGGAAATGTTGTTGCTAAGTGCATTTTCAGCAGATTAGGTCTCTCGGGTTTGCAAGTCTTTTCTGCAAATTTTGCTCCTACCTATCACACCATTAATTTTCTAATGCTTACTTGACCTGCCATCTATTACATCAGCATGGGTGCTGTTTATACTGTTTCACCTTGGTCCTCAGAATTGGACCACAATGACCCCTAACACCAGCAGCACCAGGAACACTAGTAGCAGCAACAACAGTACCACCAACCCTCTCCACAATAACCTGATGCTACACAGGATAGATGGCATCTGCCCAGGGCTGCACCGCACCAGAGGCGATACCCCCCAACACAGGGTATACAGGCAGAAGATGAGCTTCCACATGACTGAGCAGCAGTGCCAAAGGAGGCTCAGGTGATTATGCTAGGCCGTCGCAGACATTTGCACCTTGCTGGAGAAAGTCCGGCTGCCCATAGGTCCTGCTGGACACTCCTTACCAGTGGCTGTCAAAGTCACCGCCACCCTCAACTTCTTCGTCTCAGGCTCCTTCTAGGTATGTGCAGCAGACATTTGCGGCATTTCGCAGTCAGCCACCCACAGATGACCTGTTTGATAAGTCAGCCAATTACATCAACTGGCAGTATTACTGAGCAGGCGCTCAGCTTTGCTGCTCTGGCTGGCTTCCCACAAGTGCAGGGCTTCATCGACTGCACACATGTGGTCATCAGGGCACCCCATCATCACCCAGGAGTGTTTGTGAACCACAAGGGCCTACACTCCCTCAATGTGCAGCTGGTCTGCAACCATAGGAAGATCATGCATAGTTTTTTTAATCGCTCATGGGATGTGGGCATCACTGCCAAGGCCAGCATTCATTGCCTATCCCTAATTGCCCTTGAGAAGATGGTGGTGAGACACCTTCTGGAACTGCTGCAGTCCGTGTGGTGAAGGTACTCCCACAGTGCTGTTAGGGTGGGAGTTCCAGGATTTTCACCAGCGACGACGAAGGAACGGCGATATACTTCCAAGTCAGTATGGTGTGTGATTTGGAGGGGAATGTGGAGGTGATGGTGTTCCCATGCACCTGCTGCCCTTGTCCTTCTAGGTGGTACCTTGTAGATGGTACACACTGCTGTCACGGTGCGCCGGTGGTGGAGGGAGTGAATGTTTAGCATGGTGGATGGGGTGCTAATCAAGCGGGTTGCTTTGTTTTCTAGATGGTGTCGAGCTTCTTGAGTGTTGTTGGAGCTGACCTCATCCAGGCAAGTGTAGGGTATTCATGACTTGTGCCTTATAGATGGTGGAAAGGCTTTGAGGAGTCAGGAGGTGAGACACTCGCCACAGAATACCCAGCCTCTGACCTGCTCGTGTTGCCACAGTATTTATCATAGAATCATTTATGTGGCTGGTCCAGTTAAGTTTCTGGTCAGTAGTGATCCCCAGAAAGTTGCTGGTGGGGGATTCAGTGATGGTAATGCCATTGAATGTCAAGGGGTGGTGGTTAGACTCTCACTTGTTGGAGATAGTCATTGCCTGGCACATGTGTGGCACTTGTATTACTTGTCACTTACCAGCCCAAGCCTGAATGTCTTGCTGCATGCGGGCATGGGCTGCTCCATTATCCAAGGAGTTGTGAATGGCACTGAGCACTGTACAGTCATCAGTGAACTTCCCCACTTCTGACCTTATGATAGAGGGAAGGTCATTGATGAAGCAGCTGAAGATGGTTGGGCCTAGGACACTGCCTGGAGAAACTCCTGCAGCAATGCCCTGGCTCTGTGATGACTGACCTCGAACAACCACAGCCATCTTCCTTTGTGTTAGGTATGACTCCAGCCAGTGGAGAGCTTTCCCCGATTCCCATTGACTTCAGTTTTGCTAGGGCTCCTTGATGCTACACTCAATCAAATGCTGCCTTGATGTCAAGGGCAGTCACTCTCACCTCACCTCTGGAATTCAGCTCTTTTGTCCATGATGGGACCAAGGCTGTAATGAGGTCTGGAGCCGAGTGGTCCTTGCGGAATCCAAACTGAGCATCGTTATTGGTGAGTAAGTGCCGCTTGTTAGCACTATTGATGACACCTTCCATCAATTTGCTGATGATTGAGAGTAGACTGATACTTATTGAAGGAGCCTAACAAGAAATTTGTGACTGATGAATGGGGCAGGCATTGGGTCTGGCTCAGGATTCTTCAGTCACCAAACCTGGAAGCTCCGCTAAGCCTGGCGGAGCTGACCGGTGCCCTCGACCGGCTCTCGAGGGGAAAATCCCCAGGGCTGGACGGGCTGACCGTGGAGTTCCACAGGGCGTTCTGGGACGTCCTGGGGGGCGACTACGCGCGGGTCCTGGGGGAAAGTCTGGCGACCGGGGAGATGCCCCTCTCTTGGCGCAGGGCAGTCATCGTCCTGCTGCCTAAGAAGGGCGATCTCCGCCTCCTTAAGAACTGGCGCCCGGTCTCCCTCCTCAGCACGGACTACAAAATTTTCGCCAGGGCGATGTCTGCTCGCCTTGGTGCCGTGCTGGACCACATGATCCACCCCGACCAGTCCTACACGGTCCCGGGCCGGACAATCCACGATAACATCCATCTGGTCTGGGACCTCATCCATTGTTCCCAGGAGGCTGGTCTGTCAGTTGCCTTCCTATCCCTCGACCAAGAGAAGGCGTTCGACAGGGTGGATCACGACTATCTGCTCGGAACTCTGAGCGCTTTCGGGTTCGGGACGCATTTCGTCGCCCGGATCCGACTTTTGTACGCCGCCGCGGAGTGTCTGATTAAGGTTAATGGGTCCTTGACGGCGCCCCTTCGCTTTAGGAGAGGGGTGCGCCAGGGATGCCCCATGTCCGGCCAGTTATACGCCGTTTGCGTGGAGCCTTTCCTGCGCCTCTTGCGGACGAGGTTGACGGGACTGGCTCTGCAAGGGCCGGGCGTGGAGGTCGTCCTCTCGGCTTACGCCGATGACGTGCTCCTCGCGGTAGAGGATCCCGCTGACCTGCGGAGGATGCGTGAGTGCCAGGAGATTTACTCGGCCGCGTCCTCCGCCAGGATCAACTGGGAGAAATGTTCCGGACTCCTGGTGGGTCAGTGGCGGGTGGACTCCCTGCCGGAGGAGCTCAGGCCTTTTGCCTGGAGCACGACCCATCTCCTCTATCTGGGACTCTACCTTAGCCCCGACGAGGGAGCCTGGCCGGCGAACTGGCAGGAGCTGGAGGCCAAGGTCGCTGCTCGCCTAGGGCGCTGGACAGGACTGCTCCGAGTGCTGTCCTACAGGGGTCGAGCGCTAGTCATAAACCAGCTGGTGGCCGCAATGTTGTGGTACCGGCTGGTCACTTTGACCCCGCCCCCTGCGTTTGTCGCCAAGATACAGAAGAAGCTGGTGGACTTCTTCTGGAACAACAGGAAGCACTGGGTCTCTGCTGCGGTCTTGAGTCTCCCGCTTGAGGAGGGCGGTCAGTCGTTGGTGTGCGTCAGCGCCCAGCTCGCAACTTTCCGTCTTCAGACCCTGCAGAGATACCTTTACGTCGAGCCCCCTCCTAGGTGGTGCGCTCTGGCGAGGTATTTCTTCCGCCAGCAGCGCGACCTCAATTATGACACGCAGCTCCTGTTTGTGAACTTGGGGGGTGCTAGGACCGCCCTCCGGGAGCTGCCTGTCTTTTACAGGGAACTCATCAGGGTCTGGAACAAAGTCTCCACCAAGCGCAGCTCTCCGCCGGCTGGAGTGGCGGCCGTCCTGCAGGAGCCGCTGCTCGGGAATCTGTACCTCCACGACCGAGGTTTTATGTGGCGGTCGGAAGAGAGGGCTGTGGCTGGTGAGGTGACCAGGGTCAGGGACCTGCTCGATGGCGGAGGAGCGGGCTGGATGGCGCCAGACACGCTGGCGCGGCGCCTAAATTCTGCCAACGTCCGCCACGCGGCCGATGCCATCGAGTCGCTAAAAACAGCTCTGGGCCCTGACTTCGTTAGGTGCATCGAGGAGGCTCAAGCACGTGGGGAGATCCCGTCCGAACTGACCCCCGTCCGGACGGAATTCCTCATCAGCGCCAAACCCCGGAACCTCCCTCGGGGGCCGGCGCCTCACAACTTGAGCCGCCTCGGGGAAATCCCCTCCGTGCCTTTCAGTTCCGCGCGGAGGGGTTTCTTGTACGGGCTGCTCCTGCACACTCTCAACTTTGCCATCCTCGCCTGCTGTCCGGACACGCCATGGCGTACCATCTTGCCGTCCGGAGGAGGCGGGGGTCCCCGATGGAGGGCACTCTACGCAGGGGTCCTCCCACTATTCGCCGGGGACTTGGCCTGGAGGGTGGTGCACGGAGCAGTGCCGTGCAACAAATTTTTAAGCCGGTTCACGGACTCCCAGGCCGCCTGCAATTTCTGCGGTCTGGAGGAGTCCGTGTTCCATGTTTTTATTGAGTGCACAAGGTTGCAGCCCCTGTTCCATTATTTGAAGGGGCTGCTCCTGAAATTCTGGCTGCACTTCAGTCCCACTCTCCTGATCTTTGGGCACCCTGTGCGGAGGGGAGCGGGTAGGTCCGAAGGCCTCCTCGTAGGACTGCTCCTGGGCACGGCCAAGGGTGCCATCAGCCGGTCCAGGCAGCGGGCGGTCGAGGGGGTCGTTCAACCTGACTGCCTGCCTCTCTTCCGCTCTTACATCCGGTCCAGGGTGTCCTTGGAGATGGAGCACGCGGTGTCCACCGGTACGCTCGCGGCCTTCCGCGAGAGGTGGGCACCGGAGGGACTGGAGTGCATCATCACGCCCGGCAACCAAATTTTAATTTGATTTTATGTTTTAAAGTTTAATTTGTTTTAATTGCCGGGGTTTTTAGTGTCCCCCTCCCCTTTTATAGGGGGCACTTGGAAAAAAAACTGATTTTAGTGCCCAAAAAACCCCCCAAAAAACACAAAAAATCACCCCAAAAAAAACAAAAAAAAACCCCCAAAAAAGAAAAGGGCCTTGTGAAATGTTTGTAGTGTTCCCCAGATCGGGGGGGCACTTGATCTAATGTTTGTTTTGTTTACTCAAAAAGAGTTGCACTATAAAAGCTTCTACTTCACACCTGTTCACTTTCCAAGCACAGCGGCTGTTGGTTTCTCCCTTTGGAACTCAGATTGAGCCTCATGCAGGTTGCAAATGTTTGATGCAAACTTTCCAGCCAGTGTCATCTCATTGCAGCAAGCTCTCTCACCATTGACAGATTGCTTCTGTTATCTCAACTTCAACTGCGATCTATTCCATCAGCATGGGTGCCCTTTATACTCTCCCATTTTGGTCCTCAGAATCCCACCACGATTAGCCCCAACACCAGCAGGACCAACAACAAAACCAACCTTCTCCTCAATCAATTGATGCTGCACAGGACACAGGGTATCAGCACCCGACCACATTGCTGCCCGGGACGCCAGGGATGGCCTCACCATGGCCAGATTTACTTCACGTGACGCTGTACACCCTGGCTGCCACATGATGCGCCACATTGGTACCACCCCACACCAACACCACAAAGCATCCCTACAATGCCCACGCCATTCCTTTCACACTCATCACCATTGCAGGGGGTACTGTTATGTCTCACCATTCACTGCAACTTATTAAGCCACTTCCAAAGGTGCACACAAATTTGTCCAAGGACGCAAAGTGTTGAAAATAAAGCTTTCAATGTTTGACAACACATTAACAGAAACTTTACATTAACATTACATAAAACACTCAAGTTCATACCCTTGTATGCTGTTAGTTGGTATAATTGCACTAGGATGAGGGTGAGTGTGAGGAGTGGCTAGTGAGATGGGGATATGATAATACAGAGAGAGGGATGGGTGGAGGTGCAAGGTAAGTTGATGTGAGTAAGAATGTGCAGGAGTAGGGTAGGGAAGGCAGAGTGATGGGGATGTGATGAGAGGTACAGCAGGATGAGGTTGAGTGTAGCTTTGTACTCACGTTACCTGATCTAATGAATCATTGCTAGGTTTGCACCACTGTACCCAGGGCCTTCTGACCACATCCCTGCTTGTGCCCTCATCCGCAATGTGCAACCAGGCTGCGTTGGTGTCCTGGGGAGGTCTCTTCTGCCCATGAGAAGGGAAGAGGACCTCCCTGAATGCTGTGACTTCCTCCATAAGCATATGGAGGGCCTGGGTGCAGCTCTGCACCTTTGTGCAATGCGTGTCAGTGTTTGCAGCACCTCAATGCTGTAGAACACTGACAGTACAAATGCCAAAATACATTTGAACATGGTCCCTTTGAGGAAACCAGCTGATGACGCATCATCAAATGACATCATCAGACCCGCTTCCTCTAATTGGCCGTGAAACACGCTGGGCCAGCTTAACAAGCCCCATCAGGGGAAATTCATTTCACAGAGTGGGATGGAGCCAACAACGAGATCGGGATTCACCACTGCATCGCCCGGCCTGGACCCACCAAGGTCAGCAAAATCGCCGCCTACGATTTGGAATTGTATGGGGGAGAAATTGCATAGCGTCCCGTTAGCAGCGATAACTTTTGCGCTAGCGCAAACGTATCGCTGGGCGCTACGCGAGGGACTCCAACTCAAACTTCCAGTTTAATGCTCTATGAAGGAAGTGGAGCGCTAAATCAAGCGCTACCACTTCCCTTGGGAGGGCAGGAGCGGCAGTAGTGGAGCAGCGCTGCCCAATGTCGAGGGCTGCGCTGCTGGCAATGGGAGGTTCCTTCCCTCCCTTAAAGGGAAGGGCCATCGCTGCAGGCTCTGCAACGAAAAGAGGTCATTTGTTGCGGACGGCAGACGCGATCTGCGATGATCAGCCCAATCACTCTAGCAGAGTGCAGGGCTGTTCCGTCGCGGCCCAAGAAAATCCTGAAAAATGAACATTGGGCATGATAACAAATTTTCCCCCCCCGTAACCATCATCCCCTTTAAACAGCTCTCCAGACCATCCAGCCTCCCGAATAATGCCTCCTGCAACTGTCGGTGTTGTTCACCGGCGATGCTGCAGGGGGCAGAACCGAGGTTCAGGTGTAGCAATTGATGGCAAATTGGGAGATGTTGGAGCTGTCTCCTGTCGCACACTGGAAGGATCCACTGGTGTAGAAATTGAGTGCGATGGTGACCTTGACTGCCACTGAGAGAGCTGTTCACACCTGATCGAAGGCTCAAAGTCTGGTTGCAGGAGGTGGCAGAGCTTGGTGATCAGGTCCTTGCTTAAGTGCAGCCAGGGGACGTGGGCCAATTTTTATTCAGGGGCGCTACCGGGGCGCTGTATACGGTGATACCGTCTGTATCGCCATGTGCAGCAGAGCGGGGCGCTACATGTTACCGCCGCTGCTGCCACAAAACTCCCACCGAATTTGGCGGGAGATGCTGTTCTCGTCGCGTCCGGTCGCAAACTTGTTTGCCCTAGGGGCGCTAAGGAGAGGCGCAAAGTAGCCCAATTTCTCCCTCAAGGTTCATTATCGATAAATTCTAATCTTCAGGCTGGAAGGTATAAACTGCCCAAGTATGAGACAGTTGATAACAAGCCTATCAGTCACATCTCAAATGGCTCAATGGGCTGTGAAGCTCCAAGACTATCTCTGGTAGCAAATTGAGTACAACAGGATAGAGCTGAGAGGTGTAGATAAATGTGAAGGTTTTGATTTTCACAAAACTAATTTTAGATTAAAGTTGTTGAGGCCAATTCACTAAATACATTCAAAAAGGAGTTAGATGTAGTCCTTACTACTAGGGGGGGATCAAGGGGTATGGCGAGAAAGCAGGAATGGGGTACTGAAGTTGCATGTTCAGCCATGAACTCATTGAATGGCGGTGCAGGCTAGAAGGGCCGAATGGCCTACTCCTGCACCTATTTTCTATGTTTCTATCCACGAGTTTGATATTGTTTCACTCTAGGGGAACTCCAGGTGACAGTAATGCTGGTGAGTATCATCTTTTTAGTTCCTGGCAGTACCATTGGGGTAAGTGGCCAACTGTTAAAGCAGTGCATTGAACTATTGTGACCGAAACCTATTAAAGTGCCAAGCAGACGAGAGGTAGTGAGTGAAAGTACCCGGTGGAATCTCCATACTTTCAATCAATATATAACTTTAACCTTTAGTGATCCATCCTTACCTTGTACCTGCCCTCTCAATACTTTTGCCTACAATGGGAGTTTCACAATTAAGATTGCAACCTTCCAACCTATTTGCCCCAGGATCATTATCTCACAGCTGCATGTGGAATTATTTTACAGCATTTCTCTTGCCTTCACTCACTGGAGATAAAGGCCTGGCAGTTTTAATAGAAAGCTTTCATTACTGCTATGGATGCTGGGATAGTGCCATATGTAGTGTTCTCATTCTGTCCCGCGAACGATGAGGAGAAAATAGAAATGGAGCCAACTTGTGGATGGTGAATAAATCAAAGAAGTGAAGCACTTCATCAGAGAAATGAGCCTCCTTTCATTGTTACCAGTCCACAGGTTTAAAATTGTTCACTGACTTTATGACAGATAAGCCCATTATATACTAGGTTCAGTCCTCTTTTTATAAGGGAGAATGGGGTTTCCACGACTTCAAATGTATCTGGTGTTAGCTCCAAGACCAAAAGAGAAATCCTTAAAAAGACAGAAAAGGGAAGAGAGGATAAGCAGTGTTCAAATACTTCGCCACCTATCCTGAACCTTGCCTCCATCTCAGCCTCATACAGTTTTGTACTCGGTAAAAGGTGACAGGAGTAGCTCCTAACAGCAAACCTAACAGTAACACGAGCACTCTGATTCATGACCAACAAGCCCTTGTAAAACCCCTTATTAATTTTCAGCAGCTAACACAAAGTGACAAGTTGCAATTTTTCACAAGTCCACTGAGAGTGTGTCTATGTTGTGATTGAGTTAAAATTAATGATGGTGACACTGCCACTTTATGGACAGTACAGATGGAACAGGGTAAGCGCTGGTTATTAATGAGGTTACTGTTTGATGCATTGGATAGTAAATGTTGATTTATCCTGTAGTCTCTGCCTGTTTATTTGCTGAGCACAATCCTCTGTCTGAATTTAACTTTCCTGGAAAATTATGGGCTGCAATATTAATCCTACCTGCCTGGTAGTTTATGTTGCCACTCTGGAACTGTCGGGAGCTGACAGGTTGGGATTTTTAACTTGCTCAGTTGAGCAGATGGCAAAAACCTCCACCCAAAGTTGGCGGGTTCCTTTTTTACATATGCATGTGGGTGTAGCAGAGAGTGGATAGGAGCCAGAAGAGGCCCAAAAGTTTTTTTAAAAAACTTTCTTTCTGGGGCCAGGAGGAGCAGGATTATTCCCACACACCACAGGGGAAGCTGAGGCCTCCCCAGCCATAGACTTCCACTGCTCCCCCCTCAGTACCAGCAGCTAATGTGTCACCTTTTGCCCATAAAGGGCAGGCATCCAGCTGGAGGGATTTAAATAAGGCCTGGGAGTGAAAATACCCCAGACATCATTTATAACTCATGTTTCTAACTCACATGCTATCCATTGGTCTAAAACTGTCCCACAGTTAAAATTGGGATCAATTGGTGATAATTTGGAGCCATGACTGCAAACAAAACAGTAATTGTTCTGTCTGCCCTGATCAGCAAAATTCAGCACTGAACCCACTCATATTTAGGAAACAAATAGCGAGTAAATTGACATCGAGCTTTAAACCAGCTGTGGATGTAAGCATGCAGCACTAATTAACAATCTCACTAAGAGGGACCACAATAACTGCCAACTGTGGGAAATGGAAAATGACACATTATCGCAGTAAGAAGTTACTCTTCTGAGGTTGCAGCTGGGACCTATTGGGTATGAACTGGTCAAGGCACTAAGGGGGAGAAATTCACCTCTGCCCGAAACGGGGTGGACCTACTGTTTTTGAAGTGATCTGGTCGCCGCATTGGATACGACGGCCCATCCGTCGAAATTCAGCTCCTCGGGGTTGTTTCCAGCGGGGCGGAAGTGGATCATCATGGGGGTGGAAGTGGGGGTGGGGCGGAGTGGCTGTCAGTAGCTGGGCGGAAGTGGGGGGCGGGGCGGAATGTCCACCGCTGTCAGTCATCAGCGCCGGGCTGATGACATCATCGTACTGGCGCGTCACGACGTCTCTTCCCTTCAGTTAAAGGGCAGGGCCACTGCGAACTCTGCATTCATTTTAGTTAGGTCCACTGGGCCACCAGGAAGGGTTTTGGACAGGCCAGTGGCCTGGCACCCAAGAGGGGGTGCCAGACTGCCTGTTGGCGGCCCGGCCAAACTCACGGCCATAATTGTCGGCCCAACCTGGCAGTCGGCCGACAAAAAAAAACACGTCATCTGTTGTATATGTATACTTGCATTTACTCTGTACAGCCACCAGAGGGCTCATCTCCTGGAGTCCCAAGGGATCCCATAATCCCTTGGGAGCACAGGTATATAAAGAGGCTTCATAGGTTGGAGAGGCAATTTGGAGACCTGCAATAAAAGACTAAGGTCACACTTTACTTTGAGCTCACAGTGTTCAGTCTGACTCTTTCTCCATACACAATAACTGGCGACGAGATACAGATAACGAACCCAAAGATGCAGAGAACAGTGGGCATCCTGGAGAAATTCTCGGAGGGAGATGATTGGGAAACTTTTGTGGAGCGACTCGACCAATACTTCGTGGCCAACGAGCTAGATGGGGAAGAGAGCGCTGCCAAACGCAGGGCGATCCTCCTCACCATCTGTGGGGCACCAACATATGGCCTCATGAAGAATCTGCTCACTCCAGTGAAACCACGGAGAAATCGTACGACGATTTGTGCACACTGGTCCGAGAGCATTTGAACCTGAAGGAAAGCGTTCTGATGGCGAGGTACCGGTTCTTCACCCACAAAAGGTCTGAAGGCCAGAAAGTGGCGAGTTATGTCGTCCAGCTGAGACGCCTTGCAGGACATTGCGAATTTGAAGGACATTTGGTGCACTTGCTCAGAGACTTTTTTGTACTTGGCATTGGCCACGAAACCATACTTCGCAAACTTTTGACTGTAGAGACCCCAACCCTGAGTAAGGCCATAGCGATAGCCCAGGCATTCATTGCCACCAGTGACAATACGAAGCAAATCTCTCAGCACACAAGTGCTGCTACAAGTACTGTGAACAAAGTGATGTTGTTTTCGAATCGTAACATACAGGGCAAGTCACACATGCCTGCAGCTACATGTCCGCAGAAGTCTCAGAGTCCACCATCGAGGGTGATGAATGCAAGGCCATTAACACCTTGTTGGCGCTGTAGGGGTGATCATCGTTTCCATTCATGCCGATTCAAAGGATACGTTTGCAAGGGCTGTGGAACAATAGGACACCTCCAACGAGTGTGCAGGCGTGCTGCTAAGCCTGTTAAACCTGCAAATCACCACATTGCAGAGGAGGACAGATCCACGGAGGATCACTACGAACCAGAGCCTCAAATAGAGGAGGCAGAGGCACATGGAGTGCACACATTCACCACGAATTCTCCCCCGATAATGCTGAATGTTGAACTAAATGGACTCCCGGTGTCAATGGAGCTGGACACGGGTGCGAGCCAGTCCATCATGGGCAAAAAGACTTTCGACATCTTGGTCACAGGTCGGAACACAGCTGAGCATC
This sequence comes from Pristiophorus japonicus, assembly GCF_044704955.1. NCBI lineage: Eukaryota > Metazoa > Chordata > Chondrichthyes > Pristiophoridae > Pristiophorus > Pristiophorus japonicus. Next base: position 8,019,603 of record NC_091982.1, on the reverse strand, counting down.
TGCAGAACCTGGATGAGTTTCTTAGTCGACTCAACTGCGTGGGGCTCAGGTTAAAATGCTCGAAGTGCATTTTCCTGGTGCCTGAAGTGGAACTCTTGGGAAGGAGGATTGCGGCGGACTGCCTCAGGCCCATCAATGCGAAGACGGAGGCAATCGAGAACGCACCGAGGCCACAGAACGAAACAGAGCTGCGGTCGTTTCGGGGACTCTTGAACTACTTTGGTAACTTCTTACCGGGTCTCAGCACCCTGCTAGAACCACTGCATGTCTTACTACGAAAAGGGGGCAAATGGGTTTGGGACAAAAGCCAAGAAAATGCCTTTGTAAAAGTGAGAAAGTTGTTATGCTCAAACAAATTGCTTGTGTTGTACGATCCATGTGAGCATTTGGTACGAGCATGTGTTGCGTCGTCATATGGCGTCGGGTATGTATTGCAACAAGCTAATGATTTTGGGAAACTGCAACCAGTTGCTTATGCATCCAGGAGTCTGTCCAAGGTTGAGAGAGCCTACAGCATGATTTAAAAAGAAGCGTTAGCGTGTGTCTATGGGGTAAAGAAAATGCCTCAATACCTGTTTGGGCTAAAATTCTAATTGGAAACTGACCGGAAGCCACTTATATCCCTGTTTTCCGAGAGTAAAGGAATCAATACCAACGCATCGGCCCACATCCAGGAATGGGCGCTCATGTTGTCCACATACAACTATGTCATCCGCCACAGGCCAGGCACAGAAAACTGCGCTGATGCTCTCAGCAGGCCGCCATTGCCCACCACGGGGGTGGAAATGGCGCAGCCCGCAGATCTAGCCATGGTTATGGAAGCATTTGAGAGTGAACAATCACTAGTCACTGTCCGGCAGATCAAAACCTAGACAAGCCAGGACTCCTTATTATCTCTAGTCAAAAGCTGGAGATTAAACTAGAAGCTGGTCCAGTGTCCCAGTGGAAATGCAGGAAGAGATAAAGCCGTTCCAGCGGCGCAAAGATGAAATGTCTATGCAGGCAGACTGCCTTCTGTGGGGAAATCAAGCAGTGGTCCTCAAGAAGGGCAGAGACACCTTCATCAATGACCTCCACAGTACCCACCCAGGCATCGTAATGATGAAAGCGATAGTCAGATCCCACGTGTGGTGGCCCGGTATCGATGCGGACTCAGAGTCCTACGTTCACAGATGTAATACATGCTTGCAGTTAAGCAATGTACCCAGGGAGGCGCTGCTAAATTTATGGTCTTGGCCCTCCAAACCGTGGCCTAGGATACACATCGACTATGCAGGTCCATTCTTGGGTAAAATGTTCCTTGTGGTTGCAGACGCGTACTGCAAGTGGATTGAATGTGAGATAATGTCGGCTAGCACGTCCGCTGCCACTACTGAAAGCCTGCGGGCCATGTTTGCCACACACGGCCTACCCGATGTCCTGGTGAGCAACAACGGGCCATGTTTCACGAATGCTGAGTTCAAAGAATTCATGACCCACAACGTGATCAAACATGTCACATCTGCCCCGTTTAAACCAGCGTCCAATGGTCAGGCAAAGAGAACAGTGCAAACCCTCAAGCAAGGCTTGAAGAGGGTAACTGAAGGCTCACTGCAGACTTGCCTATCCCGAGTCCTGCTTAGCTACTGCACAAGACCCCACTCTCTCACTGGAATCCCATCTGCTGAACTACTCATGAAAAGAGCACTGAAGACAAGGCTCTCGTTAGTTCACCCTGATCTACATGAACAGGTAGAGAGCAGGCGGCTTCAACAAAGTGCATACCATGATAGCGCAAATGTGTCACGTGAGATTGAAATCAATGATCCTGTATCTGTCTTAAATTATGGACAAGGTCCCAAGTGGCTTCCCGGCACTGTCGTGGCCAAAGAGGGGAGCAGGGTGTTTCGGATCAAACTTTCAAATGGACTCATTCACTGGAAACACTTGGACCAAATCAAACTCCGATTCACGGACTATCCTGAGCAACCCATCTTGGACCCTACCTTTTTTGACCCCCCAACATACACACCAGTGGCACCCAGCACCACGGTTGACCACGAAGCAGAACCCATCATCCACAGCAGCACTGCAGGGCCCAACACACCAGGCAGCCCAGCAAGGCCAGCTGCACAGCAGCCCAGCGAGGGCCCAACAAATGGTTCAACAACACCAGCTTTCACACCGAGAAGATCAACCAGGGCAAGAAGGGCCCCAGATTGACTCACATTGTAAATAGTTACACTATTGACTTTGTGGGGGGGGTGGTGGAGGGGAGTGTTGTTATATATGTATACTTGCATTTATCCTGTACAGCCACCTGAGGGCTCATCCCCTGGAGTCCCAAGGGATCCCATAATCCCTTGGGAGCACAGGTATTTAAGGAGGCCTCACAGGTTGGAGAGGCACTCTGGAGACCTGCAATAAAAGACTGAGGTCACCCTTTACTTGGAGCTCACAGTGTTCAGTCTGACTCTTTCTCCATGCACTACATCTCTCTCTGATAGCAGCGCCACCTCCCCTGTAAGGGTGGCCATGCTGCCATTTCACACGGAGTGCACTGACCAGTAGCAGGGCCGCTCCTGCGGGATAATTTCTGGTCAGGGGCAATTTTCGTAGGGAAATTTCGCAAGAGGGTCCCCGCCAGATGGTAAGGGGCCGGCGCAGGGTCCTGGATACTGCTCCGCTCCTGAGGAAGGGCAATTTAAAAAATGGCGGTCCCTCCTCGGAGCGTTGGCGGCCATTCCGCGTCACCTCCATGGCCACCGCTTTCAGGCGGTCAGAGTCCTTATTGGAAGGGACAATTTCAGCCCTTAAGTGTTCCATTTTAATGGGGCAGATTTTGCGGTTGGCATGACGGCACCTTTGAAATTGCCCGCATGCTCGGGATTTCCGCGTATGCTACGTCCCGAACTTGCGATCTGCCAATGTATGCCTTGACAGAGGATCTGCACTGCTTTGGAAATCCCAATTGCTGACGCAGAGTTAGGCTAATTGCCCACCAACTACCCAGCAATTATGTAGGAAAATTTTACAGTTGATGCAAACCGGCACAGGGTCTGTTTGCATCAGCATAAGGGGATTGATAGAAACAGTTACTCATTCTGTTGTAAAACTGTCCGAAACACTTCCAATGATTAATGTACAGATTTTTCAGATCTTTGTTTGGGCCCTATTGTATTTATGTTTGTATCACCTGTTCATGTTATTTTATGTGAAATTTCACAGAGCTTCAACAATTTATCAGAACTTTAATTCCTAAATTAGATTTAAGAATTAATTCCCAAATATTTTTTTTTCCCTAGTCCTTATAATTATTCTGAAAATACATCGGGTGAAATGCAACTTAAAGAAAGTTGCCCGTTTTGGAGGTAGACACTTTCGCTTTGGTATACCAGGCCCACGTGATCCCTGTTACGCTGCTGCACACGCTTCACTCCTGGGATCCGTCGGCCTTTATGCTGCCCTCCCGTACACAGCGTCAGGGAGCAAGTTCATGAAAGGAGGACCCCCATCAGGTAAGTTTGTGTTCTTTTTGCAGGTCGGTGGTGTACTCCAAAGCTACGCCGCCAACGGAAATTTCCGGGACAAAGTGTTTGCAATTTATATAGAAATACTGAGCAGAGAAAATATTCCTCAATGAAGTTATGACACCACGACATGTAATAACCAGAGCTACCCTTCCCCCATTGCTGGGCGAGAGTACAGGGAGCTTTACTGTTTCTACTGTGCGGTACCTGATTTAGGATTGCTTGATCCTGAGAAATCCGAGCAGTGCTGCTTTTGGCCTCACAATTACTCCCCTTGCCTCTCACTTCCTCACACCTGTGCCATCTTTAACACACGAGCAACACTATTCTACCCTGAAAGTCACATCCTCACAACTTTTCACCAGCACACTCAGGAACATGCTCTTTGTCTTCTTGCAGGAGAAGCTGGTACATAACAACAGGGAGCAGGCATGGACAGGAGGAGGGACATCATTGATCCACATCCTCTACCTCTTTGAAGAGATCACCATGGATATTATGGCTAGGGGGGCGCATCAGGATTGTGACTGGTGAGGCTGGAGGATCAATTCTGCAGGGTGTTGGGAATTTTTTCCCCTCTTTTTCTCTTCTCACTGAAATCTCTCCCTAGATACACTCTAAATGTCAAACTGATGGTGCTTTGAGCTGACACTCATCGGTCTCATCTGCCTACCCTTGCTAACCCTTGTCCTTCTCTTCCCGGTCCTGCTCCATTGCAAAGGAAGAGGAAAACCTTCTAGAATGCAGACCAGCACTCAACCTGACTCTTGCAGGCACTGCTCAGAAATTGGCACCCCGTGTAATATAGAGGATCAACTAGTAGGGTCTGCACTGGGAGATTCACTTAACAGAGGTCAGCCCAGTGCGCAGGAGCAAGAGCAGAGGAACAGAACAGCCCAGGAACCAGCTCGCCATTTGCATCCTGGATACTGGCCTTGCTGCAGAGAGCACAGACGATGACTGCAAAAGCCCAACATAGAGAAGAAGACTGATTGCTATGCATGAAAAACTATTTAGTGCACTGGACTGCACGCCAGCGAGCCTGCGCACACCATCAAAGAGCATGGAAAAGTTCAGCTCCAACTTTTGTGCGGTACTCCAGTGGGGCTCAGAGACAATACAGTCAACCATGAAGCATGTGGCCAACTGTATGAACACTGCTCAGGGCCCGCATTATTGGAATCTCTGGTGACAGCTCAAATTGCTGCCATCTTGGTTCTGGGTTCCAACATTACCTCTGGTTTTCAAAGCACGAAGAAGACCATGGATAAGGGCTTACATAGCGTCATCTCATTCCTGGACTCTGCTCTCATGTAGAGCAGTGCGAATGCTGAGGCACAGCCCCATGACAGTGGCAAGGGAGAGGCTGATGCTATTCTTCCTCAGGATAATAGCATCCCTGCACTCCCGCCAGAGCCTGAGCTTCACATTGCCCACCATGGCCATCTCGTGCCCTCAGTGGAAGTTCTGCAGCCTTCCACATCCCATGTCCCATGTTGTTGCCACTGTGGAAGCCAAGTTGGATCCCCATAATAGGAAAATGAGGACAGGCGTTAAGGATTTGCATGAGGGTGATGTTTAGTTTTCAAACTGCACTGTAAAGAACCATGAAATTAACTATTCTCAACCAGTTTGCTCTTGTGCAGCAGTTTCTTTGGGCTGCTGTTTGAGTTGAATATGAGGGCATTCATCAGATGGGTATAAAGGATGGGTGTGATGGCAAGAGAGATTGTTGGTGCATTTGTGCCGGGGGGGGTTGGGGGGGGGGGGCGGTGTGGAGGGATGATTTAGTGGAACCGTTCATTGATAATCTGCTGACACACAGCTCTGGCAGCTGGCAGTACTGATTCCTGTTGCACTTCCTGTTCATCTTCTGCTTCCTGGTCATCCGCTTCATCTTGTTCCTCCACGTCTTCCTCCTGAGGTTGTTCCCTTAGCAGGGTAAAGTTGTGGAGAATACAGCAGACGACGACAATTCTAGAGACCCTCTCAGGGATGTACTGAAGACTTGTCCAGGCAGCGGACACCTGTATTAGAATGCTCTATCAGGTTTGCTCTATCAGGGCTCTGGTTGGGACGTGGCTTTAATTGTTGTTTGTGACCTGGTGCTGGGATACAGGTCACATTGCTTAGTCATGGTCTCCCTAGTAAAATAGAGCCATTGGACTCACTGTAGTTGAGTTAGAACATTCTGTTGCAGAAAAACGGTGTGGTGTAAGGTTTCCCGAGCTCTACCCTCCTTTGCTCACTTGTGTCAGTAGCTGCAGGTCTCTGCTGTCTTTCTTGCTGCTCCTCCTTATCCTCCCCCAGCCCCAACGGCAGACCCAGCAGCAGAAACATCTTCAACAATAAGGAGCTGAAAGCAATGCATAGACAATGCTGGTGCTCCAAAAACTCACATCGTGCTCACACAGTGCTGTGAAGTAGGGAGTTCCAGGATGTTGACCCAACAAAGTTAAAGGAATGGAAATATATTTCAAAGTCAGGGCTTGGAGGGGAACTTGAAGTTGATGGTGCTCCCATCCTTCTGCTGTTCTTGCCCTTCTAGGTGATGGATGTCGTGGTTTTGAGAGATGATGCTAAAGAAGCATTGGCGGTTGTACACACAGCAGCCACATTATGTGGTGGTGGAGGGGCTGGATGTTTAGTCTAGTTGATGAAGAGCCGATCAAATGGACTGCTATGTCCTGGATGTTTTTGAGTTTTTTTAGTGCAGTTGGTACTGCGCCTATCAAGGCAAGTGGAGAGTATTCTATCACACTCCTGACTTTTGTTTTGTAAGTGATGGAGAGGCTTTGGGGAGTCAGGGAGGTAAGTCACTCACCTCAAAATCCCCAGCCTGTGACCTGTTCAAGTAGCCATGGCATTTGTGTGGCTGGTCCAGTTGAGTTTCTGGTCACTGGTGACCCTCTGGATGTTGATGGTGGGGATCCCAACCAATGTTCCCTCTAATTATTTTTGGATGCATGGCCCCTTTAATGAGCTGTGCGGTCCATTCAAATTTCCGCACATGCGCGGTATTTCCATTTGAAAGCCAGTGTGCGGCCTGCATGGGACCTCCAGACTACTGCACGGCTATGCAGATTAACGGGAACATTGGTCTCAACAATGGTAGTGCCATTGAATGTCAAGAGGAGGTGATTAGGCTCCTTCTTGATGGAGATGGTAATTTCCTGACATTTGTGTCATGCTCATGTTACTTGGGACTTATCAGCCCAACCCTGGACGTTGTTTAGGTATTGTTGCATGTGGACACGGACTGCTTCATTATCTGAGGAATTGCAAATAGAGTTGAATATTGTGCAATCATCAGGAACAGTCTTACTTCTGATGTTATGATGGAGGGAAGGTCATTGATGAAGCAACTACAATAGTTAGGCCCAGGGCACTGCCCTGAGAAACTCCTGCAGTGATGTCCAGGGATTGAGATGATTGGCCTCCAGCAACCACAATCATCTTCCTTTGTGCCAGGTGTGACTCCAGCCACTGGAGAGTTTACCCCTGATCCAAATTAACTTGGCTCCTCGGTGCCACAGTTGTCAAATGCTGCCTTGATGTCAAGTGCAGTCACTCTAATCTCATCTCTGGAATTCAAGTCTTGTGTCTATGTTCAGACCAAGGCTGTAATGAGGTCTGGGGATGAGTGGGCATGGCAGAAACTAAACTAAGCATCAGTGAGCAGGTTATTGGCGAGTAAGCGCTGCTTGATAGAGCTGTTGATGACTTTATACATCACTTTGCTGATGATTGGGAGTAGGCAATAATTTTCTGCATTGGATTTGTGGACAGGATACACCCAGGCAATTGTTGGATAGATATCAATGTTGTAGCTGTACTGGGATAGCTTGGCTAGAGGGGTGGCTAGTTCTGAAGCACAGGTCTTCATCACTACAGCTGGGATCTTGTCGGGGCCTGTAGCCTTTGCTGTGTCCAGTGCACTCTGCCATTTCTTGATGTCATGAGGAGTGAATCAAATTGGCTGAAGACTGTCATCTGTGATGGTGGGGATCTCAGAAGGAGACCAAGAACTATCATCCACTGAGTATTTCTGGCTGAAGATGGTTGCAAATGTTTTTTTTGCAGTCATGTGTAGGGCTGCACCATCATTAAGAATGAGGACATTCATGCAATCACTTCTTACATTAGTTGCTTATTTAACCACCACCATTCACAATATGGTGGCCACCGAACTTCCAGAGGAGATTGTGCATGGGCGATCGTGACCTAAAATTCATCCATTCAACATTCAATTTTCGCCTGAAAATGGGTGTGACTCAGTCCAATTGTTTCCCTGGGTGCCTGGAATAGATATTCAAATAACTATCATCTTAATGAGTACAAAAATCACCAATTAGAAAACACAGCCAAAATCTCCTCTCTATCTCTGCACTTCCTGCTCCCGCTTTAAGATCTTCCTTAAAAGTCACCTCTTTGATGAAGCTTTTGATCACCTTTCCTAATAGCTCCATCTTTGGCACGGTGTTAAATTTTTGTTTGATTACGCTTCTGCAAAATGCCTTTGGATGTTTCCATGATAAAGGCGTTATATAAATGCAAGTTGTTGTTGTTCATGGTTTATGACATTTTCTCAAACTTTGCAATTTTACTGTTTTGCATTGTACATTGCAGTATAAGGTAAATATTGTGGGCTAGACTTTCCTTTGTGGTCATCGCCCCCCAAAATGGACATCTCAGCCTTACTGATCGCTGGAACATGGCCCATTTTTTGGGGGCGATTTTCCACTCGGCCTTAGGCCGGCAATGTGAAATGGGCAATCTGATTTTTCGACGAAGTCACGTTTGCCCACTGAACGAGGAAATCAAAAGCTTCTCGAGCAACGGCCTTGTGCGCATGTGTGAGATTTTTTTTTCTGGCTGACTGGGTTAACCGTGTTTCGGGAGGTCAGGGGTCATCACACATGCTCAGAAGTTACAGGGTGGAAGAGAGAGAGAGTGAGAGAGAGAAGAGATCGAGAGAGAGGTGGAAACCAGGGAATCGAATAAAAGAGCTTATAGATCATTTAATTCATATAAATCATAATATTATAATACAATATAATACTAAAAATATCTATGGAACTAGAAAGAGAGAGGAAAAGGGTGAAGCCTTTCAGCGACGAGGTCAATGAGGCCCCGGTAAATGAGGTGCATTCCCGGTGGAGCGAATTGACTCGGGGTGTGCACTGGAACCCCCACCCCATGTTTACCGCAAAATCTGGGCGGAGATCGCTGCAGTGATGTCCTCGGCATCCCACGAGGAGAGGGGATCTGACCAGTGCCGAAAACGCTGGAATAGCTTGGTAGCAGCAGCAAGAGTAAGTTGCATTTTCTATTTTACTGATGCTAATTTTTATCATAACAATGAATCTCCGGGTTTGGATTTAAGTTTGTCATTCATAAATCTATTACGTAAACCATGTTAAGATATGGACAGTGCTCTGAACCAGCAGCATTGTGACCATAATTCTACCTAGTCAATTACCTTATGCTATGCTATGCCCATTTTTCATTTGCAGAAAAAGATATCTATCAACCGGGCCGAGCAAAGGCGGACAGGGGGCGGCTCTGCTCATCTTCAGCCCCTGACAGAAATTGAGGAGCGTGCGGCCGCGTTAGTTGGCCCTGAGCGCCATTCAGCCACCACCCGCGGTCTGGCGGAGTCTAGCCATACGCCTTGTGAGTAATGTGTAATGTGTCAAACAGTATTAAAAACGGTATTAAAAACTTAACTATGTAACTAATGTAATGTCCCGTAATTATAATGCAATATGCAATATACTTGTAATGTACTTATGATATACTAATGATGTCATGTCATGACATGTGTATGTAGCCCTTGTGCGTAAGAAGTAGGGGATGCAGCCGCTACAACTTTCTAGGGTAGTGAAAACTTTTGATATTTAACGTATTTTGTTAATGTTTACTGTTATGTTCTAATAAGCTCTGTAAAAAGGTCATATGTGTTTTTAAGGTCAACCTGAGATGCTCATGCAGGCATAAACAACACCAGCACCAGCACCTGCAATGTCATCCTCTATGGAGGAAGAGGAGGAGGAGCAGGAGGAAGAGGAGCTCTTTCATCACCTCGAGGAAGAAGAGGAGGAGGAGGAGGATGACGAGCTCGAGCTCCAGCAGGTGTCGTTAATTGCGCATGGGGGGGGATAAACCTGCGGTCATCTCTATTGAGATGGAGGGTGCACCGGGACCAAGTGGTGTGCAGCCGGCAATGCCAAGGCGCAAGGTATTGCGCACACCGACCCAACAGAGGTCGGGTCAGCAAGGCCAGCAAACGCCTCCCCAGGGTGATCAGTTGGTGGGCCTGATGTCCCTGTGTTTGGAGGCGGTCGCGACCGGTCGCGAGCTGATCCAGTGGTTCACTCGATTCGCGCAAGACTTCTCCAAGGTGTTTGCAGTGCAAGTTGAGCTACTGGAGGTAGCACGGCAGACTCTTAAAGGAGTGTGGGAACAGCCCGCTGCAACAAATGCCCTCAGCTCTGTGCTGCTGGCGGAACATGGTGCTGCACCCTAAGGTATCGTGTTATCAACCGGCTTTGTCTCCCACGCCAACACCCCCACAGCGGCAGGGAGTCTTTCCGTCGCCCGTTGCACACCAGCTTTGTCTCGGATCTCGGATTGCGGGGACCAAGACGGGCGGGTGGTGCAAATACACGGAGGGGGGGGGGGTGGGTAAACGACCTGGAGGGAAATGTGACCGCAGGTAAGGAAGGGAGGGTTTGTTTTTGAAAGTTGATGTTACTGTTAATGTTTGTTCATTGTTGGGGGTGGTGGGGGCGGGTGGGTGGGGGTGTTGGGGGCGGGTGGGTGGGGAGTAGGGTGTCTAAACATATTTTATTACAATGTTTGTTGGCAATAAATTTTTTTATTGATTTTAACAATTGTTGTGCATTAGTAAGGCTAGTTACCTTAGGCATTTTGGAAAATTTAACATGTGTTCTTCATTCTCTTGTAATCACATTACTTAAGTTAAGCATTAATGCAAATGTTGGACTACAATGGCCAGGCCAGTGCAGGCAAGGCTAAAACGTAACTCAAATGAAACTCAACGCAAATGCAACTTTTGTTTAAGCATAACTGTGACTATCCACAATGTAAGTTCATGCAAAGCGTTCATTTATGAGCTGCCGACGCAACATCTTTGCAGCCGCGTAACTCCCACGGGGTTCTGTTCTCATGGGGGAGGGGGTGGGGGCTGGTGCATGGACCATGGCTACATCGCCAGGCTGGTCCTCCCCAAGGTCCTCAACAGCCTCCTTTTCCATCTCACTTCCACCTCCTCCTTCTCCTCTTGCTCCTTGCCGGCTGGCTCTTCCATCTCATGTCCTTCTGGAGGTGGGCCTGCAGCCCCATCAGGCATTTGCCGTCCTCTCCTTACTGCTAGCTTATGTAGCATACAGCACACCACAATAAACTATTCTGGAGAAACCCAAAGCCCTGCCGGTCTGTGCCTCCTTGGTCATCGGGAAGCTTATAAAGTTCATTCTGTGAGTGTAAAGGGCTTCAGTCACCTACCAAATGCAGCAGTGTGTGGCGTGCTGAGAGATACGACAGATGTCGCCAGCTGAAGCCTGAAAGGATCCCGATGTGTAGAAGGCTAGGGCAGCAGTGACCTTCACCTCAACGGACAGTGCGGTTCTGATGGTGCTGGAAGGCTGCAGATCCCCCTTGATGAGCTCGCCTCCTCTGTCTCCTCTGCCTCTGTCTATGCATTACTCTGCCACCTCTTCGATTGATCCTTTCAGGAACCAGCTTGTGAGCAGTTACGAGTAATGGTGCAGAAAGCATAGGCCCCATCATTATCAATAATTATTTTCACTTGCTATAAATGCACTTTTCACTAAAGAATGTTAATCTATTAAACTACTCTCTCTATACAAGCCCCAGTCTAACACTGTATAACAATCTCAGTCTAATATTCTCTTCTCTATTACAGCCCCAGTCTAACACTTAAAAGGCCCCATCGCTTTCTATATTTATTTTTACTTGGTATAAATGCACTTTTCATGAAAAAATGCCTAATCCACTAGACTACTGTTAGTAAAATTAAATATCATTAATAATCTGAGTAGATCTATCTATACAGGACCGTTACATAACTCACAACTATTTTAGCACAATTTTTTAACTGTCTCCACCCTTCCTCTGATCTTCAAAATAGCGTCCGTAGGCTATTCAGTAAGGCCCGGAAAAAGCAACTATTACCCAGCCTTGTTCTTGCCGAGCGATCAGCCCGGCCTTGTGATGGCGATGTGCAAAGAATGACTAAAAAAATGATTAAGAAAGGGTAGATAGACTATGAAAGTAAACTAGCACAAAATATAAAAACAGATAGCAAGAGTTTCTATAGGTATATAAAAAGGAAAAGGGTGGCTAAAGTAAATGTTGGTCCCTTAGAGGACGAGACCGGGGAATTAGTAATGGGGAACATGGAGATGGCAAAAACTCTGAACAAATATTTTGTATCAGTCTTTACGGAAGAGGACACTAACAATATTCCGACAGTTGATAGTCAAGGGGCTATAGGGGGGGAGGAACTTAACACAATCACAATCACTAAGGAGGTGGTACTCAGTAAGATAATGGGATTAAAGGCAGATAAATCCCCTGGACCTGATGGCTTGCATCCTAGGGTCTTAAGAGAAGTAGCGGCAGGGATTGTGGATGCATTGGTTGTAATTTACCAAAATTCCCTGGATTCTGGGGGAGGTCCCAGCAGATTGGAAAACTGAAAATGTAACGCCCCTATTTAAAAAAGGAGGCAGACAAAAAGCAGGAAACTATAGACCAGTTAGCCCAACATCTGTGGTTGGGAAAATGTTGGAGTCCATTATTAAAGAAGCAGTAGCAGGACATTTGGAAAAGCAAAATTCGTTCAGGCAGAGTGAGCATGGATTTATGAAGGGGAAGTCATGTTTGACAAATTTGCTGGAGTTCTTTGAGGATGTAACGAACAGGGTGGATAAAGGGGAACCAGTGGATGTGGTGCATTTGGACTTCCATAAGGCATTTGACAAGGTGCCACATAAAAGGTTACTGCACAAGATAAAAGTTCACGGGATTGGGGGTAATATATTAGCATGGATAGAGGATTGGCTAACAGAAAACATAGAGTCAGGATAAATGGTTCATTCTCTGGTTGGCAAACCGTAACTAGTGGGGTGCCGTGGGGATCAGTGCTGGGACCCCAACTATTTACAAGCTATATTAATGACTTGGAAGAAGGGACTGAGTGTAACGTAGCCAAGTTTGCTGATGATACAAAGATGGGAGGAAAAGCAATGTGTGAGGAGGACACAAAAAATCTGCAAAAGGACATAGACAAGCTAAGTGAGTGGGCAAACATTTGGCAGATGGAGTATAATGTTAGAAAGTGTGAGGTCATGCACTTTGGCACAAAAAATTCATAGAGCAAGTTATTATTTGAATGGAGAAAGATTGCAAAGTGCCGCAGTACAGCGGGACCTGGAGGTACTTGTGCATGAAACACAAAAGGATAGTATGCAGGTACAGCAAGTGATCAGGAAGGCCAATGGTATCTTGGCCTTTATTGCAAAGGGGATGGAGCATAAAAGCAGGGAAGTCTTGCTGCAGCTATATAAGGTATTACTGAGGCCACACCTGGAATACTGCGTGCAGTTTTGGTTTCCATATTTACGAAAGGATATACTTGCTTTGGAGGCAGTTCAGAGAAGGTTCACTAGGTTGATTCCGGGGATTAGGGGGTTGACTTATGAGGAAAGGTTGAGTAGGTTGGGCCTCTACTCATTGGAATTCAGAAGAATGAGAGATGATCTTATTGAAACATATAAGATTATGAGGGGGCTTGACAAGGTGGATGCAGAGAGGATGTTTCCACTGATGAGGGAGATTAGGACTAGAGGGCGTGATCTTAGAATAGGGGGCTGCCCATTAAAACTGAGTTGAGGAGAAATTTATTCTTTCAGAGGCTTGTTAATCCGTGGAATTTGCTGCCTCAGAGAGCTGTGGAAGCTGGAACATTGAATAAATTTAAGACAGAAATAGACAGTTTCTTAAACGATAAGGGAATAAGGGGTTATGGGGAGCGGGTGGGGAAGTGGAGCTGAGTCCATGATCAGATCAATCATGATTTTATTGAATGGCGGAGCAGGCTCAAGGAGCCGTATGGCCTACTCTTGCTCCTATATCTTATGCTCTTATGTTCTTATGGACCTTGTGTGGGCGATCAGCTCGGCGATCAGTTTGGTGAAGTGAGACAAAACTTTGGGGGTTATTTTTCCGGCGATCTTTCTGGCCTAGTTTCCACTTTTTCCTCAAAATGGGCGCTAGAGGTCCATTTTGGGCGATTATATGGGCCATAAATGGGCAATGTGAAGTGGAAAGTCTAGCCCACAGAGTCTCCATTCCTGGCATTGAGCCTTTGCTCAGCAGGAGAGTGGATTGGAGAGTTCGTGTGGTAGATAGTGCCCTCAACACACGATGTTCCCAATTTTCCAGTTATTAAAATTACTCAAGAGCGCCGTGATTCAGGTACAGAGAAATAAAGTAAGGATCTGTGCTGGAGGTCTTGCCTTGCAAAATTTATTCTTCAAGATCAATTGCAGAATTCTAAACACAAACATTAAATATTCATGAGCAATATTGGAGTTTGCCATTGTATCTTGTGGTGTATAACGTTGAAGCATAACTGTGGCATCATGATGAATGAAATAATGCCGGGGGCTTCAAACATTCCTGGCACATTGAGATTTTGCCGTTAGATGAGTTTGTTCCACCCCACAAATGTACTGAAGGATAGAAGGTTAAGCTCAGAATACTGATTTGGGTAAAACTCATTCTGATGCTGAGAAGCAGCTCATAGTAGCAAAAGTTGTTTACATCCAGAGTGAAATGCAGCCTCTTCTGCTGCTGTGACTATCAAAACACTGCAACTGCAGAAGTACTCGAAGGTGATTGCAGAAGCCTGCAGGTATAAGCTGTTAATCCTGCTCTCTGCTCCTGTTGCTATTCCTTCTGTAAATCCATGCACAAGTAAAATTAATTTTACAAATCTGTGATTTACAATAGGTTAAGACAATAACCCACCATCTCTCAATTCTCTCAATTCCAGCCCAGACTGATGGGATAAAAGTTTCCTCTGCTGGCTTTAAGGATTTATGCAAAATAAATTTGGGCAGTGTAGGTTCTCTTTTATTCTGAGCAGTTGATGAGACTCGAGTCTGGTGGTAGTATCCAGGCAAACTTTATTGGCTCAGTTACATTCAGCTACATCTTGCAGTTACTAAGAACAAAGCGCGCTCTCCCGCGTGTTACAGCTTCAGTTACAGTTGTGAACGTGGGGTCTTCCCATTCCCTGATTGGCCCCCCTGCTGTTACTGGGGTCAGTTTGTTGACTCCGGACTGGCCGCTGGTTATGACCCAGCTGTCCATTGCAGATAGCAATCGCCTTGGTCATGATGCGATTACCACATCATGCCCCTTCCTCCTGCCGTTCACTGTTTCGCAGCATGTTCCTGTTATCTGGCCGGAACAGCGCTTAACCCGGTGACTGTGCTTTGGCCCCAACCACGCTGCAACCTTTTCCATTGTTAGTGAGCACGTACACAGCACACAGCTACTCTATAATTATAAATTAATCAGGTCCCAGTTAATCAGGTCCCACAGGCAGAGTATCTCAATCCAGTTCCTCCTTGGTGAGTGCACATTACAAATCTGCCCCCAAATCAGCACTAATTGTCAGTCTCACTTAGATAAGCCACAGGGTGGAGGAAAGGCAAAAATGTCACATTGATGCAGCAAGGGATAGTCTTCTGAGGTTAAAATGGAAACATATTGTTGGGAAAGAATAGACGGAATACTTTACATCCAATGGATCATATTTGACCTCCCAGTGATTGACACAGACAAAAGGTGCCTTCAGTGGAAAGTGCCCTATTTCTCACCATTAACATCCTTCACCTTGAAAAGCACAACATTCATACAGTAGAGGAAATGAAAGACACACTGCTGTGTTTACAGCACAAGGCTTTACTGCATGCAGAAATAAGAAAATATCAGTCCAGGCAGCAAGGTTCAAAACAAACACAAGATGAATGATCATGGGCTCAATTTTCCCGGGTCATTTGCACCGTTTTTTTGGCATGCGCCGTTTTTTTTGGCCTAAGTATTTAAATCAAAGTTTCCCGCAGGAACCTGCGCCGGCGTAACTGAGTTAGTTACGATTTTTTTACATTTGGTTTTTTTGACGTCATGTCTGCGCCAGTTTTGATGATTTTTCACAGTTTGCCCCAAAACATTTTCTGCAAGGTCGGCGTATCTGGCCACTCCTGAAAACCCTCTGGTGAGTTAACAGAAAGCAGCACACATTGAGAAATCGGCACTGAAAGACGCCATTCTTTTTCATCAAAGTTTTTGGAGGGAGTCAAGAACAATTTAAATATCCATAATAAAGATAACATTTTTTTTATCTAGCAATGGAGTACATGGAAGTTTCACGGAATTCTGAAGTTTTCATTTTTTCTACTCACACGCCACCACACGTCTTCAAATAGTGCTGGAGGGTTGCAGTGATGGCTGGCAGAATCGGTCCCGCACCCGGACACAGTGGCTCGGGGCTCAGCTACAAAACAAGCCTGGGGGTGATCGGAAGACTGTATTAGGCAACAAATGAGCCCGGGGGGGGGGGGGGGAGGAGAAGTCACAAGACTGCAATGAGCCTGGGGGGTGGAAGTCACAAGATCTCTGAGACCTGGGTGTGGTCCATACAGAACATGGGGAGAGACTACAAAGAAACTGTCCTGCCTGTCCTCCTACCATTTTGAGCTTCTTGCAAAGGTCAAATTTAACTATGGGGGCAATTCTGACAATGCCGTTCCTTGTGTGGGCCTTCTGCATCATAGTGTTACGGAGGAGACAAATGATTCAACGTCATCGCATGAGGGACCTCAGAGACTGTAGGGTGCTGAGGAAGAGGCCTTACCCACCTCGGGTATATCGAAACAGACATTCGTACCTGCACCTGAGTGATGCAGACTGTGTCAGAAGGTTGCGTTTCCACAAAGAAGTTGTAACTGAGATCTGTGAGTTGGTGAAAGCAGACCTGCAACCTAGAAGTGTCAGGAGGACTGCTTTGTCAGTTGAAGTGAAGGTTACAGATGCACGTTCATTCTATGCCTCTGGATCGTTTCAAGCTACAACTGGGGATGTGTGCACCATTTCTCAACATGCAACACATGTCTGCATTCGGCAGGTGACAGCTGCACTATATGCCCAGAGGAATGACGACATAAAGTTCCCCATGACCGCCCAGACAATGCATGACAGGGCTGTGGGCTTCTCCAGGATTGCTGGTTTCCCAAAGGTACAAGGCTGCATTGATTGTACCCACATCGCCTTGCGAGCACCTTTGGAGGATTCCGAGATGTGCACGAACAGAAAAGTCTTCCACTCCATTAATGTACAGCTCGTGTGTGATGACATGCATCGCATCATGTCAGTCAATGTAAGATACCCTGGGAGCACCCATGATGCGTTCATCCTTTGCGAGAGCGTTGTATCAGCTATGTTTCAGCAGCAGCCAGAAGGGCAGAGCTGGCTACTGGAAGACAAAGGGTACGGCCTTGCCACCTGGTTCATGACGCCCCTATGCGTAACCCGGACAGAAGCTGACCGGGAATACAATATACATTGCGACGCACAGCATCATAGAGTGGACCATTGGCATCTTGAAACAGTATTTCTGATGCCTGGATCATTCTGGAGGCTACTTGCAATACTCCCCTGAGATTGTTGGTCAGTTCACTGTTGTATACTGCATGCTGCATAACTTCGCCATCATGAGGCAGCAGCAGCTGGTATTAGAAGACCCACCTGAGGTGAGAGTGGCTGATGATGATGATGAAGATGCAGATGACGAGTAGGAGGAGGAGGACGAGGACAAGGAAGCCATGCAACTACCTGAACCCGGAGCACGACGACAGAGGAGGGCGGGCCGTCGTGCCCCTTTAACGATTGCTTGAGCCTTGTGCCAGCAGCTCATCCGTGAACACTTTACGGCTGCCTGAGGGCTCAGCGACAACTATTCCACATGGACCATGTTTACTGTTTGGACCTGTTCAGTAATGTTGTGTTGTGTTAATGGAACTGATTCTTGTTTACTTCTAAAGTTGTGTTAATAATTGAACAAATGGGGCAGAAATTCCGAGGAGGACATCCCACGGGCAAATCAATAATGAATTGAAATAAAATGCGCACTTACCTGAAGCTGCTGAGCCCGCTTGAACTCCCGATCCACAGGCCTCCTCTCCCTGCGACGGGCAGCGCATGCTCGTAGGGACGTGCGCAGGAGTCACGTGTGCCTGGACACCCAATCACAGGTAAGTATTTTCTCATTCATTGTAATAGGAGTTTTGTAAGTTATGAAACTCCTATTACAATGAATGAGAAAAACACCAAAACTCACAAAAAATACATAAAACATTTAAACACACCCCACACAATAAACTAATAGAAATTAAAGATGTTATACATGTATTTTAAAGAAAAAAATTGCCGATTTTTAATTAAAGTTAGGGTTAGGGTTTAAAATAACATTATCTGAGTGAACAGGGTTTTAACATAAATATGTTTCAAAAAATTTTAATTTTAATCACGTTTTTTATAGGTTTTTGAACTTTTACGCATGTAAAAGTAGGCTATGCGCCTGCTTTTTCAGGTGCAAGAGTTTGAGGACATTTGCCGTGCAAGATATGGGTAAATAGCCCAAACTTGCACGTACAACTGTCCTCGCTCCCGATCTGGCTACGATCTGTCAAGCTGGAGCTTGACAGATCGGAAAAGCCGGTTTTCAGCATGTGCATTGTGTGCTGAAAACCGGCTTTTCCGATGTCTTCCCGGGTCCGTAGAAACTTCGTACGGGCCCGGAACGTCGGAATTTTTGTTCAAATGGAAATGATTCTGCTTGAGTTCCAAAAGTTGTGTTAATAATGGAACAAATAATGTAAATGATTCAGTTTTAATATAAAATATATTTTATTCAAAAGTTTAGCAAACAGTTCTTTGTACGTAACTTAACTTTAATAAAATTATTCTTGTATCAAACTTTAAAGTTTTCAGTTACGATCACTTGCAAACTTTAAGATCACTTACTAACTTTTAAACTTGTAAATTTACATAACTTACAAAAAACTTTAAATTTGAGAACAACAGTTACAACAGCAACAATAATAATAACCAGAGCAGCAGCAGCAGCAAAGAAAGGCTGCACCCATCTTTCCTCCACCTTATTCTAAGACTGCCCACTGCGCTTGTTCTTGGTGACTCCACCCCTGCCCGCAGGCGGTGGCACAGTGTTTCTGGGGTTGGTACCAAGCTTATTCTTTCTAAGATCTCGGGGAGTGTGCACCTGTATGGGGGGGGGGGGGGGGGGTGGGGTGGGGAGGTGGCAATGTGGTGGGCCCAGACGGCAATGTAAAGGGCCCGGCTTGGGGTTCTTCAGAGCTGGTGCGGGGATTGGAGTGGGAGTGGCAGTTGATTCTGTCAATGGGCGCGGGGTCTGGGCGTGTTCCCTTGTTGCAGCAGCTAACTCCAACATGTCATCCCTCATGCGCCCTGACAGTGTCTCAATGACCTGCAACATTCCTTCCCTAATGTTCACTGATAGTGTATGCACTACCTGTGACATTCCCTCCCTCATGGTCACTGACATGGTTTCAGCTGTCTGAGATATTCCCTCACTCATGGTCTCGAACATCGTTCCCAATTCTCATGAGATTGCTGTTACTTCTATCGATAGTCCCGCTATATCACTGATGGTGTCCAGGGGTGATCGGGTAAGGTCAATGCTCTCCGCTCTCATTGCCATCATCTGAACCACATCTGTTAGATCCTACACCTCAGGAGAGCGCTGTAGAGCTCTCCTTCCCCTCCTCACCCTTGGTGTGCCTCGCTGCACCACACCACTGGGACCCGCAGTCTCGAACGGTAGGAAACCATGGAATATCCCACCAATGCTCAAACCACTAGTCACTGAAGGGGCTGGCACCTCAATAGGTGGAACCTGCACCTCCTCCAAAGTCAGTAAAACAGTGGGGGCTTCATCCATCTCCATCCCCGCTCCCTCCCCCTCCCCCTCCCCCTCCCCCTCTCATACTCTTGGTCTGGAGGGTGGGATTCGAAGATGTTCTCCTCTTCAGGTTCGTCCTCATCTGAATCTTCTCCTGCATGGTCAGGGTTGGCCTCAAGCTCTGCAACATATAACAGACAGACAAATGGTTAGCAGCAGAAGAGGGGGGCAGGGTGGGTGGCATGAGTAGGCTCACACAGCGCAGGCAGCAGGCTGATTTGAAGGACCACGATGAATGATAGCACATTGCACCAACTGAAGCGTAGCTGACGGAGACATCCCCAGGAACCAAAGCACGGCTAGCCCGCGCAGTACTTAACATTAACAAAACCAGACTGTGGAATTTGCAGGACTTACCCTCTCCCTCGAGTGTGGGCCCAAATTGTGCAGTGGTAGTTGCTTCTCTCCAGGCAGGACCCAACAAAGCAGCGACCCTCTCTTCCATGAGTGTCAGTGGGTGCAGGTTTGCTGGGCCTCCTCCTGTTCGAGTTCTTTTCCTTTTGTTATGTGCCACCTTCCTCTGCAAAGATGAAGAAAATGCAACTTTTTAGAGAGACATACACAGCCGGTCATACTTACAATTGCAATTCCATTGAATAAATGAAAATATTACTTACACTAGTGACTTGACCAAGGTCCTGCCACTTCTTTTTACACTAGCCTCCAGATCTTGTGGTGGTCACCATTATACAGTAATCTTCTGCAACTTTGTTCCAGCGTTTCTTCATTTCTTTGGGTGGAACTTTAATGTGACCTCTGTTGGTGTCCAGCTCGTGCCATCTGTTCTCAATCACAGTAACTAGTGCCGCCATTTCATCTTGTAAGAAATTCTTGGCCCTTGTATCGGTTGCATCTTGTATTGCAGCTCCGATTTTTCCAATGCTCTCACACAGCACTCAATGTTCTCACACACACAACTGGCTCTTTAAAAATGACCGATTGCAGACCCAGGTCCGTACTGCGCATGCACGCCTATAGGGATCACATCAAAAACGTTCTTTTTTTTTTTGCACATGCGCAGAAGGTGTGGCATCGTTTTTTTTGGCACAGCAAGCAGGCTCCACGCCCCGAGGCGACTGGCCAGACATGGCGGTGCCAAATTTGAAAAATACAATTGGGAAACTATGGATAAATAACTCTGGCAATATGCCAAAAAATGGGCTTGGGCAAAATTGAGTCCTATGAAAGCAGCAATAAAATAACAGAGCAGAACAATGTTTTTTTTTAAAATTGAAATAAAAACAGAAATTGCTGTTTTTATTTCAGATTTCCAGTGTCCGCAGTATTTTGCTCTTGTATTTGTTTTTTTAATTGAATCAGGAACACTAGTGGAATGTCACAATAAGACTTTGTATCAATAATAAACCTGAGAAATCTCAAAGTCATCAACAACAGAATATTGAAAAAACCCAGAACAGCAGAATGGGGGAAAAGCAATTCAAATAAAAACAAATACATGGGACTGGATTTGGGGATTTTTGAATTTCGGGGCATTAAAGTTAGTGCCTGAAAATAGTTTGCGCCTTCGACTGCAAGTTTCAGCGAAAATGTAAGTTGGAGGAGCATTGGCGTTAAGTCAGGTGTTGCACAACGGACTTTGTGTGCCCGAGCTGAAACTTGCATCGTTAAAGGAGGGGGCTATTTCGCGCATGCGCAGTTAAAAAAAAAAAATTTCCCGTGCGCAAACGCTAATGCAGGGCACAGTAGCTTCCTGCATGACTTCTATGCGAGCGCGTATAAACTGCCCCACTTCTGCAGGGGTGGAGGAGCAGGAAGGAAGGCAGCGTTGCCAGGCCCTTCTGTAATGAGCCGAGTGAGGCCTTAGTCCGCGCAGTGGAGAGAGAGGTGGTCCTCACTCCATCTTGCTGGGGCAGCCAGACCACTCCCACCTGTATTTAAAAGGCTGTGAAGGGATATAGCACAGGACGTCTCTGCTGCAAACACTGTGCCCTGAACAGCCACACAGTGTCGAAAAAAGTTCAACAACCTTACCAGATCCATCAGTATGAGTACCATTCACATGTATGCCTCCCTTTCTTCGAACATGAATCTCACACACTATGTGAAGTCTTTAATGCTTATGGTCGCTCTCAAAAGTTTTGCTGTCTGTGGGGTGGGTTTCACAATGCATAAGAAAGATGTAGACTTACTTCTGCACCCATTGCCCTATAATGATCAATGCACATAAATTCAATAATTTACATCCTTCCTCGCAATACACTCCCACTGTTGCTATGGCTTTCAGAACGATCACCCGCAGCCCCTATGTTACATCCCTCTAACCTCCAAACAATTGCTCACAAAGCTCATGCAACATCCACACAGATTGAATGGAAGCCACTAGAGCATCATCATATCATCATCATAAGCAGTCCCTCGGAATCGAGGAAGAATTGCTGCCATTCTTAAAATGAGTCCTTAGGTGGCAGAACAGTCCAATACGAGAGCCACAATCCCTGTCACAGGTGGGACAGATAGTCGTTGAGGGTAAGGGAGGGTGGGACTGGTTTGCCGCACGCTCTTTCCGCTGTCTGCGCTTGATTTCTGCACGCTCTCGGCGTTGAAACTCAAGGTGCTCAGCACCCTCTCGGATGCACTTCCTCCACTTTGGGCGGTCTTGGGCCAGGGACTCCCAGATGTCAGTGGGGATGTTGCACTTTATGAGGGAGGCTTTGAGGGTGTCCTTGTAGCGTTTCCGCTGCCCACCTTTGGCTCGTTTGCCATGAAGGAGCTCCGAGTAGAGCACTTGCTTTGGGAGTGTCTGGCATGTGAACAATGTGGCCTGCCCAGCGGAGCTGATCAACTGTGGTCAGTGCTTCAATGCTGGGGATGTTGGCCTGGTTTTCCCAAAAGTTCGTTAACATCCTCTGCCTACTCCACGACGACATGCAGGCCGTGATCCTTATCAACGAATCCGTTACAGACCCAATCCACGTCTGGACCGGGGTCAAACAGGGCTGCGTCATCGCCCCAACCCTCTTCTCAATCTTCCTCACTGCCATGCTCCACCTCACAGTCAACAAGCTCCCCGCTGGAGTGGAACTAGAACATTCACGCAGTATCACCTATTGTACTATGGTAGGCATATGTGCCACAACAGGAGAGTAACCCTTTCTGAACCCTCCCTATTTTTCTCTTTGCAATTGACGCACTCCCACAACAGGAGGGAGCAGCTGCGTACAGGTGGGGCACTGCCTCAAATACTACAACTTACTGATGTCAAGGAATGGGAGTCGGCCCTCTTTGGAGAAGCAGCTCAGGCAGTTGCCAGGGGTGATACTGAGCCCCCTTTGGGTAGTGAGGGTATGTAAATGGATAGGGCGCCTGAAGAGACTGCACTGAGATGTTTAATGAAGTGACGGGGGACCTTCAAATAAACATGTACTTTGCCACGTTCCTTATGTCACCCTGTCCCCTTACTGCAGCTAAGCACACGTATGTGTTTCTTTGCTTGTAGAAGATCAGCCACAATTGCGCCAGCCTTCCTGGGACGCATCAACCTCAGGATTGCTACCAGTGCCACGTGCTAGTCAGAGTAGGAATCACAGGATAGCTCAGATGAATACATGGCTTGAGGAATGGTGCAGAAGGGAGGGATTCAAATTCCTGGGACATTGGAACCGGTTCTGGGGGAGGTGGGACCAGTACAAACCGGACGGTCTGCACCTGGGCAGGACCAAAACCAATGTCCTAGGGGGAGTGTTTGCTAGTGCTGTTGCGGAGTGGTGAAACTAATATGGCAGGGGGATGGGAACCTATGCAGGGAGACAGAGGGAAGTAGAATGGGGGCAGAAGCAAAAGATAGAAAGAAGAAAAGTAAAAGTGGAGGGCAGAGAAACCCAAGGCAAAAAGCGAAAAGGGCCACATTACAGCAAAATTCTAAAGGGACAAAATGTGTTAAAAAGACAAGCCAGAAGGCTCTGTGCCTCAAAGCGAGGAGTATTCGTAATAAGGTGGATGAATTAACTGCGCAGAAAGCTGTTAACGGATATGATGTAATTGGCATCACGGAGACATGGCTCCAGGGTGACCAAGGCTGGGAACTCAACATCAAGGGGTATTCAACATTCAGGAAGGATAGACAGAAAGAAAAAGGAGTTGGGCTGGCATTGCTGGTTAAGGAGGAAATTAACGCAATAGTAAGGAAGGACATTAGTTTGGATGATGTGGAATCGGTATGGGTGGAGTTACAGAATACCAAAGGGCAGAAAACGCTAGTGGGAGTTGTGTACAAACCACCAAACAGTAGTAGTGAGGTTAGGGACAGCATCAAACAAGAAATTAGGGATGTGTGCAATAAAGGTGCAGCAGTTATCATGGGCGACTATAATCTACATATTGATTGGGCTAACCAAACTGGTAGCAATACGGTGGAGGAGGATTTCCTGGAGTGTATTAGGGATGGTTTTCGTGACCAATATGTCGAGAAATCAACTATAGAGGGATGGCCATCCTAGACTGGGTGATGTGTAATGAGAAAGAACTAATTAGCAATCTTGTTGTACGAGGCCTCTTGGGGAAGAGTGACCATAATATGGTAGGATTCTTTATTCAGATGGAGAGTGACACAGTTAATTCAGAGACTAGGGTCCTGAACTTAAGGAACGGTAACTTCGATGGTATAAGACGTGAATTGGCTAGAATAGACTGGCGAATGATAATTAAAGGGTTGACGGTGGATAGGCAATGGCAAACATTTAAAGATCACATGGATGAACTTCAACAATTGTACATCCCTGTCTGGAGTAAAAATAAAATGGGGCGGTGGCTCAACCGTGGCTAACAAGGGAAATTAAGGATAGTGTTAAATCCAAGGAAGAGGCATATAAATTGGCCAGAAAAAGCAGCAAAGCTGAGAACTGGGAGAAATTTATAATTCAGTAGAGGAGGACTAAGGGTTTAATAAGGAGGAGGAAAATAGAGTATGAGAGGAAGCTTGCTGGGAACATAAAAACTGACTGCAAATGCTTCTATAGATATGTGAAGAGAAAAAGATTAGTGAAGACAAACGTAGGTCCCTTGCAGTCAGATTCAGATGAATTTATAATGGGGAACAAAGAAATGGCAGATGGTTGAACAAATACTTTGGTTCTGTCTTCACGAAGGACGACACAAGTAACCTTCCAGAAATACAAGGGGAACGAGGGTCCAGTGAGAAGGAAGAACTGAAGGATATCCTTATGAGGCGGGAAATTGTGTTAGGGTAATTGATGGGATTGAAGACCGATAAATCCCCGGGGTCTGATAGTCTGCATCGCAGAGTATTTAAGGAAGTGGCCCTAGAAATAATGGATGCATTGGTGATCATTTTCCAACAGTCTATCGACTCTGGATCAGTTCCTATGGACTGGAGGGTAGTTAATGTGACACCACTTTTTAAGAAAAGAGGAAGAGAGAAAATGGGTAACTATAGATCGGTTAGCCTGACATCAGTAATGGGGAAAATGTTGGAACCAATTATTAAAGATGAAATAGCAGCACATTTGGAAAGCAGTGACAGGATCGGTCCAAGTCAGCATGGATTTATGAAAGGGAAATCATGCTTGACAAATCTTCTGGAATTTTTTGTGGATGTAACTAATAGAGTGGACAAGGGAGAACCAGTGGATGTGGTGTATTTGGACGTTCAAAAGGCTTTTGACAAGGTCCCACACAAGAGATTGGTGTGCAAAATCAAAGCACATGGTATTGGGGGTAACGTACTGACGTGGATAGAGAACTGGTTGGCAGACAGGAAGCAGAGAGTCGGGATAAAAGGGTCCTTTTCAGAATGGCAGGCAGTGACTAGTGGAGTGCCGCAGGGCTCAGTGCTGGGACCCCAGCTATTTACAATATACATTAATGGTTTAGATGAAGGAATTGAGTGTAATATCTCCAAATTTGCGGATGACACTAAGTCGGGTGGCAATGTGAGCTGCGAGGAGGATGCTATGAGGCTGCAGGGTAACTTGGACAGGTTAGGTGAGTGGGTAAACGCATGGCAGATGCAGTATAATGTGGATAAATGTGAGGTTATCCATTTTGGGGGCAAAAACACAAAGGCAGAATATTATCTGAATGGCGGCAGATTAGGAAAAGGGGAGGTGCAATGAGACCTGGGTGTTATGGTACATTAGCCATTGAAAGTTGGCATGCAGGTACAGCAGGTGGTGAAGAAGGCAAATGGTATGTTGGCTTTAATAGTTAGGGGATTTGAGTAGAGGAGCAGGGAGGTCTTACTGCAGTTGTACAGGGCCTTGGTGAGGCCTCATCTGAAATATTGTGTTCAGTTTTGGTCTCCTAATCTGAGGAAGGACATTCTTGCTATTGAGGGAGTGCAGCGAAGGTTCACCAGACTGATTCCTGGGATGGCAGGACTGACATATGAGGAGAGACTGGATCTACTGGGCCTGTATTCACTGGAGTTTAGTAGGATGAGAGGGGCTCTCATAGAAACATATAAAATTCTGACGGGACTGGATAGGTTAGATTCAGGAATAATGTTCCCGATGTTGGGCAAGTCCAGAACCAGGAGACATAGTCTAAGGATAAGGGGTAAGTCATTTAGGACTGAGATGAGGAGAAACTTCTTCACTCAGAGAGTTGTTAATCTGTGGAATTCCTTACCGCAGAGAATTGTTGATGCCAGTTCGTTGCATATATTCAAGAGGGAGTTAGATATGGACCTTATGGCTAAAGGGATCAAGGGGCATGGAGAGAAAGCAGTAAAGGGGTACTGAGGTGAATGATCAGCCATGATCTTATTGAATGATGGTGCAGACTCGAAGAGCCGAATGGCCTATTCCTGCACCTATTTTCTATGTTTCTATGTTTAACCTCAGGCCATGGCAGTGATGACGAGGCTGCAGACACAACCAACATGACTGAGCCTCAGAGCTCACCAGTTGCCCCTTCTCAACATTCCTCATCTGGCGGCAATGAGATTTTTGCGGGGTTTGAATCTTCGGAGGCTCGTGGCCCCAGTCGCCTACAGCAACGCAGTGCGAGAGGGGAATCTCGCAGTTCAGCTCTCCGGAGGGTGAGTCGGCAAAGCCGGTCTGCTCAATGACAGGCAGACATGGAATTGGACTTGGTGGAAATGTCCAGGGAAACCACAGGAATGCACCATGAGCTTATGGATGCACTGGACGGATCCCAGACAAGCTTGCTGCAACTGTTGTGGAGGCAGCATCACAGATTATCGTTGTAACTCAGGACTCCAGCAAGGTCATCATTGCCCACACACAGAGGCTGGTGGCCTCGAGCAGCAACAGTGGTGTTGCAGAGTGTGTGGCGCGTGCCCTTGATCATGTCGTAGCCTCGGGCACATCGCAGGCACAAGCTACACTGCAGCTTGGTGATGTGGTGCGGTCGATGACTGCTGCCGTCCTCTGTGTGTACCCCACTGTCCAACGGGGAAGGCACGGTGTCGAAGCAGACCAGCAAGTTGTCGAGACATGTTGTGCTCCGGATGCTGAGGCCCAGCCCGATCTGAGAGTCAGTGGCTCCCTGAAAATGGAAGGTGCTTTCCTTCCTGAGGATGACAGCATTCCGGCTCCCACCACTGAGTCACCAACCATGCACCAGACACGGTTGACACCCCAGCCACCAGTGACTGCTTCTGCTGATGATGAGGTGCAGCAGTCCTTCTACGCCAAGGGCTGGTCCACGACATCCTCAGACGCCGTCTGCATTGTCTGGCCCCCCAACACAACAGCCCTCTAGAAAAATTGCTGTCGGCACTGAGGCCTCATTGAAGAGGAGCAGTCGGCGTGGAATGTGACTGACGGGAATGGGGGGGCCGGGAATGGGATTGACGGGAATGGGGGGGCCAGGAATGGGACTGACGGGAATGGGACTGACGGGAATGGGACTGACGGGAATGGGGGGGCCGGGAATGGGACTGACGGGAATGGGGGGGCCGGGAATGGGACTGACGGGAATGGGACTGACGGGAATGGGACTGACGGGAATGGGGGGGCCGGGAATGGGACTGACGGGAATGGGGGGGCCGGGGGTGGGGGTCAGGGGGGGGGGAAGAGTTGAACTCATGCATTTATGTAGAATTGTTCACATTGTAAATGGTTGTATGTTAATAAATAACTTCTTTTGCATTGACTGGCTGCAGGAAGTAGTTGGGTGTTTAGTTAGTTTTGGTTTAATCATTGCATCATTTTGGGTTGTTGGGGTATATATTATTAATCTTTATAAAAATGTTTCTTTGACCTTTGCCATTGGTGACTTATGCCCCATTGCAGAATTCAATGTCGATGAGCCGTCATGGTGGCACAGAGTCGCGAGTCAAAACTGCAACCCCACCTTCCCCATTCAAGCAAACCGGTCAATGATGTGCCTCCGACGTAAGGCTCTTGCTGAGGCCGCCTCGCCACGCTGCCTCCCCTGGGGTTGTGGTGGATCCGCAATGGGTTCCTCGCCAGACTTCTCTTCCTCGTCCAACTCCTCCTGAGGTGGTCCTGCAATCTCCACTGGCAATGTCTAGCTCCTCATGATGGCTAAGTTGTGTAGCATGTAGCACAGCACAATGAAGTCAGAGACCTGTTCAGGGGAGTATAGAAGGCTGCCTCCAGAGCGGTCCAGGCATCAGAAGCGCTGCCTGAGCTCCCCGATTATCTGTTCGATGATGTTGCAGGTGGCTGCATGGCTGTCATTGTAGCTCTGTCCGGCTTCTGTAGTGGGGTTCCAGAAGGGGGTCATGAGCCAGGTAGCTAAACTATAATCTTTGTCCCCGATCAGCCAGCCTTGCCCTTGTCGGTGTCGCTGAAACATTCACGACACACTGCTCTCGTGCAAGATGAAAGCATCACGTGCATTCCCTGGATAGCGGGTATTCACTGTGAGGATGTGCTGAGTGTGGTCGCAGAGCAGCTGTACGTTTAGGGAGTGGTCTCCCTTTCGGTTTCTGAACTCCTCTGCATTGTGTAATGGTGCTCAGAAGGCGATGTGTGTGCAGTCACTGGCTCCTTGAACCTTGGGGAAGCCTACAATTCTTCCAAACCCGAAAGCCCTCGCATGCTGGCTGTCCCTGCTGATTGGGAACTTTATGAAGTCCATTTTGCGTGTGTACAGTGCCCTTGTAACCTGGCGCAACCATGGTGAATGCTGAAGGCATAGAAGGCCATCGCTACAGTCACCTTCACCTCGACCGGCAGCGCAGTTGCCACTGGTAGGCTGTAGGTCTGCCTGTAGGAGCTGGCATATCTCTGTCAGCACTTCATTTCGGAAGCGCAGCCTTCTAACGCACTATGCCTTAGAGATGTGGAGGTATGAGCGATGTTCCGTGTAAACCCGTGGGGTGTAAGGCCCCCTCCCCCTACGTCTGCGACCTCTACGAATCCGTGGCCCAACATGGCCGAGAACCCTTCTTCTAGTTTGAAGCCGCCTGCCAATAGCAACCAGCATGATACGCTGGTGAACTAGTATTGCCCCCCAGTGAAATCTCTCACTGTCCTTGTAAACAAAGTGTCATGGCACATAAAAGTGCCATTTGCAAGCTGGAGCCTCGCGCAGTGTTCTGTGTGCAACCGTAGCGGTCACTGATAACTGTGATACCAGATCCTCCAGCCTCCGTTTACATATGTCACCAATAGTGCCTGTTGCACTCTGGGACTGTTATGTAATGATGTGTGTATCGCCCCAGTACCTGAAATGTAATGTAAGTACTATGCCACACCACAGAGGGCGCTGCGGTGGGAAACCCTGGCAGTACCTGTAACAAGGACTATATAAGGCTGACCACCACACCTGGGAGGCACTCTGGAGCTGAACAATAAAGGACGAAGGTCACAACAGTTAGACTTACACCAGACCGTGTGGAGTCAGTGATTTGTGTGCTACATACACCACAGGGACCACCTGTTTTTTGAAGCCGTTTCCTGGGGCGGGCGCTAACTGAGGTGTTAAGGCCAAAAGTTCCATCCGGACCACTAGCGCAGCCTTGCATGATGATTGACGTCATAATCACGCTGAAATCGGAGGGCGGGGTGGTACCTTTTTGCGCCGCTGCAAACCAATAGCCGAATCTTCCAGCCGGGTGCTAAAAGCTGGATGCCCGGCATAATGCCCAGAAACAGCATTTAACCCCCTGCCGGGGTGCTAACCAAGGCGCAAATGATCCAAAAACCCAGCCCATGCACTTTTACATGTTTCCCTCAGGATTCTCTCCAGGGAAACATGTCCTCTAGCTTTCTCTTCAGGGTACAGACACATTCTATCTACGATCTCACATGCATCATCTTAAGGTACTTTTATTTTGGCACTTAAGCATTCGAGTAATAGATGCTGTTTTGAGAGAGTGGCCTCCATGTGCTGATCTTCTATCGGCATGCTGGCTTCTGCTGTCTAATACGCCTACCGAGAATGTAAATGTGCAGGATCGGCTTCCCATGCTTACTTTATTGAAACTTGAGGCTTAATCCAGTGGTACATTCATAGACCCACATTACAAATGAATCTAAAGAGACAGAAAAGATTAGTACCAGTAAGACTGAATCAGTTATGATTTCAAAGGGATCTTGGCAACCTATATCACTTTGGTGCTCTCCTTTGGCCTCTGCAGTCTAAGTGAATAAACGTAAGACTCCATGAATAGGCTTGGCAATCTATTTACAACATTTAACCCCTGGGAATATGGGATCCAGGTAATCTGGTCTCAATTGAAACAAAACTGCTCTCAAAAGCTTTAAGCTCAACAGCGAGGTATCAATTTCTATGCTGGCTAAATACTTTTGAAACTTATTCAAGATCTACTTCCCAAAGTATACTATACCCAGTTAGATTTGATTTTAATTTGACAAAGAACATAAAAAAACAGAACCAACCCAATGACTTGATTTCTGTTCAGCATCCAGCTGCTGTTTGGGTCCAGATCACTCCAGTTAAAATGGATTTTTTTTCTTGCATTTGAAGTGGGACAATAAGTCACACTGGACAAATCAGACATGGAATAAAGGGTTAACGTGTGTACGTGCAGAAAGCAGAAGCATCCTTTGAATTAGATGCAAGTAAGAAACGAGAATGTACATCTGCTCTATGTCTCAAGGCTTCACCGGCTCCCTCATATCCTAACACAAGAGATAACATGGTATGTTTCAGACTGACTCTTCAGCAAAAGCAGTATCCAGTACGAGCCGAGGTCAAATAACATGAGAATTGGAGCCAGGCACAGGAGAGATAACATAACATTTCAAAGCTGCATAAACAACCCAGAAACGAGTTAGGGGAAAGGTCCCAGGGGTAGGCGGGATGGAAACCATCTTCACCTTGAGTGACAAGGGGCTGTGTCCACTCAAATCAATGTATGTCTCATGTATTGAATGTCCGGCCATTATAAGCCGAGTAACTGTATAAAAACCCTATGTGTTTGTTGAGAGTGAATGTGAGGAATTCAGCAGGGGCTGACTTGCAGGCTTGTTTCTCCCTTACAAGTAAAATAAACATACTTGTGTTTGATTCCTAACAGACTGTGTCGAGGTTAATTATTTTAATCTCCACTTCATTTGGCATAGTCAGCAGGATGCTCCAAGGGGACGAGACACTGATTGTACCAAATATCACTGAGTGAGTATTTTAAAATTACCACTCTTAAATCCGATGTGTTCCGGGCGTTAGGTGTAAGTCAAATGGGATTTCGAGCAATAAAGTGTTTGTGGGAGATCAAAACAAATAAGTTTGGGGTAAGAAAATAATTTGAATAGAATGTCTATTAATGTGCGATGTCTAACGAATGGGGTTTTGCAGATAAGCACAAGAAACTAATTCCAAAAATAATACTGTCAAAGCCGGAATTTGATAACGTGGCAATGTCTGTGCTGTGGTAAAGAACAAACAAAAATAAACAACCCGATGGAGAGTCCAGAGGCTTGACAACCATGCTCACATCGGTAGTGTGCAGGTTCTGGCCAGGGATTGGACCAAGGATGGCCCGTGGGGGGAATATGCCAGCCTGCCTGAGGCATGGGCTAGGACGAAACGAGACTGTGGTCTTGTGATGGAACCCATTAAAGTCTCGGGCCAGAACACAAAGCGCGCAGACAATACCCTATACATTCTAAGGCACGTGAAGAAGTGATCGAGATAGTATGGGAGTTGGTAACGGACAGGGTTTTGAAGGAGGTTGTAGCCACTACCAATTCTCCTGTGTGGCTAGTAAAGAAACCAGACGGGTCATACGGGGCTGCACAGCACTGAATATGGTGACTCCCCAGGAGCATCCCATAGTTGCTAGTCCCCCTTTATTTTGTTTCATAAGTTGCTGAAAAAAAACTAGTAAAAAAAGACAAAATAAAACCAAAACAGAAGCTTCAGCTTTTGTACCGAGAAAGAGACAGATAATGTGGAATGTTTGGGGTTAATCAATTTTAATTTGTCTTGAAAAGAAAGAAAAATCTGTATGTTTGTTTTAGCTCTCCCACTTTTCGGACATGGAGCTGAAAGCTTTTTTAACCCTTTGTAATGTTGTACTGGATCTGGGAAAGTATGAATAAATTGAATGTTAAAAAAAAAATTGTGTACCTAGAATTGAACGAGATTTTAAGTTAGAAACGCAGGTGCGGATTTATTTTGATCTACGGAGCCATGAAATGCACAAAAGACAGGTTGTTTAACAAATGATAAAACTTCAGCCTTGAAGTTACAGTTACTAAAAAAAACAAATTGAACATTTACAAAAAAAAATGTGTGGTCTTGTTTTAAATCAATTTGAATCGTAACAAAGCACTGTCTTTTCAATTTGGTTATTGCAAGCAAATCAATTTGGTTATTGCAAGCAAATCAATTTGGTTATTGCAAGCAAATCAATTTGAATGTTTAACAGCACCATCTTCGTTAGTGCCCCTTTTTAAAAAGCCTGCATAAATTGTTCGGAGCTACAAGCTAGGGGAAGCTCCGCCCTCTTTTCCCTTTGTGTAAAATGTGTGAAGTTTGTTAAATACAAAAACTAATTCAGTGTTTTTACAGTTCATTGGAAAGGCATCCGAAGAAAGAAGAATACGGAAACTGACGTAATTAATTTTATCTGCTCTGTATTGTGTCTAATTAATAACATATTGGCTATGAAAAAAAAATTGTCTGAATTTAATTGGAATTCTTAAGGTTAATTAACCAATGAAAACCGGACTTTCATTGTGGCCACAATGAAATTCTGGTTATTTCAAAGTGTGAATGTCCCTAGTTCCAGATATAAAACTTTCACCAGATTGAAAAGAAAATAATAAAAGACGAGTCTCTCAAAATAGTGCGAGACACTGGGGAAAACCCTGCAGAAGGATTTCTGGAGCAAGGGGAACCCCACAATTGTAGTGTGCTGGAATGGGAGGACTCCCCAGGCAATTAAACATGAAGGGAGAATTAAACTACTGCTAGACGCCTCTACAAAACTCGTCCAAGCAGCAGTGGTGAAGGTGAAAGCTCACCAGAAAGTGGTTAACAAAGTACAGAAAGGGAATGAGGCCACAGACATAGCTGCTTTCGAAGCAGAATCCAGAACCCAGAATCAGTTTGTGCGCTAGCACTCGGGGAGAAGGACGTGGAGATTAAACAGTTACATGCCGATACAGATCAGAAGGAAAAGGTAGAATGGGAACGCCTGGGAGGAATCCTGGGCGCAGACGATGTATGGAGGCATGATGATCGAGTCATAGCCCCTGAGTGTATTAGGAAAATGCTGATGGAACTACACCATGGCATAGACCACCAGGGGCGCAATGCCATGATCATGAGCTTACGGAAAGAATGGTGGTGCTCAGCACTGGGACACCAAGTTGCCAAGTAATGTCAGAAATAAGAATGAGCTACCAGCCCCGACCACGGGGCTCGTGGGAAAACATTCAGATTGACTTCACTGGGCCACTCGTTACAGCACGTAATGGCAAGAAATACTGTCTAGTTATAGTGTATCCGTTCACTAGGTGGGTGGAGGCTTTCGCCACTCGCGACTGTACAGCAACAACTGTTGCCAGGATCTTGGCCGAGAAATCATTCTCTGGTGGAGAATACCGGTCCAGTTAGATTCAGATCAGGGTACACACTTCATGGGAAAGGTATTAAGGTAATGGGGATCAAGCAGGAGTTCCACATACCATGGTAGAGCGGATGCATAGAACCCTTTAAACAGCCCTGGCTAAGGCAATCCAACAGACGGTCGATCCTGGGCAGACCTGTTGCCAACAATTTTGATGCCGCTGCGTGCCACCCCAAACCGAACCACTGGACTGCGGCAAAAGGTTAGGGATCAACAAGATTGTTTGGATAAACAGCAGGACTTGGCATCACCAGCAGAAGTACCCTAGGTGGGAGAAATGGTGATGGTTAAGATGGTTAATAAAGAGTCCGGGTTCTCCCCTAGATGGGAGGGGCCGTATGATATATACATGCGCGTGCGTGGAGATACGTGGACAAGGTCGGTGGAAACACTGGTCACAGTTGAAGAAACTCACTAATCAATAAGTGGACAGCCCCAGGGTATCTGCTCTTTATGACCCACAGGTACCATGATAAGCTGCGTGACGATGTGGATAGTCCGAGTGGGAATCACGACGGCTTACTACACTCGCCTAGCGAGGGCCGGAGAAACTGTGTCGCGTACACAAAGAGCTGTGCAGGCCAACTGAAAGAAACAACAAGGCCTGTATTACAGGGACTCGGGCGACGTCAGTTGTGCTCAAGAGCAAGGGTCATTGACTGTGATGGTTGGGAAAACAGTGCATTTAAATTGTAGCTCTGGGATGACGGATATCTCAGTTGTCCGGGAAACAACACTAGGGAAAGGATGGCTGGGGAGCTATACAATGGGAATAACCATTATGTGGATGAATAAAATGCGTACACAATGAGGGATTAGCTTGTGTGCGGGGGGGAAAGTGTGCAAGTACAATTCTCCAGAATACCCCAACAAGGGGAGGATCCCACTACCACTGCCCCATCAACCACTCAAGTAACAGTAAAAACCTCAAGAGCCACACCAACCACTCAGGCCCCTCTTACATGTCCTGTACACACAAAAGGACCAGAAAGTGGGATTGTGATACACTCAGAAGGGGTCCAACTATATGATAATGTGAACCATGAGATCCTCCGAGTAATTGTGAACCTCACTGACCTAGTCTGCCGGAAGAATGTAACGTCAAAGTAAGGGCACTATACATCCGCCTGCTAGACAGAGTATTAAGAGAGGCAACGGACGTGCGTGGAGCATCACAGTCAAGGGGGAAATTAAACCTGCATTGTAAGAAAAGGGGACTTGGAAATGACACGCTGACCGGGGTAAATACGGGAACATCTTTCGTGAATGCCCTAGACATACAAGTAATACATGCACACTCCGAGAGTCTCGGGGAGATGATGCAGGGATTATTACAACTCTACACACAGTCCGCCCAAGATGGGGCACAGTTGGGGAAGGTAACAGCTGAGCAGCTATTGAAGGGGATAATGGTTCGAGAAGAGCATGTGGCCACTATCAGTAAACTAATTGATAGGGAATACAAGGATGGAGTTGACGGGGTGAAACGAGATGTGTGCCTTGCATACAGAGACTGGGTGGTGGGACAGGTCCACCATCATCTGGAACAAGTCAATCAAGGAAAAGTCCCCGATTGGGTAAACAGCACATACCTGTTTTCCTTCGCCCAGCATCCCGGAAACCTAGACGCATGTACATTGAAGGGGATGACCCGAGTCTTCCCAGTAATGGGGGGGTGGGTGGACTCCTATTCAACATTGATGGGGCTGGTATTTGTGATCCTGGTGATGACCAGAACAGAAGGCCCATACCTGCAGTATGAGATAGAAAACTTGGGACTAATCAGAGGAAACAAATACCTCCGGTATCACGCCAGGGACCAATATGCCACCAAAATGAATGGGAGCATGCGAGGCGTCTCCCTCTCTGGTTGTCGCCAGGTAGGGAGTCTGACCATATGTCCACACCCAGTAGGAAGAGCTAGCATGAACGGGTGTGGGTTCAGCTGAACCGTAGGCTGCGTACTGAATCTAGCCCAACCTGGGCTGAGCCAGCACACTCCACATACAGGGGCCGAGGCGAGGACTGTGTGGTGACTAACCAACAGGCTTACAACTACGGGAACCTGATTTGCCCCATCCCAAAAACTAATTTCTGCTTCACCCCACGGGTAGCAGTGGCATTGGTTGGGCCAGATTGATAGATACCCACACAAGGAAGGCAGTAACTCGAAATGTAACTGATGATTTAAAGGCAGACCTGGAGTTACATGAGAAGGACATAGCAGCCCCAATCCCACATTTTGCGGAGGATCGAAGTGATATTAAAGATCCCTGTGGGAAAATGTGCAGCGATACCACCTCCTAGTACGAGCAGAGGTCAAATAACATGAGAATTGAGCCAGGCACAGGAGAGCTAACATAATATTCCAAAGCTGCATAAACAACCCAGAAACAAGTTGAGGGAAAGGTCCCAGGGGTAGACGGGATGGAAACCATCTTCACCTCGAGTGACAAGGGGCTGTGTCCATTCAAATCAATGTATGTCTCATGTATTGAATGTCCGGCCATTATAAGCCGAGTAACTATAAAAACCCGATGTGTTCTTTGTTCGTTGAGAACAAGTGAGGAGTTCAGCAGGGGCTGACTTGCAGGCTTGTTTCTCCCTTGCAAGTAAAATAAACATACTTGTGTTTGATTCCAAACAGACTGTGTCGAGGTTAATTATTTTAATCTCCACTTCACATTATAGCTGCCGGAACCTAATGATCAAGCCATCAGCATCTTACCAAATACAACATCCTGCAAATTAGATTTTCTGGAGCATTCCTGACCACCGCACTCGAGACCTGTAATTCCTGTAAATCAGGGGCTGATGGGTTAGATGCTCAACTTTTCAAATTGGAAGATGGCTTTATAGCCAAGTCATTGATAGATGCATGCTAAATCTGACCATTCATTGGAGTCTTGTCAACTGGTGGAAAATAGGCAACTGCTAGAGTTATCTTCATTCATGAATCTATTGATCATCAAATAACATCCTTCCCAGCCTAGACAATTGAACACTGAAGAACAAAGTAATCACTCAAAGGTTATATGGTTTTGTAGTCATTAAATTGCATCCAACACATTGGCACAATTCAATAATGTTACACTTTCTACCATTCAACCAAAAAGGAAAATGTTATCTCTCTTGGATTCAAGTGTTACATAGGAACAAATGCACAAAGATAGGTAAATACCCTTTGGTCCATCGAGCTTATCCCATATAACATAGAAACATAGAAAAACATAGAAAAATAGGTGCAGGAGGAGGACATTTGGCCCTTCGAGCCTGCACCACCATTCAATAA
This sequence comes from Pristiophorus japonicus, assembly GCF_044704955.1. Taxonomy (NCBI): domain Eukaryota; kingdom Metazoa; phylum Chordata; class Chondrichthyes; family Pristiophoridae; genus Pristiophorus; species Pristiophorus japonicus. The sequence continues at coordinate 7,982,665 of NC_091982.1, read as the reverse complement.
GATCATGGCTGATCATTCCCTCAGTACCCCTTTCCTGCTTTCTCTCCATAGCCCTTGATCCCTTTAGCCATAAGGGCCATATCTAACTCCTTCTTGAATATATCCAATGAACTGGCATCAACAACTCTCTGCGGCAGGGAATTCCACAGGTTAACAACTCGCTGAGTGAAGAAGTTTATCCTCATCTCAGTCCTAAATGGCCTACCCCTTATTCTAAGATTGTGTCTCCTGGTCCTGGACTTCCCAAACATCGGGAACATTCTTCCCGCATCTAACCTGTCCACTCCCGTCAGAATCTTATGTTTCTATGACATCCTCTCTCATCCTTCTAAACTTCAGCGTATAAAGCCCCAGTTGATCCAGTCTCTCCTCATATGTCAGTCCAGCCTTCCCGGGAATCAGTCTGGTGAACCTTCACTGCACTCCCTCAATAGCAAGATAGTTCTTCCTCAGATTAGGAGACCAAAACTGAACACAATATTTTAGGGGAGGGCTCACCAAGGCCCTGTACAACTGCAGTAAGACCTCCCTGCTCCTATACGCAAAATCCCTAACCATGAAGGCCAACATACCATTTGCCTTCTTCACCGCCTGCTGTACCTGCTTGCCAACTTTCAATGACTGATGAACCATGACACCCAGGTCTCGTTGCACCTCCCCTTTTCCTAATCTGCCACCATTCAGATAATATTCTGCCTTCGTGTTTTTGCCACCAAAGTGGATAACCTCACATTTATCCACATTATACTGCATCTGCCATGCATTTGCCCACTCACCTAACCTGTCCAAATCACCCTGCAGCCTCTTAGCGTCCTCTTCACAGCTCACACTGCCACCCAGTTTAGTGTCATCTGCAAACTTGGAGATATTACACTCAATTCCTTCATCTAAATCATGAATGTATATTGTAAAGAGCTGGGGTCCCAGCACTGAGCCCTACGGCACTCCACTAATTACTGTGTGCCATTCTGAAAAGGACCCATTTACCCGACTCTCTGCTTCCTGTCTGCCAACCAGTTCTCTATCCACGTCAGTACATTACCCCCAATACCATGTGCTTTGATTTTGCATACCAATCTCTTGTGTGGGACCTTGTCGAAAGCCTTCTGAAAGTCCAAATATACCACATCAACTGGTTCTCCCTTGTCCACTCTACTGGAAACATCCTCAAAAAATTCCAGAAGATTTGTCAAGCATGATTTCCCTTTCACAAATCCATGCTGACTTGGACCGATCATGTCATCTGTTTCCAAATGCGCTGCTATGACATCCTTAATAATCGATTCCATCATTTTACCCACTACTGAGGTCAGGCTGACCGGTCTATAATTCCCTGTTTTCTCTCTCCCTCCTTTTTTAAAAAGTGGGGTTACATTGGCTACCCTCCACTCGATAGGAACTGATCCAGAGTCAATGGAATGTTGGAAAATGACTGTCAATGCATCCGCTATTTCCAAGGCCACCTCCTTAAGTACTCTGGGATGCAGTCCATCAGGCCCCGGGGATTTATCGGCCTTCAATCCCATTAATTTCCCCAACACAATTTCCCGACTAATAAGGATTTCCCTCAGTTCTTCCTCCTTACTAGACCCTCTGACCCCTTTTGAAAGTCCAAATACACCACATCCACTGATTCTCCCTTGTCCACAATATTAGTTACATTCACAAAAAATTCCAGAAGATTTGTCAAGCATGATTTCCCTTTCATAAATCCATGCTGACTCGGACCGATCCTGTCACTGCTTTCCAAATGCGCTGCTATTTCATCCTTAATAATTGATTCCAACATTTTCCCCACTACTGATGTCAGGCTAACCAGTCTATAATGACCCGTTTTCTCTCTCCCTCCCTTTTTGAAAAAGTGGTGTTTCATTAGCTACCCTCCAGTTCATAGGAACTGATCCAGAGTCAATAGACTGTTGGAAAATGATCACCAATGCACTATTTCTAGGGCCAGTTCTTTAAGTACTCTAGGATGCAGACTATCAGGCCCCAGGGATTTATCAGCCTTCAATCCCATCAATTTCCCTAACTCAATTTCCAGCCTAATAAGGATATCCTTCAGTTCCTCCTTCTCATGAGACCCTCGGTCCCCTAGTACTTCTGGAAGATTATTTGTGTCTTCCTTCATGAAGACAGAACCAAAGTATTTGTTCAATTGGTCTGCCATTTCTTTGTTCCCCATTATAAATTCACCTGAATCTGATTGCAAGGGCCCTACGTTTGTCTTCACTAATCTTTTTCTCTTCACATATCTATAGAAGCTTTTGCAGTCAGTTTTTATGTTCCTTGCAAGCTTCCTCTCGTACTATATTTTCCCCCTCTTAATTAAACCCTTAGTCCTGCTCTGTTGAATTCTAAATTTCTCCCAGTCCTCAGGTTTGTTGCTTTTTCTGGCCAATTTATATGCCTCTTCCTTGGTTTTAACACGATCCTTAATTTCCCTTGTTAGCCACGGTTGAGCCACCTTCCCTGTTTTATTTTTACTGCAGACAGGGATGTACAATTGTTGAAGTTCATCCATGTGATCTTTAATTGTTTGCCATTGCCTATCCACCGTCAACCCTTTAAGTATCATTTGCCAGTCTATTTTAGCCAATTCAGTCCTCATACCATCAAAGTTACCTTTCCTTAAGTTCAGGACCCTAGTTTCTGAATTAACTGTGTCACTCTCCATCTTAATAAAGACATCTACATATTATGGTCACTCTTCCCCAAGAGGCCTCGCACAACAAGATTGCTAATTAATCCTTTCTCATTACACATCACCCAGTCTAGGATGGCCAGCTCTCCAGTTGGTTCCTCATCATATTGGTCTAGAAAACCATCCCTAATACACTCCAGGAAATCCTCCTCCACCGCATTGCTACCAGTTTGGTTAGCCCAATCAATATGTAGATTAAAGTCACCCATGATAACTGCTGTACCTTTATTGCACGCATCCCTTATTTTTTGTTTGATGCTGTCCCCAACCTCACTACCACTGTTTGGTGGTCTGTACACAACTCTCACTAGCGTTTTCTGCCCTTTGGTATTCCGTAGCTCCACCCATACCGATTCCACATCATCCAAGCTAATGTCCTTCCTTACTATTGCGTTAATTTCCTCTTTAATCAGCAATCCACCCCGCCTCCTTTTCCTTTCTGTCTATCCTTCCTAAATGTTGAATACTCCTTGCATTGAGGCACAGAGCCTTTAGGCTTGTCTTTCTAACATACTTTGCCCCTTTAGAATTTTGCTGTAATGTGGGCCTTTTTGCCTTTTGCCTTAGGTTTCTCTGCCCTCCACTTTTACTTTTCTTCTTTCTATCTTTTGCTTCTGCCCCCATTCTACTTCCCTCTATCTCCCTGCATAGGTTCCCATCCCCCTGCCATATTAGTTTATCTCCTCCCCAACAGCACTAGCAAACACTCCCCCTAGGACATTGGTTCCAGTCCTGCCCAGGTGCAGACCATCCGGTTTGTACTGGTCCCACCTCCCCCAGAACCGGTTCCAATGTCCCAGGAATTTAAATCCCTCCCTTTTGCACCACTCCTCAAGCCACGTATTCATCTGAGCTATCCTGCGATTCCTACTCTGACTAGCACGTGGCGCTGGTTGAGATCCTACTTTTTAATTTAGCTCGTTGCTTCCTGAATTCGTCTCGTAGGACCTCATCCTGTTTTTTTACCTATATTGTTGGTACCTATATGCACCACGACAACTGGCTGTTCACTCTACCTTTTCAAAATGTCCTGCACCTGCTCCGGGACACCCTTGACCCTTGCACAGAGAGGCAACATACCATCCTGAAGGTATACAACTGTGATACCTTGTGTACCCTAATATATCAACTCCATCCCACCCAAAAACATGTGATCTCCTGGGAGAGGAGAAAAAGACAGATAAAAAACCCAGGCCAATTTGGGGAAAAGAATCTGGAAAATTCCTCTCGACCCATCTAGGTGATCAAAATTAGTCCAGGAGATCAATTGGTCCTGAATTCCCCACCATTTAACCGCGATCTAGCCTTTTACAACTTAAATTTGTGACCCCTGGTCCTCCTTAACCTATTTAATTGAAAGAAACTCTCAATTGGAACACAATCTACTCCTTTCATTGTCTTATAAACATCAATCAGATCATCTCCAAGTCTACTCTGTTCCAAAGTGTAGAGTCGCAACTGTTTTAGCCTATCTTGATAACTAAGATGCTTTAAACTGTGAATTAGTCTAGTTGCCTTCCTCTGCACCCTTTCCAAAGCCTCAGTATAGCCATCATGTGAGACCAAAATTGGACACAGTATTCCAAGTGCAGCCTGACTAAGGTGTTGTACATGTACAAAATAGTCTGCCTTATCTTACACTCAATTGTCCTATGGATACACCCCAATGCCTTATTTGCTCTAGCTATCGCTTCACAGCATTGCTCATGTACCTTTAAAGATGTAGGCACTAGAATGCACAAAGCTCTTTCAATTTCCACCTTCTTTAATGCTTTTCCCTGAAGGGTGCATGAAAGTGGAGCATTTGCCCTGCTCACATGCATAACACTGCACTTATCTAAATTATGCATTATTTGCCAATCATGGGCCCAATCTCCCAACACATTAAGCTCTGCCTGAAGCAGGTGAGTGTCTACAGTCCTAATACACGCACAGATCTTGGCATCAACAGCAAACTTGCAGATCGTGTCCCCCACACCTACATCCAGATTATTAATAAAAAATAGAAGAGTTCACCACAACACTTGGACATCGAAAGGGTAGATGCTATTCTTCCAATGATTGGTCTGTGTTTGTCACTTGGTTATTTTAGCTGATTTGAAAAGGAGAATACTCATTAAAGGTAGACTACCTGATCTGGAGGTTGGCAAACTGAAGATACTTCAAATTTCAATTTAACACATTCCACCGATACTGGTTTACATGAATTATCTTTCTCTCCCATGTATATCCTCGGACAAAATCATAAATGAGTTTAATTAAGATGAATAAAATTGCATTGCTAAGTGGATGGCAGTTACCTACTAGCCATTTTACTATCAAATGGACATTTTTCCAGTTATTGTTTCCTAATCACACTTGTACTCTTTACAGCACTGGACCCTGGAACTTCAGTCGATCGAGTTTATCTTAAAACTTCAAAATAAATTATCAGCTCCACTAAAGCTAAAGCCACTAATTGGATATTAGGATTACTATTTCAAGTGTTTAGTCCCTCCTTTAGCATTATCTGGAGCACTTGTACCAGAAGCTGTATTAACTCTTTGGCTTGTATTGATCATAGGGTTTGTTTCGGCAGGTCTGGTTGCCCAGGCCACCTAAAAGTCAACTTGTCAGGAACTTTTAACATTCTGCGTTGTCTGAAAATCTTATCAGAAGTTCGATTTGTCATTCTACTGATACGTCTGGGTCACAATTTAATGACTTGCCATCGTTTGGAAAAAAAGTCCTGCCCAAGGAATATAGAAATTCCTTGAAGACATTCAAGAACCTAGAAGTTCCTTGCTAAGGTTAATAAATGACATGTTCTATAAATGCATTTTATATTTCTGCTGTGCTGACACTAGGGTCTCAACAGCAGACTGTTTTCATCAGAAAGTGCTGTTTGACAAAATATTTTCTCATTTGTTTACAGGCAAGCAAAATATTGGGTCAAAGTCCATCACATTAACTCGGTAACTTCTCTAAACCTATTGTTAATGATATCACCATGACAATAGTAGTGCATAGCTCGTCTCTCTTGCTGAACAAAAAAAGGTTCATCAATCATTTTATTATAAACTGATTGAGCCCCAATATCAAGACCCTTTTTAAAAGTCACTCAGTTACAAAGAATTATGAAAATGTCTAAGTTAAATTTCAACTTTTGGATTTGTTTGTTGGGTCAGCTGGGATTTTATGTTGAACAGGTTGCTGAGTTCAACAGTGGTCATCAGTAAAGGTGTATTTAACCACAAAGGGATGATTCAGCATCAACAGTGTATAGTCAGCCTCAGTAAATCCTCTAAACCAGAACTCACAATCAGAAAAACATCAGTGTTCAAAGGAAAAATTGAAAAAAATACCAACATGGACAGAACAAAACAAAAAGGACCTTCAGAGGGGTTCTGCTGTCAGACTGCCTGAGTTTAAGAAGCTCTCTGGATAAATGTTCTTATTAATTAATATCTGTAAAAAATAAGACTTTTATATTCAAATTATTTCTAGTTATTAAAGAGCGGGGTGTCCCAACAACATAATGCTATGTACACCGCCAATTCTCAAACACCTCTGTAAATGGAAGCCAAGTACTGTACTGTATGACTTTAGGGAAGGAAGTTTGCTGTTCTTATCCGGTCTGGCCTATATGTGACTCCAGACCCACAGCCATGTTGGTGACTCTTAACTGCCCTCCCTGAAATGGCCTAGCAAGCCACTCCATTGTATACCAGCACCTTCTCAAGGGCAATTAGGATGGGCCATAAATGCTGTCCTTGCCTGCGGCGCCCACATCCCATGAATGAATAAAAAAATGAATGGAGTGATTACTTGCAACGCATTTTTGACTCTCTTTGCGCATTCGCGCCCATTTGGTACCATGCATGCACACTCGATCCAGTTGTGCACAGTACCCAACGGCAAAGCAGCTGCTTGCATCGCCATGTTTCACTCCACTCAGCTCCCCGTGGAGAAGGTCAGGGGATCGGGTTGGTGGCCGGTATGGGGGGGTGGGGGGGGCGGAGGAGAGGAAATCAGAGCGGGGAAAGAGAGAGAGCGAGGAGATCGGGATGGGGGAGAGAGAGAGAGAGAGAGATTGGTGGGGTGCTGTGGTGAGGGGGGTGGGAAGAGAAAGGAGATTGGAGCAAGAGAGCAGTGAGAGAGAGAGTGGAGGTCGGAGCGGGGAGAAGGGATAGGAGTGAGGAGAGAGTGAAGATCAGAGCAAGGAGAGGGGATCGGAGAGGGGAGAGAGAGTGAAGATCAGAGAGGGAAGAGGAGATCGGAAGGGGGAGAGAGAGTGGAGATCGGAGCGGGAAGAGGGGATCGGAGGGGGGAGAGAGTGGATATCGGAGCGGGAAGATAGGAGTGGAGATCGGAGGGGGGAGAGAGTGGATATCGGAGCGGGAAGAGGGGATCGGAGGGGGGAGAGAGAGTGGAGATCGGAGCGGGAAGAGGGGATCGGAGGGGGGAGAGAGAGTGGAGATCGGAGCGGGAAGAGGGGATCGGAGGGGGGAGAGAGTGGATATCGGAGCGGGAAGATAGGAGTGGAGATCGGAGCTGGGAGAGGGGATCGGAGCAGGGAGAGACTGGAGATCGGAGCGAGGAGAGAGTGGAGATCGGAGCTGGGAGAGGGGATCGGAGCAGGGAGAGACTGGAGATCGGAGCGAGGAGAGAGTGGAGATCGGAGCTGGGAGAGGGGATCGGAGCAGGGAGAGACTGGAGGTCGGTGCGAGGAGAGAGTGGAGGTCGGAGCTGGGAGAGGGGATCGGAGCAGGGAGAGACTGGAGATCGGAGCGAGGAGAGGGGATCAGCAGGGGGGAGAGAGAGTGGAGTTCGGAAGGGGAGAGAGAGAGCAGGGATCGAAGGGGGAGAGAGAAAAGAGATTGGAGCGGGGAGAGAGTGGAGATCGGAGTGGGGAGAGGGGATCAGAGGAGAGAGTGGAGATCGGAGAGAGGAGAGGGGATCGGAGGGGGGTAGAGAGAGAAGGGATCAAAGAGGGAGAGAGAGAGGGGATTGGAGGGGAGAGAGTGAGGGGATTGAAGGGGGAGCGAGAGAGAAGGGATTGGAAGGGGACAGAGAGAGGGGATCGGAGGGGGGAGAGAGAGGGGATTGAAGGGCGAGCGAGAGAGAAGGGATCGGAAGGGGACAGAGAGAGGGGATTAGAGCGGGGAGAGAGAATGCAGATTGGAGTGGTGCGAAAGTAGAGATTGGAGGGGAAGAGAGGAGATGGGATGGGGAGAGAGGAGATCGGCGGGGGGGAGAGAGAGAGGATTGGAACCGGAGAGGGGATTGGAGGGAGAATGAAAGAGGAGATCAATGGGGGAGAGAGGAGATCGGAGGAGAAGACAGGAGATCGGAGGGGGAGAGGAGAGATCGGACGGGGGAGGAAAGGCTATTGGAGGGGGAGGACAGGGTATCGGAGGGGGAGGAGAGGGTATCAGAGGGGGTGAGAGAGAGGAGATTGAAGGGGGGAGGCGAAGGGATCGGGGAGGAGAGAAACTCGAAGAGGGAAGAGAAGGTCAGGAGCTGGGCGTGGTTGAGATCAGGAGCTCAGGGAGAGGTCAGGAACTTGTTGGGGGAGAGTATGGTGAGGACAATGGGAGGGGGGCGGGGGGAGAGAAGACGTCGTGATCCAGGTCTAAGGCAGGTGGGCGGATGAGAGCAAGAACGTGATCCAGATGCGAAGATAGATCATGTTCTCTCACCCTGTGTTCGGCCTGGATCATGTTCCATGCTCACCCCCTTTACACCTACATAAGAACATAAGAACATAAGAATTAGGAACAGGAGTAAGCCATCTAGCCCCTCGAGCCTGCTCCGCCATTCAATAAGATCATGGCTGATCTGGCCGTGGACTCAGCTCCACTTACCCGCCCGCTCTCCACAGCCCTTAATTCCCTTATTGGTTAAAAATCTATCTATCTGTGACTTGAATACGATCAATGAGCTAGCCTCAACTGCTTCCTTGGGCAGAGAATTCCACAGATTCACAACCCTCTGAGAGAAGAAATTCCTTCTCAACTCGGTTTTAAATTAGCTCCCCCGTATTTTGAGGCTGTGCCCCCTAGTTCTAGTCTCCCCGACCAGTGGAAACAACCTCTCTGCCTCTATCTTGTCTATCCCTTTCATTATTTAAAATGTTTCTATAAGATCACCCCTCATCCTTCTGAACTCCAACGAGTAAAGACCCAGTCTACTCAATCTATCATCATAGGGTAACCCCCCCATCTCCGGAATCAGCCGAGTGAATCCCCTCCAAGGCTAGTATATCCTTCCTTAAGTAAGGTGACCAAAACTGCACGCAGTACTCCAGGTGCGGCCTCACCAATACCCTATACAGTTGCAGCAGGACCTCCCTGCTTTTGTACTCCATCCCTCTCGCAATGAAGGCCAACATTCCATTCGCCTTCCTGATTACCTGCTGCACCTGCAAACTAACTTTTTGTGATTCATGCACAAGGAGCCTACGGCCACACTAGTCTGAAAACGCCCGATCCCGTCTGATCTCGGAAACCAAGCAGACTGAGGCCTGGTTAGTACTTGGATGGGAGACTGCCTGGGAATACCAGGTGCAGTAGGCTTAGCTGACCGGTGCCCTCGCCCGGCTCTCGAGGGGAAAATCCCCGGGGCTGGACGGGCTGACCGTGGAGTTCCACAGGGCGTTCTGGGACGTCCTGGGGAGCGACTACGCGCGGGTCCTGGGGGAAAGTCTGGCGACCGGGGAGATGCCCCTCTCTTGGCGCAGGGCAGTCATCGTCCTGCTGCCTAAGAAGGGCGATCTCCGCCTCCTTAAGAACTGGCGTCCGGTCTCCCTCCTCAGCACGGACTACAAAATCTTCGCCAGGGCGATGTCTGCTCGCCTTGGTGCCGTGCTGGACCACATGATTCACCCCGACCAGTCATACACGGTCCCGGGCCGGACGATCCACGACAACATCCATCTGGTCCGGGACCTCATCCATTGCTCCCAGGAGGCTGGTCTGTCGGTCGCCTTCCTATCCCTCGACCAAGAGAAGGCGTTCGACAGGGTGGATCACGACTATCTGCTCGGAACTCTGCGCGCTTTCGGGTTCGGGACGCATTTCGTCGCCCGGATCCGACTTTTGTACGCCGCCGCGGAGTGTCTGATTAAGGTTAACGGGTCCTTGACGGCGCCCCTTCGCTTTAGGAGAGGGGTGCGCCAGGGATGCCCCATGTCCGGCCAGTTATACGCCGTTTGCGTGGAGCCTTTCCTGCGCCTCTTGCGGACGAGATTGACGGGACTGGCTCTGCAAGGGCCGGGCGTGGAGGTCGTCCTCTCGGCTTACGCCGATGACGTGCTCCTCGCGGTAGAGGATCCCGCTGACCTGCGGAGGATGCGTGAGTGCCAGGAGATTTACTCGGCCGCGTCCTCCGCCAGGATCAACTGGGAGAAATGTTCCGGACTCCTGGTGGGTCAGTGGCGGGTGGACTCCCTGCCGGAGGAGCTCAGGCCTTTTGCCTGGAGCACGACCCATCTCCTCTATCTGGGAGTCTACCTTAGCCCCGACGAGGAAGCCTGGCCGGCGAACTGGCAGGAGCTGGAGGCCAAGGTCGCCGCTCGCCTAGGGCGCTGGACAGGACTGCTCCGAGTGCTGTCCTACAGGGGTCGAGCGCTAGTCATAAACCAGCTGGTGGCCGCAATGCTGTGGTACCGGCTGGTCACTTTGACCCCTCCCCCTGCGTTTGTCGCCAAGATACAGAAGAAGCTGGTGGACTTCTTCTGGAACAACAGGAAGCACTGGGTCTCTGTCGCGGTCTTGAGTCTCCCGCTTGAGGAGGGCGGTCAGTCGTTGGTGTGCGTCAGCGCCCAGCTCGCGACTTTCCGTCTTCAGACCCTGCAGAGATACCTTTACGTCGAGCCCCCTCCTAGGTGGTGTGCTCTGGCGACGTATTTCTTCCGCCAGCAGCTCGACCTCAATTATGACACGCAGCTCCTGTTTGTGAACTTGGGGGGTGCCAGGACCGCCCTCCGGGAGCTGCCTGTCTTTTACAGGGAACTCATCAGGGTCTGGAACAAAGTCTCCACCAAGCGCAGCTCTCCGCCGGCTGGAGTGGCGGCCGTCCTGCAGGAGCCGCTGCTCGGGAATCCGTACCTCCACGGCCGAGGCTTCATGTGGCGGTCGGAAGAGAGGGCTGTGGCTGGTGAGGTGACCAGGGTCAGGGACCTGCTCGATGGCGGAGGAGCGGGCTGGATGGCGCCAGTCACGCTGGCGCGGCGCCTAAATTCTGCCAACGTCCGCCGCGCGGCCGATGCCATCGAGTCGCTAAAAACAGCTCTGGGCCCTGACTCCGTTAGGTGTATCGAGGAGGCTCAAGCACGTGGGGAGATCCCGTCCGAACTGACCCCCGTCCGGACGGAATTCCTCATCGGCGCCAAACCCCGGAACCTCCCTCGGGGGCCGGCGCCTCACAACTTGAGCCGCCTCGGGGAAATCCCCTCCGTGCCTTTCAGTTCCGCGCGGAGGGGTTTCCTGTACGGGCTGCTCCTGCACACCCTCAACTTTGCCATCCTCGCCGGCCGTCCGGACACGCCATGGCGCACCATCTTGCCGTTCGGAGGAGGCGGGGGTCCCCGATGGAGGGCACTCTACGCAGGGGTCCTCCCACTATTCATCGGGGACTTGGCCTGGAGGGTGGTGCACGGAGCAGTGCCGTGCAACAAATTTTTAAGCCGGTTCACGGACTCCCAGGCCGCCTGCAATTTCTGCGGTCTGGAGGAGTCCGTGTTCCATGTTTTTATTGAGTGCACAAGGTTGCAGCCCCTGTTCCATTATTTGAAGGGGCTGCTCCTGAAATTCTGGCTGCACTTCAGTCCCACTCTCCTGATCTTTGGGCACCCTGTGCGGAGGGGAGCGGGTAGGTCCGAAGGCCTCCTCGTAGGACTGCTCCTGGGCACGGCCAAGGGTGCCATCAGCCGGTCCAGGCAGCGGGCGGTCGAGGGGGTCGTTCAACCTGACTGCCTGCCTCTCTTCTGCTCTTACATCCGGTCCAGGGTGTCCTTGGAGATGGAGCACGCGGTGTCCACCGGTACGCTCGCGGCCTTCCGCGAGAGGTGGGCACCGGAGGGACTGGAGTGCATCATCACGCCCGGCAACCAAATTTTAATTTGATTTTACGTTTTAAAGTTAATTTGTTTTAATTGCCGGTGCTTTTAGTGTCCCCTTCCCTTTTATAGGGGGCACTGGGGAAAAATTGTGATTTTAGTGCCCAAAAAAAAAAACAAAAAAAAAAAGAAAAAACAAAAAAAAAACACAAAAAAGGGGGGAAAAAAAAAAATGGGCCTTGTAAATGTCTGGAGTGTCACCCAGGTCGGGTGGCACAGTTTAATGTTTATGTTTTCGCAGGTAGACTCTAAAAGAGTTTCATGCACAAGGAGCCTACGGCCACACTAGTCTGAAAACGCCCGATCCCGTCTGATCTCGGAAACCAAGCAGACTGAGGCCTGGTTAGTACTTGGATGGGAGACTGCCTGGGAATACCAGGTGCAGTAGGCTTAGCTGACCGGTGCCCTCGCCCGGCTCTCGAGGGGACGGGCTGACCGTGGAGTTCCACAGGGCGTTCTGGGACGTCCTGGGGAGCGACTACGCGCGGGTCCTGGGGAAAAGTCTGGCGACCGGGGAGATGCCCCTCTCTTGGCGCAGGGCAGTCATCGTCCTGCTGCCTAAGAAGGGCGATCTCCGCCTCCTTAAGAACTGGCGCCCGGTCTCCCTCCTCAGCACGGACTACAAAATCTTCGCCAGGGCGATGTCTGCTCGCCTTGGTGCCGTGCTGGACCACATGATCCACCCCGACCAGTCCTACACGGTCCCGGGCCGGACAATCCACGATAACATCCATCTGGTCCGGGACCTCATCCATTGTTCCCAGGAGGCTGGTCTGTCGGTCGCCTTCCTATCCCTCGACCAAGAGAAGGCGTTCGACAGGGTGGATCACGACTATCTGCTCGGAACTCTGCGCGCTTTCGGGTTCGGGACGCATTTCGTCGCCCGGATCCGACTTTTGTACGCCGCCGCGGAGTGTCTGATTAAGGTTAACGGGTCCTTGACGGCTCCCCTTCACTTTAGGAGAGGGGTGCGCCAGGGATGCCCCATGTCCGGCCAGTTATACGCCGTTTGCGTGGAGCCTTTCCTGCGCCTCTTGCGGACGAGGTTGACGGGACTGGCTCTGCAAGGGCCGGGCGTGGAGGTCGTCCTCTCGGCTTACGCCGATGATGTGCTCCTCGCGGTAGAGGATCCCGCTGACCTGCGGAGGATGCGTGAGTGCCAGGAGATTTACTCGGCCGCGTCCTCCGCCAGGATCAACTGGGAGAAATGTTCCGGACTCCTGGTGGGTCAGTGGCGGGTGGACTCCCTACCGGAGGAGCTCAGGCCTTTTGCCTGGAGCACGACCCATCTCCTCTATCTGGGAGTCTACCTTAGCCCCGACGAGGGAGCCTGGCCGGCGAACTGGCAGGAGCTGGAGGCCAAGGTCGCCGCTCGCCTAGGGCGCTGGACAGGACTGCTCCGAGTGCTGTCCTACAGGGGTCGAGCGCTAGTCATAAACCAGCTGGTGGCCGCAATGTTGTGGTACCGGCTGGTCACTTTGACCCCTCCCCCTGCGTTTGTCGCCAAGATACAGAAGAAGCTGGTGGACTTCTTCTGGAACAACAGGAAGCACTGGGTCTCTGCCACGGTCTTGAGTCTCCCGCTTGAGGAGGGCGGTCAGTCGTTGGTGTGCGTCAGCGCCCAGCTCGCGACTTTCCGTCTTCAGACCCTGCAGAGATACCTTTACGTCGAGCCCCCTCCTAGGTGGTGTGCTCTGGCGAGGTATTTCTTCCGCCAGCAGCGCGACCTCAATTATGACACGCAGCTCCTGTTTGTGAACTTGGGGGGTGCCAGGACCGCCCTCCGGGAGCTGCCTGTCTTTTACAGGGAACTCATCAGGGTCTGGAACAAAGTCTCCACCAAGCGCAGCTCTCCGCCGGCTGGAGTGGCAGCCGTCCTGCAGGAGCCGCTGCTCGGGAATCCGTACCTCCACGGCCGAGGTTTCATGTGGCGGTCGGAAGAGAGGGCTGTGGCTGGTGAGGTGACCAGGGTCAGGGACCTGCTCGATGGCGGAGGAGTGGGCTGGATGGCGCCAGACACGCTGGCGCGGCGCCTATACTCTGCCAACGTCCGCCACGCGGCCGATGCCATCGAGTCGCTAAAAACAGCTCTGGGCCCTGACTCCGTTAGGTGCATCGAGGAGGCTCAAGCACGTGGGGAGATCCCGTCCGAACTGACCCCCGTCCGGACGGAATTCCTCATCGGCGCCAAATCCCGGAACCTCCCTCGGGGGCCGGCGCCTCACAACTTGAGCCGCCTCGGGGAAATCCCCTCCGTGCCTTTCAGTTCCGCGCGGAGGGGTTTCCTGTACGGGCTGCTCCTGCACACCCTCAACTTTGCCATCCTCGCCGGCCGTCCGGACACGCCATGGCGTACCATCTTGCCGTCCGGAGGAGGCGGGGGTCCCCGATGGAGGGCACTCTACGCAGGGGTCCTCCCACTATTCATCGGGGACTTGGCTTGGAGGGTGGTGCACGGAGCAGTGCCGTGCAATAAATTTTTAAGCCGGTTCACGGACTCCCAGGCCGCCTGCAATTTCTGCGGTCTGGAGGAGTCCGTGTTCCATGTTTTTATGGAGTGCACAAGGTTGCAGCCCCTGTTCCACTATTTGAAGGGGCTGCTCCTGAAATTCTGGCTGCACTTCAGTCCCACTCTCCTGATCTTTGGGCACCCTGTGCGGAGGGGAGCGGGTAGGTCCGAAGGCCTCCTCGTAGGACTGCTCCTGGGCACGGCCAAGGGTGCCATCAGCCGGTCCAGGCAGCGGGCGGTCGAGGGGGTCGTTCAACCTGACTGCCTGCCTCTCTTCCGCTCTTACATCCGGTCCAGGGTGTCCTTGGAGATGGAGCACGCGGTGTGCACCGGTACGCTCGCGGCCTTCCGTGAGAGGTGGGCACCGGAGGGACTGGAGTGCATCATCACGCCCGGCAACCAAATTTTAATTTGATTTTACGTTTTAAAGTTTAATTTGTTTTAATTGCCGGTGCTTTTAGTGTCCCCTTCCCTTTTATAGGGGGCACCGGAGAAATTGTGATTTTAGTGCCCAAAAAAAAGCAAAAAAAAAAACAAAAAACACAAAAAAAAAACCAAAAAAAGGAAAAAAGGGCCTTGTAAATGTCTGGTGTGTCACCCAGGTCGGGTGGCACAGTTTAATGTTTATGTTTTGCAGGTAGACTCTAAAAGAGTTTCATGCACAAGGAGCCTACGGCCACACTAGTCTGAAAACGCCCGATCCCGTCTGATCTCGGAAACCAAGCAGACTGAGGCCTGGTTAGTACTTGGATGGGAGACTGCCTGGGAATACCAGGTGCAGTAGGCTTCGCTGACCGGTGCCCTCGCCCGGCTCTCGAGGGGAAAATCCCCGGGGCTGGACGGGCTGACCGTGGAGTTCCACAGGGCGTTCTGGGACGTCCTGGGGAGCGACTACGCGCGGGTCCTGGGGGAAAGTCTGGCGACCGGGGAGATGCCCCTCTCTTGGCGCAGGGCAGTCATCGTCCTGCTGCCTAAGAAGGGCGATCTCCGCCTCCTTAAGAACTGGCGCCCGGTCTCCCTCCTCAGCACGGACTACAAAATCTTCGCCAGGGCGATGTCTGCTCGCCTTGGTGCCGTGCTGGACCACATGATCCACCCCGACCAGTCCTACACGGTCCCGGGCCGGACAATCCACGATAACATCCATCTGGTCCGGGACCTCATCCATTGTTCCCAGGAGGCTGGTCTGTCGGTCGCCTTCCTATCCCTCGACCAAGAGAAGGCGTTCGACAGGGTGGATCACGACTATCTGCTCGGAACTCTGCGCGCTTTCGGGTTCGGGACGCATTTCGTCGCCCGGATCCGACTTTTGTACGCCGCCGCGGAGTGTCTGATTAAGGTTAACGGGTCTTTGACGGCGCCCCTTCGCTTTAGGAGAGGGGTGCGCCAGGGATGCCCCATGTCCGGCCAGTTATACGCCGTTTGCGTGGAGCCTTTCCTGCGCCTCTTGCGGACGAGGTTGACGGGACTGGCTCTGCAAGGGCCGGGCGTGGAGGTCGTCCTCTCGGCTTACGCCGATGATGTGCTCCCCGCGGTAGAGGATCCCGCTGACCTGCGGAGGATGCGTGAGTGCCAGGAGATTTACTCGGCCGCGTCCTCCGCCAGGATCAACTGGGAGAAATGTTCCGGACTCCTGGTGGGTCAGTGGCGGGTGGACTCCCTACCGGAGGAGCTCAGGCCTTTTGCCTGGAGCACGACCCATCTCCTCTATCTGGGAGTCTACCTTAGCCCCGACGAGGGAGCCTGGCCGGCGAACTGGCAGGAGCTGGAGGCCAAGGTCGCCGCTCGCCTAGGGCGCTGGACAGGACTGCTCCGAGTGCTGTCCTACAGGGGTCGAGCGCTAGTCATAAACCAGCTGGTGGCCGCAATGTTGTGGTACCGGCTGGTCACTTTGACCCCTCCCCCTGCGTTTGTCGCCAAGATACAGAAGAAGCTGGTGGACTTCTTCTGGAACAACAGGAAGCACTGGGTCTCTGCCGCGGTCTTGAGTCTCCCGCTTGAGGAGGGCGGTCAGTCGTTGGTGTGCGTCAGCGCCCAGCTCGCGACTTTCCGTCTTCAGACCCTGCAGAGATACCTTTACGTCGAGCCCCCTCCTAGGTGGTGTGCTCTGGCGAGGTATTTCTTCCGCCAGCAGCGCGACCTCAATTATGACACGCAGCTCCTGTTTGTGAACTTGGGGGGTGCCAGGACCGCCCTCCGGGAGCTGCCTGTCTTTTACAGGGAACTCATCAGGGTCTGGAACAAAGTCTCCACCAAGCGCAGCTCTCCGCCGGCTGGAGTGGCAGCCGTCCTGCAGGAGCCGCTGCTCGGGAATCCGTACCTCCACGGCCGAGGTTTCATGTGGCGGTCGGAAGAGAGGGCTGTGGCTGGTGAGGTGACCAGGGTCAGGGACCTGCTCGATGGCGGAGGAGCGGGCTGGATGGCGCCAGACACGCTGGCGCGGCGCCTATTCTCTGCCAACGTCCGCCACGCGGCCGATGCCATCGAGTCGCTAAAAACAGCTCTGGGCCCTGACTCCGTTAGGTGCATCGAGGAGGCTCAAGCACGTGGGGAGATCCCGTCCGAACTGACCCCCGTCCGGACGGAATTCCTCATCGGCGCCAAACCCCGGAACCTCCCTCGGGGGCCGGCGCCTCACAACTTGAGCCGCCTCGGGGAAATCCCCTCCGTGCCTTTCAGTTCCGCGCGGAGGGGTTTCCTGTACGGGCTGCTCCTGCACACCCTCAACTTTGCCATCCTCGCCGGCCGTCCGGACACGCCATGGCGTACCATCTTGCCGTCCGGAGGAGGCGGGGGTCCCCGATGGAGGGCACTCTACGCAGGGGTCCTCCCATTATTCATCGGGGACTTGGCCTGGAGGGTGGTGCACGGAGCAGTGCCGTGCAACAAATTTTTAAGCCGGTTCACGGACTCCCAGGCCGCCTGCAATTTCTGCGGTCTGGAAGAGTCCGTGTTCCATGTTTTTATGGAATGCACAAGGTTGCAGCCCCTGTTTTATTATTTGAAGGGGCTGCTCCTGAAATTCTGGCTGCACTTCAGTCCCACTCTCCTGATCTTTGGGCACCCTGTGCGGAGGGGAGCGGGTAGGTCCGAAGGCCTCCTCGTAGGACTGCTTCTGGGCACGGCCAAGGGTGCCATCAGCCGGTCCAGGCAGCGGGCGGTCGAGGGGGTCGTTCAACCTGACTGCCTGCCTCTCTTCCGCTCTTACATCCGGTCCAGGGTGTCCTTGGAGATGGAGCACGCGGTGTCCACCGGTACGCTCGCGGCCTTCTGCGAGAGGTGGGCACCGGAAGGACTGGAGTGCATCATCACGCCCGGCAACCAAATTTTAATTTGATTTTATGTTTTTAAGTTTAATTTGTTTTAATTGCCGGTGCTTTTAGTGTCCCCCTTCCCTTTTATAGGGGGCACTGGGGAAAATTGTGATTTTAGTGCCCAAAAAAAAAAAACAAAACCAAAAAAAGAAAAACACAAAAAAAAAGGGTGGAAAAAAAAAAGGGCCTTTTAAATGTCTGGAGTGTCACCCAGGTCGGATGGCACCGTTTAATGTTTTATGTTTTCGCAGGTAAACTCAAAAGAGTTTCATGCACAAGGACCCCCAGGTCCCTCTGCACTGCAGCATGTTGTAATTTCTCCCCATTCAAATAATATTCCCTTTTACTGTTTTTTTCCCGAAGGTGGATGACCTGCACCATGTTCTCCCTCACACCCCCCACCCCAGGCTGCAGCGGTTCAAGAAGGCAGCTCACTACAATCCTCTCTAGGGCAACAAGGGATGGGTAATAAATAAATGAATTTAAAAAAATGAGAGCTTATCCTGTGTTGGTCCTACAACATTCATAATATTACATTGATGTGTTATTTCCCAGACTTGACTGTACCAATGTTCTTCTGGCCAGCCTCCCATCTTCCACCCTCAATAAACTTGAGCTCATCCAAAATTCTGCTGCAGGTATCCTAACACACAGCGAGTCCCATTCACCCATCACTCCTATGCTTGATAAGCTGTGCAACCGCGCAGTGGTCTGGAGGTCCCACGCAGCCCGTCAAAGGGACCGCGCACCCAAAAATAAAATTAGGGGGAACATTGAAATAAAAACAGCAAGTGCTGGAAATACTCAACAGGTCAGGCAGCATCTGTGGAGAGAGAAACCGAGTTAACATTTCAGGTTGGAGACCTTTCGTCAGAACAGCTCTGGCCGAAGGTCAATGACCTGAAACATTAACTCTGTTTCTCTCCACAGATGCTGCCTGACCTGCTGAGTATTTCCAGTACTTTCTGTTTTTATTTCAGATTTCCAGCATCTGCAGTATTTTGCTTTTGTATTAGAGGGAACATTGTTCATCAACACCTTGATGTCAAAATCCCTCCATGGCCTCACCCCTTCCTATCTGAACCCAGCAGTGTGAGTGCCCCTAACTGCACTGTTGAGCTCCAGAGCTGGCAGTCACAATGAATCGATCATATTACACATTACAAAGTACTTGATCACTTGGGCAGGCAGGATCTAATTACACATTCCAGACAAACTGCTGGGTGCGTCTTATGCTCCGAGGGGACCAATCAGAACTTTGGTGTTACAAATAGTTACAGCCAAAACTAAATCACATGTTGATGGTACAATAAGGTAGGCTGGTACAGGAGCAGGCCGTGTAGCCTATCAAAAATCTGTCCACTACTTTTCTAAAAACATCAACCCAGCATCCATTCATTGCACTAATCAACAGTCGGTTCCATGATTTGTGAAGAAGCTATGTTTAATTCTCGAGTTTCCTGAGTTTATAATCACATCTCCTGCCTCAGCACATAGAACTCCTGCACATCCAACCAGCCACCTCCAACTATTTTCGTTGTACCTGTAAATCAAATATAGATCAAATAACCCCTTATTAAAGGGGCACTAAAACCAACAATTGAAACAAATTAAACTTTAAACTTTAAATGGTCAAATAAAAATTTGGTGTGGGGTGATGATGCAGTCCAGGAAGGCCGCGAGTGTACTGGTGGACACCGCGTGCTCCATCTCCAGGGACACCCTGGCTCGGATGTAACCGTGGAAGAGAGGCAGGCAGTCGGGCTGAACAACCCCCTCGGCCACCCACCAGCCACCTCGAGGTGTGATTTTAAAAACTTAGATTATCCTTCACACAAATTTTCTTTAAAAAAAGAACGGTTTCACTCCCTTAGGTTCTCTTCTTCAGCATACCATGGCAATTTCAGGGTGTGGCATGGAGAAACTGGGGCAGTAACATTTTGCACAGCGGAAGTCCATCCATTTTTCAGGTAACATCAAAAATGAGGTGGGACTGGCAGGGTGGTGTCACCCGCCATAGTTCCTGCCAGTCTTGCCTGTGGTGCCCACAACATATTCTCACAAAGCGAACAGCTGCTGTAAGGAAACCGGCCTTCCTTCAGGAAATCTCCTTGTCCTGAAACTATCTTCAGCCAGCACTTCTGGCAATAAGCTTCAGCTGCTTCCGAACACTGCAAATTCCTACTGCACACCCAGAAGATGCCCCAACAGTGCCAATATAATGACGGGTCCCTGCCCTGTTTATTTAAATTACCTGACCCCGCGTACCCTAAGAGGCCAGGCTCTTAAATTACCAATGAGCAGGAAGTTCCACTCCATTACTGTTACAGTGGCAGAGTGTGATCTCAGATATTCGTGTTCTTAGTCCTTCCATCGTCTACTTCTGGGAAGCCCTTTCAGTGGCACACAGAGATTTGTTCCTAACAAGACTTAGGGCCGAGTATTTTGAGGATGTTATGATGGTTGTTCATTTATTTTCACTTGTCACGATTAACACATTTTAACAGCTAAAATAATACTGTGAACCCAATGAAAAATATCAAGAACACACTTTAACAAAACAAAACTACTTCTACATCCTTTAGTTTCTTCAATTCTTCATTATGACACTTTCCATCATAAATAGATAAAAGCAACACATAAACGTTATATATGCCACATTTTGAAAACCACAGAAAATATTGGAGGTAATTTTAACTTTTGGGGATAGTGTAAACGGGGTTCTATCGGATCGGCAGCCTATTCCATATCTCTTCCGATTTTCTTTTTCGTTGAAGTCAATAAAAACAAAACTCGGGAGAGGTGTATAACAGGCGTCTGATCTGCTATTGTCCCTTTTATACTATCCCCCAAAGTTGAACTTATCCCCACTGTGTCTTTAGGCCTCATTAGTTACTGTCTTTGGTCATTTTGCCTCAGGCATGTACTCACTCTGTGGGGAGATGCCTCGAAATCAACTGTCTACAGTAGTGCTTGGATGATGTTCTGTAACATAAGAGAGAGAGAGTACATTTTGTGGTTTATATTAGTGCAAAAGATCCAGAGATTGTAAGGTGTGTAATCAGGGGCATTCCACACAAAATGGCTGTTGTCAAACTTCGTCTAACTCGCAGTTATAAAACATATAGACAGCTGTTACATAGAATTATTGAGCAATTCACTTCCCCCTTGAAGATTTTTCCAACAATGAATGCACACAGAATTTTTCACATTTTAAAAGTAATTTATGAACTGAGTAAACACTTCATCCTGTTGCACCCACTGCAAAATCTCTTCAGGTCAGTGCAAGAATAGCCAAGATGTAAAAAAAAAATTAAACGCGTTTGATGAATTATTTCTACAGGTAATTATCGTTAAAGAAACACACTGAAGTCTATCAAACTACTTTGCTGTTATGAAGGTGGTGTTGGTTAGGTTAGAAAAAAGTGACATTGGCAAGATTTATTTTAATGAACAGTCCAGAATATTTATTCTGTATCTAATCTGTGCTGTATCTGATCGGTAAGTGCTTGATGGACAGTGTAAAGGGAACTTTATTCACTCCTGATTTATGTTATACCTCACATTGTGTTTGATAACCGGTGCTATATACAGACTATCATTTTCCAGGATGTTTTCAAAGTTCTAGTAAGCACATGCCGGAATGTTACAGGGGCTATCCTGGCATGATACTCCCTGCTATTTTCCCATCCCCAATTCTGAGAGTGGTAGCAGGCCTTGCTCCATGATTCTCCACTCAATGCAGCTCAGATTGGGAACTAGGTGGAACAACACTCAAACTTGTATCTGTGTCCATTCCAAACAGCTCAAACTATCTCATTCTCAACGTCCATACTATTCAAATTCAAACTACTCAGATATATAAACACTGCACAACCTCTCGAGAGTGTAAAGCAAAGATCCATCAGGTCTTTTTTATTGTATGTCAGTAGACATCATATTATCATCAATGGTAGCTGCTTTCATTTCCATTCACACCACAGGATCCAATGGAGGAAAGCCCTCTGTTAATACCCATTCTTTTCTGAGTGTGCAGTACCTAATCATAGGACTTCTGCAGGCCACAGTGAGTTCTGCAATCATCCTCGTTCATCAATAGGGTACATTTTCATTTTCACCAACTGGGCGGTAACCTGGCAGGTTCGATACAGAATATGCAGTCTGCCCTGCCAGATTATCACAATGCTGGTGAAGATAAAAATCTACCTCACCACTGGTGATTCACTTTACTTTAATTAAAATAAGCAGAAACATTACTGTTTGACAACATTTTTTTTTCTTTTTTGTGAATGCTTGTGCTTATCAAGGTGAGGGTTATTAATGCAAGTTTCAACTCTTTGCACATGATTTCAGCATGAAGCATCAGCCAGGTGTAGCATAGGTTAAATTCTGAGTATAGCAGTGCCCAATTCAGAATGCAGCAACCCCTGTATATTTATAGCCAAGGTGGTTGTAATATAGCTCCACTTAGTGGACTACTGTGGTAATGCAACTGCTGATGTATAATAATAAAAGGATCATGTGACTAGGTCATCTGACAGGTTTTCGCTAGAGCCATCTTATAGTCTGTGTGTTTATGATGTCGTAAGCAAACTATCCAATGGGTGAAATCCAATGCGATGTATTGCTGCAGGGAGTGTTAAGAAGAATCAGAAGCATTCTTATGAGGATATGTACAAAAGGGTGTAACACAGCAGAGTAGAGGGGACCAATACCAGCATAGGATTTACAGAGAGACAGAAGGACAAGGTTTCTTTTCATAGATTAATTACAGATTTTGAATAAATTGTAATACGTTATTGCTTTATTGTGAAAAACATCAAGAAACTAATTGATAGTAAAGCTCATTTAGAACAATTCGAGTGTATCTGATTTTAATTGCAACATGCAAATTGGATTTTCATGATTAGCCCAATGTACCTGGCTACATTTGGAAAATTATCTGAAAAGGCTGCTTACCTACCTTTTTAAAGCACTGCAAATGACCTCCTTCTCTAGATATGAGAAAATAGTTAGCGTTATATAGAGAGCTCTGAATGGCTTATGGTTCATAAATAATAATGATCAATGCCTGGTCTGTGCTGAGTTAGCTCATCTCTGCTGGGGTGGCAACCGGGAGGTATCTACTGCCCCTATGTGAGGGAGAAGATAAACCTGACTGGGTTCCTGCTCACCTTGGTCACTAAATGTAGTATCTCCAAATTTGCGGATGACACTAAGTTGGGTGGCAGTGTGAGCTGCGAGGAGGATGCTATGAGGCTGCAGAGCGACTTGGATAGGTTAGGTGAGTGGGCAAATGCATGGCAGATGAAGTATAATGTGGATAAATGTGAGGTTATCCACTTTGGTGGTAAAAACAGAGAGACAGACTATTATCTGAATGGTGACAGATTAGGAAAAGGGGAGGTGCAAAGAGACCTGGGTGTCATGGTACATCAGTCATTGAAGGTTGGCATGCAGGTACAGCAGGCGGTTAAGAAAGCAAATGGCATGTTGGCCTTCATAGCGAGGGGATTTGAGTACAGGGGCAGGGAGGTGTTGCTACAATTGTACAGGGCCTTGGTGAGGCCACACCTGGAGTATTGTGTACAGTTTTGGTCTCCTAACCTGAGGAAGGACATTCTTGCTATTGAGGGAGTGCAGCAAAGGTTCACCAGACTGATTCCCGGGATGGCGGGACTGACCTATCAAGAAAGACTGGATCAACTGGGCTTGTATTCACTGGAGTTCAGAAGAATGAGAGGGGACCTCATAGAAACGTTTAAAATTCACGGGGTTAGACAGGTTAGGTGCAGGAAGAATGTTCCCAATGTTGGGGAAGTCCAGAACCAGGGGACACAGTCTAAGGATAAGGGGTAAGCCATTTAGGACCGAGATGAGGAGGAATTTCTTCACCCAGAGAGTGGTGAACCTGTGGAATTCTCTACCACAGAAAGTTGTTGAGGCCAATTCACTAAATATATTCAAAAAGGAGTTAGATGAAGTCCTTACTACTAGGGGGATCAAGGGGTATGGTGAGAAAGCAGGAATGGGGTACTGAAGTTGCATGTTCAGCCATGAACTCATTGAATGGCGGTGCAGGCTAGAAGGGCCGAATGGCCTACTCCTGCACCTATTTTCTATGTTTCTATGTTTTCTATGTATCCAGTGGCTCCTGCTGGAAAGTAGATATGTGAGAACATCAGCTGAGGACAGAATCAGCCTTGGCTGTGATACTGTTCCAGACAAATAGACTGTAGATCCAAGCCAAGATTTGAAGAATTGGCTACCGAGGTGAGGGCTAGCGTCATTGTGTGGACCTGTACCCAAACTTCAGTTTGCAGATGAGCGAGAAAATTGGCAAAAAAATACCTGATAACAGATTGCTCTTTACATTCATTTAAACCAGTCATTATGCCATTTAAAAATAAACAAGTTGATGACTGCATTAAAATAGCAGAGTTTGGAAGTTACAGGTACTACAACTATTTCATCAGTTCACTAAAAATAACAGAGAAGAAATTAAACCTCAGGATGCCCATTATGTTCCTTTGGTAAAGTGTGGCAAGATGTGAAAAAAAGATCTCTGTCCATCCAAATCATGCACACAGACGTCCCAATTTTGTATGGTTCCACTGGTGGTGTTAGCCTTGCTGGGAGCAGGCACAGAACATGAAATTAGAAGCTATTTAAATGGCCAGCTGCTACTTATTAGGTGGGAGGAAGGGTTATTTGCCTCGAACAGGAGGGAAAAGAACGGTTCCAACCAAATTGTGCATGGTGAGTAATCTCAGGGAAAAGGGCTGCATCTCACCCAAGCAGCAAGCTAACATGTCTAATTCACAGTGGGCTACAATTTGCAGATTGGGGGCGTGGGGTGGGGGGGAGTAACTTTTTAAAGGTGAGTATCTCTTTTAAATTTTTAGTTCACAAGTTTTTTTGCTTATTATATTGCTTTATCCACATTTTATCAATGTATTATTTTCTGTTACTGTTTATGGCTGATTTTTTTTATAGTGCAAGACTCTTATTTCCAACTGCCTTGTTTCCAGATGCTATTTCATTTGCAGCAACCTAAAGGATGGAATTCTTTTAAAAGTTCTAATGGCCCTCCTAGATTTAGAACAGAATAACAGTGCTGGAGAGGACAAGAAAAGCAATTGTTACTAAGGTCATGGGTTATGTAACCATCCCTAACCCAGTTACTGGCCTAGACAATAGTTTCTGAGCATGCCAGAGGAGATCTGTCTTTGGTACCTCTGCTTCACTAAGGAGGTTGCCGTATAGCTGTAGCATCTCATGGAGCCAGACAGCAGCACCTTGAATCACAGGGATGGCTCTCTCTGTGAGCGTCACTATGTATTAAACATGCACACTGGATCTTTCCAAGCCACCACCAATGACATATGATAAACCAGTCAGTCGACTGTGCAAATCAGCAAGTGATGGAAGCCTTGGTTGCAAGGGATCACTTTTTCTGTGGAAAGAAGGTATCAGCTTAACAGAATATTTTGCTGGTGTCAGGGTTCCCAGGAGTGTAGAGCTTGATAGAACGCACTGATGTACTGTGCAAACCCTCGAGCCTGGCTCAAACCTCTTGACAGTCTCTGCTGTCTCTGGGGCGAATGCTCGAAAATGCCAGACAGGACAACCCTCCTGACACTCACCTCATGCAGCATCACATGCCAGCCCTCAATCAGAGGATGCCACCCACTTGTCCCCAGACTCTGTTTTATATATTCATGTTAGGTTTTCTGTCAGTTTATTATTGCCTGACACTTCTCTTTCCCCCTCACCCAGCCGTAGCAAATGTTGACCAATATTAAACATTCACACCCCTGTTTAAAAAAAGGGGAGAGGGATAAACCCAGCAACCACAAGCCAGTCAGCCTAATGTAAGGTAACCTTTCGAGACAAAAGTCCCAAGACAAAATTAATTGGCATTTGGAAAAGTATGGGCTAATAAATGAAAGTCAGCACGGATTTGTTAACGGCAAATTGTGTTTGACTAACTTGATTAGCTTGTTTATGAGGTAATGGAGGGGTTGGTAAGGGTAAGGCGGTTGATGTGTATATGGAATTTCAAACGGTGTTTGACAAAGTACCACTTAATAGACTTGATGGCAAAATGAAAGCACATGGAATTAAAGGGACAATGGCAACATGGATACAAAATTGGCTAAGGGACAGAAAGCAGAGAGTAGTGGTGACTGGTTGTTTTTCAGACTGGAGGGAAGTATATAATAGTGTTCCCCAGGGGTTGGTAAATTGACCACTGCTCTTTTTGATATATATTAATGACCTGGTATTGGGTATACAAGGCATAATTTCAAAGTTTGCCATTGATATGAAACTTGAAAACGTAGTAAACAATGAGAAGGATAATAACAGGCTTCAGGAGGTCATAGGCTGGTAAAATGGGCAGACACATGGCGGATGAGGTGGCTGACACAGAGAGGTGACTGAAGTAGTGGACAGGGGAATGTCTATGGATGTTATTTATATGGACTTCCTGGAGGTATTTGATAAAGTTCCACATATGAGACTGCTAACTAAAATAGAGGCCCATGGAATTGAAGGTAAATTATTGACCTGGATAGGAAATTGGGTGAGCGGCAGGAGACAGAGAGTAAGGATAATGGATAGGTACCCTATTTGGCAAGATGTGACTAGTGGTGTCCCACAGGGATCTGTGTTGGGGCCTCAGCTATTCACAGTATTTATTAACCACTTAGATGATGGCATAGAAAGTCATATATCCAAATTTTCTGATGTCACAAAGCTAGGTGGCAATGTAGGCAGTCGAAGTGAAAGCATGAATTTACAAAGGGATTTCGATAGATTAAGTGAATGGGCAAAACTGTGACAAATGGATTTCAATTTAGGCAAATGTGAGGTCATCCACTTTGGACCTGAAAAGGATAGAACGGGGTACTTTCTAAATGGTGCAAAGCTAAAAACAGTGAAGGTCCAAAGGGACTTGGGGGTTCAGGTATATAGATCATTCAAATGTCATGAACAGCTACAGAAAATAATCAAAAAGGCTAATGGAATGCTGTTTTTTATGTCTAGAGGACTAGAATACAAGGGGGTATATGCTGCAGCTATAGCAAGACTAGGTTAGACCACACCTGGAGTACTGTGAGCAGTTCTGAGCACCACACCTTAAGAATATTGGCCTTGGAGGGAGTGCAGATTCGGTTTACCAGAATGATTTTTTTGCATACGTTCCAGGATGTGGGTGTCACAGACAAGACCAACATTTATTGCCCATCCCTAATTACCCTTGAGAAGGTGGTGAGCCGCCTTTCTGAACCGCTGCAGGCCTTGTGATGAAGGTGCTCTCACAGTGCTGTTAGGGAGGGAGTTCCAGGATTTTGAGCCAGCGACGATGAAGGAACAGCAATATGTTTCCAAGTCAGGATAGTGTGTAACTTGGAGGGGAACTTGCAGGTGATGGTGTTCCCATGCGCCTGCTGCCCTTGTCCTTCTAGGTGGTAGAGGTCACGGGTTTGGGAGATGCTGCTGAAGAAACCTTGGCGAGTTGCTGCAGTGCATCTTGTAGATAGTACACACTGCAGCCATGGTGCGCCGGTGGTGGAGGGAGTGAATGTTTAAGGTGGTGGATGGGGTGCCAATCAAGCGGGCTACTTTGTCCTGGATTGTGTCGAGCTTCTTGAGTGTTGTTGGAGCTGTACTCATCCAGGTATTCCATCACACTCCTGACTTGTGCCTTGTAGATGGTGAAAAGGCTTTGGGGAGTAAGGAGGTGAGACACTCACTGCAGAATACCAGCCTCTGAACCGCTCTTGTTGCCACAGTATTTAAGTAGTTGGTCCAGTTAAGTTTCTGGTCAATGGTGACCCCCAGGATGTTGATGGTGGGGGATACGATGATAGTAATGTGGTTAAATATCAAGCGGAAGTGGTTAGACTCTCGCTTGTTTTCAACGCAGATACTTACAGCGGCCTTGCGCACATCTCTTACGAGGAGAGATTACACAAATCAAGCTTGTATTCCCTAGAATTTAGAAGCTTAAGGGGTGATCTGATCGAAGTTTTCAAGGTATTAAGGGAATAGATAGGGCAGATAGAGAGAGAAACTATTTCAGCTGGTTGGCGATTCGAGGACTAGGGGGCATAGTCTAAAAATTAGAACCAAACCTTTCAGGAGTGAAAGTAGGAAACACTTCTACACACTATGGGCTCAAGTTTCCACACGCGCCTATAACGGCGCAGTCCCGACCTGGACGCCCGTTTTTTGTGCCACAAAGTGCGCCTAAAAAAATTCTCGGTATTCTCCACCTACCTGCAGGTCCTCTGGCCCTCGGCGCAGCCAGCACGAGCTGTGGGGGGGGCGGAGCCAAGTCCCTGTGATGAAAACAGTGCCGGGACCTCTGCACATGCGCGCTACAGTCGGCACGCAAGTGCAGTAGCTCCAGGCGCCGAACTGTGTGGGAGGGGCCCGAAGCACGCAGCCCCTAGCCCTGGCTGAATGGCCTCGCTGGGGCTGCGTGACTAAGGCTCCTCCCACGGCCAGCTCCTGCTCCCCCCCCCCGACCAGACCCGACACACGCTCCCCCCTCCCCCTTGCCTCCGGACCAGACCCGACACCCGCGCCCCCCCCCCCCCCGACTGACCCGACCTGACCCGCGCTCCTGTTCCCGCTCCCCGCTCCCCGCCTCCCCGACTCAACCCGACCCGACCCGCGCTCCTGTTCCCGCTCCCCCTGACTGGACCCAACCCGACCCGCGCTCCCGCCCCCTGACTGGACCCGACCCGATTCCCGCTCCCGGACTGGATCCGACCTGACCTCCCCCCCCTCCCTCCTTCCCTCTCTCTCTCCCCCCTCTCTCCCCCCCTCCCTCCCTCTCTCTCTCCCCCTCCCTCCCTCTCTCTCTCCCCCTCTCCCTCTCTCTCTCCCCCTCCCTCCCTCTGTCTCTCCCCCCTCTCTCCCTCTCTCTCTCCCCGCCTCTCTCCCTCCCTCTCTCTCCCCCCTCTCCCTCCTCTCCCTCCCTCTCCCTCCCCTCCCCTCCCTCTCCCTCTCTTCCCCCCCCTCTCTCCCCCCTCCCTCTCCCTCTCCCTCCCCCCCTCCCCCCCCCCGAACCGAACCTCCCCAACCCGACCCAACCCAACGCCACCTACCTGCAAATCTGGTGCTGGGGACAGGCCCTGACCGAAGCCGGCCCGTTCAGCCTTCGGTCCCGAAAGGCCTGCCTGAAGCACTTTCACACAGGTAGGAAGATGGTTTATTTAATCTTTTCTTTGCTTATAAATGTTTATTCAGGTTGGATTTATTTGTATAATATTTGTAGAAGTATAAATAAGGATTTGTTATAGAATTTAATGACTTCCCTCCCCCCCCCACCTCGTTCTGGACGCCTAATTTGTAACCTGCGCCTGATTTTTTAATGTGTAGAACAGGTTTTCTCAGTTCTACAAAAATCTTCACTTGCTCCATTCTACTTTAGTTTGGAGTACGTTTTCACTGTGGAAACTTTCAAATCAGGCGACAGTGGCCGGACACGCCCCCTTTTGAAGAAAAAATTCTGTTCCAAAGTATAACTGTTCTACCTGACTAGAACTGCAGAAAAAAAAATGTGGAGAATTGCGATTTCTAAGATAGTTCGTTCTCCACCAGTTGCTCCTAAAAATCAGGCGCGAATCATGTGCAAACTTGGGCCCAAAGTGTGGTAGAAGTTTGGAACTCTCTTCCGTTAAAAGCCAATTCATGCTAGATAAATTGTTAATTTTTAAACTGAGATTGATAAATTTTTGTTCACCAAAGGTATTAAGGGATATGGGCCAAAGGCGGGTTTATGGAGTTAGGTCACAGATCAATCATAATCTCATTGAATGGAGAATCAGGCTCGAGGGGCTGAATGGCCTACTTATTTACCTAGAAATGTGAAGTGATACATTTTGGTAGAAAGAATGAGGAGAGGTAATTAAATGGTACAATTTTAAAGCGGGTGCAGGAACAGATAGACATAGGGGTGTATGTACACAAATCTTTGAAGGTGGAAGGACATGTTGAGAAGGCTGTTAAAAAAAGCATATGGGATCCTTGGCTTTATTTATAGGGGCATTGAGTAGAAAAGCAAAGAAGTTATGTAAACCTTTACAAAACACTGGTTAGGCCTCAGCTGGAATATAGGTCGGAATCTTTAGCTTGGAGTCGGGTCGGGTGCGTGCGGGTCGTGTAGCAAGTCGCCATCCCGAAGATTTGAACAGTTCATTCTGCACTGTGCATTTAACTCAATTGCACCAATTGAAAGAATCATGTGGGTTTCCCGTCCCAATTAAATGGAGCGAGATCTGATTACGTCACTGATGATTTGTTTTCAGCGAGGGTATTTAAAAGCAGCCTTGCACACATCTCATTTGAAGGTTGCTGTAGGAATGTTCAAGGTACTTTCAAGAGCTACAAATTGCAGAATAAGATTGAGAATTCTGTAGGTTATGGAGACACAAAGACAGGGCAGTGCCATCAGATGCCTCCCTGGAAGTGATGGTCCAGGGAGTAAGAGCGCGCAGGGAGGTCCTCTTCCCTGTGCATGGCCGAAAAAGACCAGCTAAAGACACTAAGAGAGTTTGGGTAGAGATCGCAGAGGAGGTCAGCAGCAGGGATGTGGTGAGGAGGTCCTGGATCCAGTGTCGCAAGAGAGTCAATGATCTCATGAGGTCAGGAAAGGTAGGTACAATGCCACACTCACCAACTCCTAATATGCCTGTCACCCCAACACCATCACTCAGTCTTCCCAGGCCTACTCCTGCACAGCACTCCTCACACCAACCTACCTTCCAGGGGCACCCATCCCTTACTGTCTATGCACCTGCTCACATCCCCATTTGACTCACCACCACTGACACTCACCCTCATCCTAATACAATCATAGCAGGTAACACCACAGAAGGAGGCCATTTGGCAATGTCACGCCACTTCCTCATATTCACCCTCTACAGATGTAGTTCATCCAGTCCTTACACTCATTCCATCACTCTCACTCAATCCCTCATTGCAGGGAAGAGAACCCACAACAACAGGGAAAGGCCGAGAACCGGAGGTGGCCCTCCAATCTTTACAAATGTGACTCTTGTAGAGGAGGAGGCCTGAGAAACCTTTGGAGTTGCAGAGCTGCTGGCAATGGGGGATGGTGAGAGGGGGACCTCCCAGCAACCCGGTGATAGAATTAAAACTCATACAGCCACATGGCATACAGCAGTCACTCATATGGTGACTGATGTCAGCAGCCAGTGAAATGTCATCATGTGCATAATGCTAACGTTACTCATTCTTATCATAATACTTCTAATTCATTTCTTTACTCCCCCACAGGTCCATCAAGTGCCGGCCTCCGACCCACTGTCCGGCCGGAGAAGGAAGACGATTCATAGAAACATAGAAACATAGAAAATAGGTGCAGGAGTAGGCCATCCAGCCCTTCGAGCCTGCACCGCCATTCAATAAGATCATGGCTGATCATTCCTTTAGTACCGCGTTCCTGCTTTCTTTCCATACCCCTTGATCCCTTTAGCCACAAGGGCCATATCTAACTCCTTCTTGAATATATCCAATGAACTGGCATCAACAACTCTCTGCGGTAAGGAATTCCTTAAGTTAACAACTCTCTGAGTGAAGAAGTTTCTCCTCATCTCAGTCCTAAATGGCTTACCCCTTATCCTAAGACTGTGTCCCCTGGTCCTGGACTTCCCCCAACATCGGGAACATTCTTCCTGCATCTAACTTGTCCAGTCCCATCAGAATTTTATATGTTTCTATGAGACCCCCTCTCATCCTTCTAAACTCCAGTGAATACAGGCCCTGTCGATCCAGTCTCTCCTCAGAGGAACCTCCAATCTCTGATGGTGCACTGTCAACAGCCCCAAGCGCACCCAGAACCAGCACAGATACACACACCTCAATGGGTCCTGTGAGAGATAGAGTAGTCTTGTCATCTGGTGATTTACAAATCACAAGTGAGCAAGAACAGGTGGTGTTGACAGGGACAGCAGTGGAGACTCCTCGCCGGAGGGTGCAGGACACTCCAAGCTCTGCTGAGTGGCATCCAGATGCTGAACCTCTGGGGCCATCGAGAAAGAGGGTGCTCTTGGAGGAGCTGCAACAATTGCGCAAGGCTCTGGAAGCTTTTGCAGCCACAATGTCTGCAACTATACAGAGAATGGAGAAGGCCATCTCCAACTGGTGGGAGTGGTCTACAGGCCCCCTAACAGTAGCCACACTGTAGCACAGAGTATAAATCAAGACATAATGGAGGCTTGTAAGAAATGTACAGAAATAATCATGGGCGATTTTAAATCTTCATATTGATTGGTCAAATCAAATTGGCAAATGTAGCCTTGAGGAAGAGTTCATAGTGTGTATTCGGGATGCTTTCTTGGAACAATACATTGTGGAACCAACCAGGGAGCAGACTATTTTAGATCTGATAATGTGTAATGAGTCTGGGTTAATTAATGATCTCGTAGTGAAGGATCCTCTTGGGAAGAGAGATCATAGCATGGTAGAATTTCAAATTCTGTTTGAGGGCAAGGAGTTAGATGTAGTCCTTACTACTAGGGGGATCAAGGGATATGGCGAGAAAGCAGGAATGGGGTACTGAAGTTGCATGTTCAGCCATGAACTCATTGAATGGCGGTGCAGGCTCGAAGGGCCGAATGGCTTACTCCTGCACCTATTTTCTATGTTTCTATGTTTCTATGAAGCTCAGTCTCAAATTAGTGTCCTGAACTTAAATAAAGGCAATTTCAAAGGTATGAAGGTAGAGTTGGCTAAAGTGGACCAGAAAATATACTAAAGGGTAAGACCGTAGAAAAGCAGTGGCAAACATTTAAGGAGATATTTCATAACTCACAGCAAAGATATATCCCAGTGCGAAAGAAAGATTCTAAGAGAAGGATGAACCTTCTGTGGCAAACTAAGGAAGTAAAGGATGGTTTCAAATTGAAAACAAAGGCATACAATGTTGTGAAGGACAGTGGAAGGCCAGAGGATTAGGAAATGTTTCGAAACCAGCAAAGGACGACTAAAAAAATGATAGAGAGAAGATAGATTATGAGAGTAAACAAGAAAGACATATAAAAACAGACAGTAAGAGCTTCTACAAGTATATAAAAAGGAAGAGAGTAGCTAAAGTAAACGTTAGTCCCATAGAGGATGAGGCTGGGGGATTAATAATGGGAAACAGGGAGATGGCAGAAACTTTGAACAAATATTTTGTATCGGTCTTCACGGTAGAAGACACTAAAAATATCCCAATAATTGATAATCAAGGGGCTATTGGGGGGGGGGGGGGGAATTAAAACAATCACTTTCACTAGAGAAAAAGTACTAGGCAAACTAATGGGACTAAAGGTGGAAAAGTCCCCTGGACCTGATATCCTGCATCATAGGATCTTAAAAGAAGTGGCTGCAGAGATAGTGGATGAATTGGTTGTTATCTACCAAATTTCCCTCGATTCTGGAGAGGTCCCAATGGATTGGAAAACCGCAAATGTAATGCCCCTATTTAAGAAAGAAGGGAGACAGAAAGCAGGAATCTATAGACCAGTTAGCCTAACATCTGTCATTGGGATAATGCTGGAATCCATCATTAAGGAAGTAGTAGCAGGACATTTAGAAAATCATGATGGAGTCAAGCAGAGTCAGTGGTTTTATGAAAGGGAAATCATGTTTGACAAATTTGCTGGAGTTCTTTGAGGATGTAATGAGCAGGATGGATAAAAGGGAACCAGTAGATGTCGTGAATTTGGATTTCCAGGAGGCATTTGATAAGCTGCCACATAAAAGGTTACTGCACAAGATAAGAGCTCATGGGGTTGGGGGTATTAGTGTGGATAGAGGATTGGCTAACTAACAGAAAACAAAAAGTCGGGATAAATGGGTCATTTTCTGGTTGGCCAACTGTAACTAATGTGGTGCCACAGGGATCAGTGCTGGGGCCTCAACTATTTACAATATATATTAATGACTTGAATGAAGGGACCAAGTGTAATGTAGCCAAATTTGCTGATGATACAAAGATAGATGGGAAAGCAAGTTGTGAGGAAGACAGATTAGTAAAAGCGGAGGTGCAGTGAGACCTGGGTGTCATGGCACATCAGTCATTGAAGGTAGGCATGCAGGTACAACAGGCAGTAAAGAAGGAAAATGGCATGCTGGCCTTCATAGCGAGGGAATTTGAGTATAGGAGCAGGGAGGTCTTACTGCAGTTGTACAGGGCCTTGGTGAGACCACACCTTGAGTATTGTGTACAGTTTTGGTCTCCTAATCTGAGGAAGTACATTCTTGCTATTGAGGGAGTGCAGCGAAGGTTCACCAGACTGATTCCCGGGATGGCAGGACTGACATATGAAGAAAGACTGGATTGACTTGGCTTATATTCACTGGAATTTAGAAGAATGAGAGGGGATCTCATAGAAACATATACAATTCTGATGGGATTGGACAAGTTAGATGCAGGAGAAGTCCAGAGCCAGGGATCACAGTCTAAGGATAGGGGGTAAGCCATTTAGGACTGAGATGAGGAGAAACTTCTTCACTCAGAGAATTGTGAACCTGTGGAATTCTCTGCCACAGAAAGTTGTTGAGGCCAGCTCGTTAGATATATTCAAAAGGGAGTTAGATGTGGCCCTTACGGCGAAAGGGATCAAGGGGTATGGAGAGAAAGCAGGAATGGGGTACTGAAGTTGCATGATCAGCCATGATCATATTGAATGGTGGTGCAGGCTCGAAGGGCCGAATGACCTACTCCTGCACCTATTTTCGATGTTTCTATATTGCAACAAATCTGTAAAGGGATATAGATAGGCTCAGTGACTGGACAAACATTTGGCAGATGGAGTATAATGTGGGAAAATGTAAGGTTATCCACTTCGGTAGGAAACATCAAAAAGCAAATTATTATTTAAATGGGGAGCGATAACAAAATGCTGAGGTACAGAGGGATCTGGGAGACCTTGTACACAAAACACAAAAGGTTAGCATTCAGGCACAGCAAGTAATTAGAAAGACAAATGGAATGTTGGCCTTTATTGCAAGGGGGATGGAGTATAAAAGTAGGGAAGTCCTACTACAACTGTACAAGGCATTGGTGAGACCACATCTGGAGTACTGTGTACAGTTTTGGTCTCCTCATTTAATGGGGGATATACCTGCATTGGTGGCTGTTCAGAGAAGGTTCATGGGTTGATTCCTGAGATGAAGGGGTTGTTATATGAAAAAATGGTTATGGGGAGAGGGCGGGAAAGTGGAGTTGAGGCAAAGATCAGATCAGCCATGATCGTATTGAATGGTAGAGCAGGCTCGAGGGGCCAGATGGCCTTCTCCTGCTCCTATTTCTATTGTTCTTATGTTCTTATGTTAACACGAACACCACCATATTGCAGGTGATAGCAATGATGGAAAGGATGAGGACCTGCATTGAGCAGCAAATGCGCCAGTCCAATGAGAACTTCCTTGCTGTGAACAACAGATTGCAGATGCTCATTGACTTCATCTCAAGGAGGGATACAGGTGGGACCTCCTTTATCCGAGGCTCCCTTATTCGGCACCATCCTTCATCTGGCATGATTCCGGCAGCCGGGAGCGCATGTACAGAACCCCCACCCCGACTTTGGGGCTGTGCCGACACTTGGACCGCTGGGGCCCGCCGATACCCGGCCCACCGAGGGCCCGCCAACACTTCGCGGTCCGCCGAGGGCTCGACGTCACTTCCGGCCTGCTCGGGGCACCGAACTCCTCCCCCTGCCCACCCCCTCCCCAACCTTGGGCCGCTGCCCTCCCCTCATCTGGCAAAATCCATTATCCGGCACAGGCCAGGTCCCGAGGTTGCCGGATCGGGAGGTTCAACCTATACTAACATATCCTGTGGACTGCACGAAGATATCAATCAACTGGTCAGGTGGGCAGAAAAGTGGCAAATGGAATTCAATCTGGAGAAGTGTGAAGTAATACATTTGGGGAGGGCTAACAAGACAAGGGAATACACATTAAATGGCAGGGCACTGAGAAATGTAGAGGAACAAAGAGACCTTGGAGTGCATGTCCACAGATCCCTGAAGGTTGCAGGCCAGGTAGATAAGGTGGTAAAGAAGGCATATGGAATATTTGCCTTTATTAGCTGAGGCACAGAATACAGGAGCAGGGAGGTTATGCTTGAACTGTATAAAACCCTAGTTAGGCCACAGCTGGAGTACTGCGTGCAGTTCTGGTCACCACATTACAGGAAACATGTGATTGCACTAGAGAGGGTACAGAGGAGATTTACGAGAATGTTGCCTGGACTGGAGAATTTTAATTATGAGGAATTGGATAGGCTGGGTTTGTTTTCTTTGGAACAGAGGAGGCTGAGGGGAGACCTTATAAAATGATGAAGAGCCTAGATAGAATGGATAGGAAGGATCTATTTCCCTTAGCAGAATGGTCAACAACCAGGGGGCAAAGATTTAAAGTAGGAGATTTAGAGGAGATATGAGGGGAAATGTCTTCACCCAGAGGGCGGTGGGGGTCTGGAACTCACGGCCTGAAAGAGTGGTAGAGGCAGAAACCCTCACCACATTTAAAAAATACTTGGATGTGCACTTAAAGTGCAGTAACCTGCAGAGCTACGGACCAGGAGCTGGAAAATGAGATTCGGGTGGGTAGCTCGTGGTCGGCCGGTGCAGATTCAAAATGGCCTCTTTCCGTGCTGTAAATTTCTATGATTCAATGATTCTATTCTATATACATGGGCCTTCATTGCCCCACTCTCCAGCTCCTTGCTAGCAGGGAAGTGCGGTTGGCCCATAAGAGGAGTGATGGTAAGCGGGGACATAGATTTGGGCACTCCCACTTCTCCCCCGGTGTCTCCCCCTGTCAGCGCCCCACATGCCGCCTCGAATCCCCATGGCCATGTCTGCCCTGCACCGTTGCAGGAGGAGCAATCTTGGGCGGTCCACTCAGGCTCCAAAACCCAGAGCACATATGCCAAAAGTGTCTAAGCAGTCGCAGCAGGGATGTGAGCTGGCTGCCTCTACCTGTGGCTGAAGGCACAGGGGCTGCACCTCGTAGAAACACACATAAACGAAAAAAGACACAATCCTAGATGCACGAGGTAAGCTCACAGGTGTATGAAAAAATGTGAATGTTAAGTTTCATTCATATTTATGATGTGCATAAATTTATTTATTTGCACAATTTTCCCACCTTGTCCATTTTTGCCTGCTACCTGGGAAGTGGCTTTGTCACTTGGAATGAATGATGAGACATTATTTAACCTCGTGCAATGGAGGTTTGGATGACAGGAATAGCTTGGTTATTGTAGGACTGCTTTGTGGTGTTGTTGGCGGGGGGGTAGGGAGGGCAGGGGGGAAGCTAATACAGCATCTGGCAGCCATATGGATGCAGTGCTGCAAGTTAAACAATTCTGGCCATGATGAGGCCATCCCAGGCCTCCCGGGCAGCAACGTGTGCCATTGCTGGTGTAATCTCCATCTCAGGATACTCCTCCATCTCCTCGTGTACCACCTGTTCCTCCTCCTCCACCTCCTCAAGTACCACCTGTTCCTCCTCCTCTTCCTCACGTTCCACCTGTTCCTCTTCCTCCTCCATCTCCTCACGTACCACCTGTTCCTCCTCCTCCACCTCCTCATGTACCACCTGTTCCTCCTCCTCCTCCTCCTCCTCGTGTACCACCTATTCCTCCTCCTCTTCCTCACGTTCCACCTGTTCCTCTTCCTCCTCCATCTCCTCGTGTACCACCTGTTCCTCCTCCTCCTCCTCGTGTACCACCTGTTCCTCCTCGTGTACCACCTGTTCCTCCTCCTCCTCCTCGTGTACCACCTATTCCTCCTCTTCTTCCTCACGTTCCACCTGTTCCTCT
Source organism: Pristiophorus japonicus (assembly GCF_044704955.1). NCBI lineage: Eukaryota > Metazoa > Chordata > Chondrichthyes > Pristiophoridae > Pristiophorus > Pristiophorus japonicus. Next base: position 7,945,177 of record NC_091982.1, on the reverse strand, counting down.
TCCTCCTCCATCTCCTCGTGTACCACCTGTTCCTCCTCCTCCACCTCCTCGTGTACCACCTGTTCCTCCTCCTCCACCTCCTCATGTACCACCTGTTCCTCCTCCTCCACCTCCTCATGTACCACCTGTTCCTCCTCCTCCTCCTCGTGTACCACCTGTTCCTCCTCGTGTACCACCTGTTCCTCCTCCTCCACCTCCTCATGTACCACCTGTTCCTCCTCCTCCTCGTGTACCACCTGTTCCTCCTCGTGTACCACCTGTTCCTACTCCTCCATCTCCTTGTGTACCACCTGTTCCTCCTTGTGTACCACCTGTTCCTCTTCCTCCACCTCCTCATGTACCACCTGTTCCTCCTCCTCCTCCTCGTGTACCACCTATTCCTCCTCCTCTTCCTCACGTTCCACCTGTTCCTCTTCCTCGTGTACCACCTGTTCCTCCTCGTGTACCACCTGTTCCTCCTCCTCCACCTCCTCGTGTACCACCTGTTCCTACTCCTCCATCTCCTCGTGTTCCTCCTGTTCCTCTTCTGAAGAGGCTGTGCACTCTGCGTCTTGCTCCTCCTGCAGCTCCAATCCTCAATGCTGCTGCTATGTTGTGCAGCGCGCAGAATACAATGATGATTCTGGAGACTATGGCTGGTGCATACTGAAGGGCACCTCCAGATCTATCAAGGCATCTGACGTGCACCTTTGTCATGCTGATTGTTTGCTCTATGACACACCGGTGGACATGGGGCTAACATTATAATGCTCCTCAGCCTCAAGAGTATCATCAGCCTCATATCAGTGGATAGCCCTTGTTTCCAAGCAGCCAGCCGGTAAGTGTGTTTTGAGGTTGAAAGAGCTGAGGGAGGGTGGACTGGCGCAGCATGAAAGAGTCATGACAGCTGCCAGGGAATCTGACACACACATGCATGATAACCTTTTTATAGTTGCAGAAGGGCTGCACATTGAGTGAGTGGAAGTTCTTGTGGGTCACAAACACTCCTGGGTGATGTGGGGGTACCTTCATGGTGACATGTGTGCAGCCGATGACGCCCTGCTCCTGTGGGAAGCCAACCAGAGCGGCAAAGCAGATCGCCCGCTCAGTAATACTGAGCTTACATAATTGGCTGACTTGCGAAACATGGCATTGGTCACCTGGGTGATGCATCTGTGGCCGACCGACTGCGAGATCCTGCAAAGGTCTGCTGCAGACCCTTGGATGGAGCCTGAGTTGAAGATGTTGAGGGTGCTAGTGACAGCCACTGGTAAGGAGTGTCCACCAGGCCCTCTGAACAGCAGGTCTTGTTCCAGCAAAGTGCAAATGTCTACGCCAACCTGGATAGCATGAACCTCCTTTGACACTGTTGTTCAGTCATGTCAGTAAGCTCATCCTCAGCCTGTATACCCTGTGTTGGTGGTACAGCCTCTGGTGTGGTGCACCCCTGTGCTGAACCCTTATTTCGTATGGAGCTTCAAGTCGTTATGTAGAAAACTACTACTTTGGTTGCTGCTGGTGTTGCGGCCGGTGCTGGTGTTGCGGCCGGTGCTGGTGTTGCGGCCGGTGCTGGTGTTGTGGCCGGTGCTGGTGTTGTGGCCGGTGCTGGTGTTGCTGCCGGTGCTGGTGTTGCGGCCGGTGCTGGTGTTGTGGCCGGTGCTGGTGTTGTGGCCGGTGCTGGTGTTGCGGCCGGTGCTGGTGTTGTGGCCGGTGCTGGTGTTGTGGCCGGTGCTGGTGTTGCGGCCGGTGCTGGTGTTGCGGCCGGTGCTGATGGTGTGGCCGGTGCTGGTGTTGCGGCCGGTGCTGGTGTTGCGGCCGGTGCTGGTGCGGTGCTGCTGGTGTGGCCGGTGCTGGTGTTGCGGCCGGTGCTGGTGTTGCGGCCGGTGCTGATGGTGCGGCCGGTGCTGGTGTTGCGGCCGGTGCTGGTGTTGCGGCCGGTGCTGGTGTTGCGGCCGGTGCTGGTGTTGCGGCCGGTGCTGGTGTTGCGGCCGGTGCTGGTGCGGTGCTGCTGGTGTGGCCGGTGCTGGTGTTGCGGCCGGTGCTGGTGTTGCGGCCGGTGCTGATGGTGCGGCCGGTGCTGGTGTTGCGGCCGGTGCTGGTGTTGTGGCCGGTGCTGGTGTTGTGGCCGGTGCTGGTGTTGCGGCCTGTGCTGGTGTTGCGGCCGGTGCTGGTGTTGCGGCCTGTGCTGGTGTTGCGGCCGGTGCTGGTGTTGCGGCCGGTGCTGGTGTTGCGGCCGGTGCTGGTGTTGCGGCCGGTGCTGGTGTTGCGGCCGGTGCTGGTGTTGCGGCCGGTGCTGATGGTGCGGCCGGTGCTGGTGTTGCGGCCGGTGCTGGTGTTGTGGCCGGTGCTGGTGTTGCGGCCGGTGCTGGTGTTGCGGCCGGTGCTGATGGTGTGGCCGGTGCTGCTGGTGTGGCCGGTGCTGGTGTTGCGGCCGGTGCTGGTGCGGTGCTGCTGGTGTGGCCGGTGTTGGTGTTGCGGCCGGTGCTGGTGTTGCGGCCGGTGCTGGTGTTGCGGCCGATGCTGATGGTGCGGCCGGTGCTGGTGTTGCGGCCGATGCTGATGGTGTGGCCGGTGCTGGTGTTGCGGCCGGTGCTGGTGTTGCGGCCGGTGCTGGTGTTGCGGCCGATGCTAATGGTGTGGCCGGTGCTGGTGTTGCGGCCGGTGCTGGTGTGGCCGGTGCTGGTGTTGTGGCCGGTGTTGGTGTTGTGGCCGGTGCTGGTGTTGTGGCCGGTGCTGGTGTTGTGGCCGGTGTTGGTGTTGTGGCCGGTGCTGGTGTTGCGGCCGGTGCTGCTGGTGTGGCCGGTGCTGCTGGGGCTCATCTTGGTCCGATTCAAGGTGAGACACCATAAGAGGCACTCATGGTGGTCTGATAGATGACAGGTAAAGTGGAGATCAGAGGCATAATTCCTCTGATAGTGACTAGCAGTGTGATGAGAATGGCTTCCGAAGTTACAGAAATCACCTGCAAACTCCTGAAAGCAAATTCTCCGCATAAAATGGTGTCAGAAAGAGCCTTTCGATCAGGCAAGGAAGCAGGTGTGATGTGGGGGTATTTCAATGTTTTTTCCAGCCGTCACTTAATGTACTCACACAACGGCCACTGAACTTCCGCCTCCCCTTCACAGACGAGATTTCCGAGGTGTGTGAATCCCGTGCTCAACAAGTTAAAGCCAAAACCTGATGTTAGAAAGGTAGTTAAGGGTCTGTAAATGAGCAGCTAAGTAGCCCAATGAGGTCGCCTGTCTCTCCCGAGCAGGTCTGTGGCAGGCCTTGAAACGTGCCTGAGATCAAGGCAGAAGTTGACGGGGAAATGGCGGGTTCCCGGCGCAGTGTCAATTTCCGCGCTTTTAACTGCCGCCCCGCCCCCCCAAACCCACACGCTCGGCAACGGGAACATTTCCGCTATTGTGTTCAATTCTGGGCACCGCACTTTAGGAAGGATGCGAAAGCGTTCGAGAGGGTGTAGAAAAGATTTATTCGAATGGTTCCATGGAGCAGGAACATCAGTTATGTGGATAGACCGGAGAAGTTAGTGTTGCTCTCCTTAGAGCAGAGAAGATTATCAGGAGATTTGATGGAGGTGTTCAAAATGATGAATGGTTTTGATAGAGGTAATAAGGAGAAATTGTTTCCAGTAGCAGAAGGGTCGGTAACCAGGGGACACAGATTTAAAGTGAGTGGCAAAAGAACCAGAGGCGTCATGAGGAAACATAGCAAGTTGTGATTTTGGGATGCACTGCCTGAAAGGGTGGTGCAAGCAGATTCAATGGTGATATTCAAAAGAGAATTGAATATATACTTAAAGGGAAAATATTTACAGAGCTATGGGGAAAGAGCAGGGGCTGGGGTTAATTGGATTGCTCTGCCAAAGAGCCAGCACAGGCACAATAGGTGCAATGGCCTGCTTCTCTGCTGTATGATTCTATGATTCTATACATTTGTAAGTTTTACAAAGGCTGCAACAATATTTCACACTATCTGCAGACTTGGGTTTAAGTGCACACATCTCGTTAAATTTGAGCTGTTAGCCAGATTTGCACATATGCCATTAGGCTAGCTGCCAGTGCAATGCTTAAACTGTGCTGGGAGCTTTCGCTAATTCTTCATATGATCCTGCAAAGTCACCTGAGAATACGTGCTCTATCCTGGTCCAGGCTGACAATCAGAACACAGATTTTGCTGGGACTTTTTCCACCATAATCAGCCTAATCGCTTCTATTTTCTTGTGATAGTTTCATTCATTCTTCTTGTCCAATTAATATTTAATCAATGTCTGTCACACCATAGCTCAAACACCCCTAATCTTATTTTATTTCACCAATGAAGGTTCAGCATATATAACACTTAGGCAGTCTATTTATTAATCACCATCTAGACGTATGGCTACAAATAAACTCTTTCATGTTAGAATTCCCCTCTCCACCTCCCTCTCCTTCTTTAAGACCATTCTTAGGGCCCAAGTTTCCACACGATAAAAAACGGGTGCCCCTCCCAGCTGGGAGTCCGTTTTTCGCGCCTAAAACGGCGCCGGAAAAAAAACTCGCGATTCTGGAGCGCCCTGCAGCTCCTTGTCTGTTTGGCGCGGCGCCCAGGGGGGCGGAGCCTACACTCGCGCCGATTTTGTAAGTGGGAGGGGGGCGGGTACTATTTAAATTATTTTTTTTCCTGCCGGCAACCTTGCGTGTGCGCGTTGGAGCGTTCGCGCACGCGCAGTGTGAAGGAAACATTGGCACTCGGCCATTTTTGTAGTTCTTTGTAGCTGTTTAATTTTTGAACATTTTTTAATAAAAGCACATTGCCATCAGCACATCAGCACTGAGGCTTCCTGCAGCCTTCTCACTGTCTCCTTCCCGCCCGCCGTCTGGAACGTCTTCCTCCTCCCCCCTGCCGTCGGGAACGAACGAACGAACTTGTGAGGCTCCCTGCAGCATTCTCCCTGGCTGAAGCACTTTCACGCAGGTAGGAAGATGGTTTATTTAATCTTTTCTTTGCTTATAAATGTTTATTCAGGTTGGATTTATTTGTAGAATATTTGTAGAAGTATAAATAAGGATTTATTGTAGAATTTAATGAGTTCCCTCCCCCCCCCACCTCGTTCCGGACGCCTAATTTGTAACCTGCGCCTGATTTTTTAATGTGTAGACAAGGTTTTTTTAGTTCTACAAAAATCTTCACTTGCTCCATTCTAAATTAGTTTGGAGTACGTTTTCACTGTGGAAACTTTCAAATCAGGCGTCAGTGGCCAGGCACGCCCCCTTTTGAAGAAAAAATTCTGTTCCAAAGTAGAACTGTTCTACCTGACTAGAACTGCAGAAAAAAAAATGTGGAGAATTGCGATTTCTAAGATAGTCCGTTCTCCACCAGTTGCTCCTAAAAATCAGGCGCAAATCATGTGGAAACTTGGGCCCTTAGAATCCATCAAAATGACCAAGCTTCTGGTGATCTCTCCTACTCCCTGCTTCTATGGCTCAATGTCTGTTTCTTTCCTTCCAGCTCTGTGAAGTGTCCTGGGTCATTTTTCAATGCGAAGGACATTGTGTTGTTCTTAAGTACCCCAATTGTAATTGCTATCTTCCAGTTAACGTTGTTACTTTGGTCACTGGGGCTGAGAGATACAAGGCCCTCTCCCTCCATAGGAGAACCTCAGGGCCATTGCCATGGCTTCTGAGGCCCAACCACCACCTTCCACAAGGTGGCTCCAGGAAGTGGTTTTAATACAGGTGGACAGGAGCAAAATCCATCAGATTCCTGGTCCCTGCATCCCCCCCCACTTCCAGTTACTTGCAGCAAGTGGGGAATGAAAGATTAGTCGTGATCCAAGTGGGAGCAAGGGAGGGAAATGCAAGTTGGGCAGTGTGATGGTAGTAGGCCTCACCACGTAAATGTGCACTTGTTGCTGCAATCTAGATGTCATTAGACTACTTTGCTAAGCAATTTTACCAACTTGCTCCATTTAGCATAGATACCCAATTAGGCATAAGACTGAAGAAAGGCACTAACCCAACATGTTGTTCACTTATCTCCATGTATATTTCTGGCTTCAGGGAAATTTCCAGTGTGGAAAAAGCCTGTGATTGGGAGCGCGTCCCTTGCTGGGTGGGAAATGATGTACTGCTGCAGGATTTAAATGGCAACAACAGCTCAAAGGGGAAGGCTTCATGATTTATAAGGCAGCACAATTTGTGTTTGGAAACATATCTGCAATCAGGGCACAGAGTGAGATATTCTAAAAGAGCAAATAAGGCACTAGCCAGGATTCTCTTCAGGATAGAGCACCACAGGGCCCCTGGGCAAGCTTCTCAATAAAAATGTCAGGTGGTGGCAACCAGCATTAATGCTATGAGCAACATACATGTACATGGAAGTAAGATAGGAGGAGGTTTATTGATCTTATTGGGTAAGCTAAGGCAAGAGAACCCACTGTTACTGTTATATATGTAAACTTGCATTTACTCTGTACAGCCACCAGAAGGCTCATCTCCTGGAGTCCCAAGCGATCCCATAATCCCTTCGGAGCACAGGTATTTAAGAAGGCCTCACAGGTTGGAGAGGCACTCTGGAGACCTGCAATAAAAGACTAAGGTCACACTTCACTTTACTTCACAGTGTTCAGTCTGACTCTTTCTCCATACATAACAACTGGCAATGAGATACAGATAGCGAACCCAAAGATGCAGAGAACAGTGGGCATCCTGGAGAAATTCTAGCCGGGAGATGATTGGGAAACTTTTGTGCAGCGACTCGACCAATACTTCGTGGCCAACGAGCTAGATGGGGAAGAGAACGCTGCCAAAAGAAGGGCGATCCTCCTCACCGTCTGTGGGGCACCAACGTATGGCCTCATGAAGAATCTGCTCACTCCAGCGAAACCCACGGAGAAATCATACGATGATTGTGCACGCTGGTCCGAGAGCATTAGATCCCGAAGGAAAGCGTTCTGATAACGAGGTACCGGTTCTATACCTACAAAAGGTCTGAAGGCCAGGAAGTGGCGAGTTAAGACACCTTGCAGGACATTGCGAATTTGAAGGACATTTGGAGCACATGCTCAGAGACTTTTTCGTACTTGACATTGGCCACGAAACCATACTTGGCAAACTTTTGATTGTAGAGATCCCAACCTTGAGTAAGGCCATAGCGATAGTCCGGGTGTTCATTGCCACCAGTGACAATACTTAGCAAATCTCTCAACAGACAAGTGCTGCCACAAGTACTGTGAACAAAGTGATGTTGTTTTCAAATCACAATGTACAGGGCAGGCCACACATACCTGCAGCTGCACGTCAGCAGATGTCTCAGAGTCCACCATCAAGGGTGATGAATGCAAGGCCATTAACAACTTGTTCGCGTTGCGGGGGTGATCATCGTTTCCATTCATTCCGATTTAAAAGGGTATGTTTTCAAGGTCTGTGCAACAATGGGACACCTCCAACGTATGTGCAGGCGAGTTGCAAATCCTGTTAAACCTGCAAACCACCATGTTGTAGAGTCGGACATATCCATGGAGGATCACGACGAACCAGAGCCTCAGACCGAGAAGGCAGAGGTACATGGAGTGCAGACATTCACCACGAATTGTCCCCCGATAATGCTGAATGTTGAACTAAATGGACTCCCGGTGTCAAGGGAGCTGGACACGGGCACGAGCCAGTCTATCATGGGCAAGAAGACTTTCGAAAGATTCTGGTGCAGCAAGTGCACAAGCTACCACTTTGGGTGATACCAGGCGTTGGTCCCACGCCGCTCGGCAGGAGCTGGCTGGGAAAGATACCCTGGAACTGGGACGACGTCTGGGTGCTATCGCCCGCTGACGACACTTCGTGTGCCCAGGTCTTAAACAATTCCCTTCGCTGTTCAGACCAGGCATTGGGAAATTCCAAGCAGCAAAAGTGCAGATCCACCTAATTCCGGGGGTGCGACCCATCCATCACAAGGCGAGAGCAGCACCGTACATGATGAGAGAAAGGGTAGAGATCGAGCTAGACCGGCTGCAATGAGAGGGCATCATTTCACCGATCGAGTTCAACGAGTGGGCCAGCTCGATCGTTGCTGTCCTCAAGGGAGACGGCACCATCAGAATCTGTGGCAATTACAAAGTAACTATCAATCGTTTCTCCCTGCAGGACCAATACCCACTACCAAAGGCCGACGACCTCTTTGCAACACTGGCGGGAGGAAAGACGTTCAGGAAACTGGCTTTGACTTCAGCCTACATGACGCAGGAACTGGAGGAATCATTGAAGGGCCTCACCTGCATCAATACGCACAAAGGTCTTTTCATTTAGAACAGGTGCCCGTTTGGAATTTGATCAGCGGTAGCAATATTCCAGATAAACATGGAAAGCTTACTGAAGTCGGTCCTGCACACCGTGGTCTTTCCGGACGACATCTTGGTCACAGGTCGGGACACAGTCGAGCATCTGCAGAACCTGGAGGAGGTCCTTAGTTGACTCAACCACATGGGGCTCAGGTTAAAACGCTCAAAGTGCATTTTCCTGGTGCCTGAAGTGGAGTTCTTGGGGAGAAGAATCGGGATGGACGGCATCAGGCCCACCGATTCGAAGACGGAGGCAATCGAGAACGCACCGAGGCCACAGAATGTGACGGAGCTGCGGTCGTTTCTAGGATTCCTGAACTACTTTAGTAACTTCTTACCAGGTCTCAGCACACTGTTGGAACCACTGCATGTCTTATTGCGTAAAGGGGATGAATGGGTTTGGGACAAAAGCCAAGAAAATGTCTTTGTAAAAGCTAGAAAATTGGTATGCTCAAACAAATTGCTCGTGTTGTATGATCCATGTAAATGTATGGTGCTAGCATGTGATGTGTCGTCATATGGCGTCGGGTGTGTATTGCAACAAGCTAATGATTTCGGGAAACTGCAACCGGTTACTTATGTATTCAGGAGTCTGTCTAAGGCTGAGAGAGCCTACAGCATGATTGAGAAAGAAGCATTAGTGTGTGTCTATGGGGTAAAGAAAATACATCAATATCTGTTTGGGCTAAAATTCGAATTGGAAACTGACCATAAGTCACTCATATCCCTGTTTTCCGAGAGTAAAGGGATAAATACCAACGCATCGGCCCACATCCAGAGATGGGCGCTCATGGTGTCCTCATACAACTACGCCATCCGCCACAGGCCAGGCACAGAAAACTGCGCCGATGCTCTCAGTAGGCTGCCATTGCCCACCACGGATGTGGAAATGGCGCAGCCCGCAGATTTAGCTATGGTTATGGAAGCATTTGAGAGTGAGCAATCACACATCACTGCCCGGCAGATCAAAACCTGGACGAGCCAGGACCCCTTATTATCCCTAGTCAAAAGCTGTGTGCTTCACGGGAGCTGGTCCAGTGTCCCAGTGGAAATGCAGGAAGAGATAAAGCCGTTCCAGTGGCGCAAAGATGAAATGTTTATACAGGCAGACTGCCTTCTGTGGGGAAATCGAGTAGTGGTCCCCAAGAAGGGCAGAGACACCTTCATCAGTGACCTCTACAGTACCCACCCAGGCATCGTAATGATGAAAGCGAAAGCCAGATCCAACATGTGGTGGCCCGGTATCAATGCGGACTTAGAGTCCTGCATTCACAGATGTAATACATACTCGCAGTTAAGCAATATACCCAGGGAGGCGCCGCTAAGTTTATGGTCTTGGCCCTCCAAACTGTGGTCTAGGGTACACGTCGACTATGCAGGCCTGTTCTTGGGAAAAATGTTCCTTGTGGTTGTAGATGCATACTCCAAGTGGATTGAATGTGAGATAATGTCGGCTAGCACGTCCGCTGCCACTACTGAAAGCCTGCGGGCCATGTTTGCCACACACGGCCTACCCGATGTTCTGCTGAGCGACAACGGGCCATGCTTTAACAGTGCTGAGTTCAAAGAATTCATGACCCACAACGGGATCAAACATGTCACATCTGCCCCGTTTAAACCAGCGTCCAATGGTCAGGCAGAGAGAACAGTGCAAACCATCAAGCAAGGCTTGAAACGGGTAACTGAAGGCTCACTGCAGACTCGCCTATCCCGAGTCCTGCTTAGCTACCGCACGAGACCCCACTCACTCACTGGGATCCCACCTGCTGAACTGCTCATGAAAAGAGCATTTAAGACAAGGCTCTCGTTAGTTCACCCTGATCTACATGAACAGGTAGAGAGCAGGCGGCTTCAACAAAGTACATACCATGATAGCGCAAATCTGTCATGCGAGATTGAAATTAATGATCCTGTATTTGTATGGATAAGGTCCCAAGTGGCTTCCCGGCACTGTTGTGGCCAAAGAGGGGAGCAGAGTATTTCGGGTCAAACTTTCAAATGGACTCGTTCACCGGAAACACTTGCTCCAAATCAAACTCAGATTCACAGGCGACCCTGAACAACCGACCTTGGACCCTACCTTCTTTGACCCCCCCAATATACACACCAGTGGCAACCGACACCACAGTTGACCAGAACCCATGATCCACAGTTGTCCAGCAGGACCCAACACACAAGGCAGTCCAGCAAGGCCAGTTGCACAGCAGCCCAACGAGGGCCCAACAACTGATTCACCAATACCAGCTTTCACACCGATACGATCAACCAGGGCAAGAAGGGCCCCAGATCGACTCACATTGTAAATAGTTACACTTTTGACTTTGAAGTGGGGGGGGGGGGGGAGTGTTGTTATATATGTAAACTTATATATACTCTGTACAGCCACCAGAGGGTTCATCCCCTGGTGTCCCAAGGGATCCCATGATCCCTTGGGAGCACATGTATTTAAGGAGGCCTCACAGGTTGGAGAGGCACTCTGGAGACCTGCAATAAAAGACTAAGGTCACACTTTACTTGAGCTCACAGTGTTCAGTCTGACTCTTTCTCCATACATAACAGTTACATTCTATTAATTCAATGTACTAAGCAGCTGTAGGGGCCGAAATTGCCCACTGCCTGAAACGAGTCGCATCTGCTGTTTTCAATGTGTTCTGGCCTCCCCAATATATGGGGCAGCCAAACCGTTGAAATGCAGCACTTCGGGGTTTTTTTTTTTGGAGCGGGGCGGAGGTGGGGGCAGGGAGGAGTGGCCGTCACTAGCGGGGCAGAAATGGGGGTGGGGCGGAGTGACCAATGCTGCAAGACATCAGCGCCGCGCTGATGACGTCATCGCGCTGGCGTGTCACAATGTCCCTCCCCTTCAGTTAAAGGGGAGGGGCCGCTGCGAACTCTGCAGCCAGTTTAGTGGCAAACACTGGGCCACCGGGGAGGGTTTCGGATGAGCCTGTGGCCTGGCACCCAAGAGGGGGTGCCAGGTTGCCTGTTTGGTGGCCCGGCCGAACCCTCGGCCATAATTGTCGGCCCGACCTGGCAGCGCCACCTCCCCTTTGAGGGCGGCCGCGTTGCCAAGCCACAGAGAGTGTAGCGACAGGGCAATTCCAGGAAAGGGACGATTATCCGAGGGACAATTTTGGGAAGGGGTCCCCGCCAGTCGGTCAGGAGTCGGCACGTGCACACCGTGGCAGGAAATCGGGCAGAGCCGTTCCCTGCACCGCTCCAATCCTGAGGGAGGCCAATTTTCAAAATGGTGGCCTCTCCGCGGGGTCTCAGCAGCCATTCCGCACCGACCCGTGATCGCCACTTCCAGGCAGCCAGAGGCCTTGTGGAAAGGGGAAAGGTCGGCCCCATAACATTTACATTCACCTCCCACTCAAGCTGTCTTAAATTGCTTTCGATACTTGCCTTTAATGCCCTTTCTTGCCCTCACCAGCCTGCCCCTGGAAACGTCCTCTCACTCACATCCTTGTACACATTCGGGTTAAAGTAATTGAGAAGACCGCCCAAAACAAAGGAGGGCGAGCGCATAAAGGAGGACAACCCCAAACCTTCATTCACTACCCCAGTATTAGGAAGAACTCCTGCAATTGCTGGAGGGAGATGTCGCAGAGAGAGCTGGAAGTGGGGAGGTAGGAAGACTAGCCCCAACTCAGGCACTGTGCGAACCACTTTCCCCTGCTCTTTCTTCTCATCCCATTCACTTACTGGTGACAAATCATATATTGAAATACCTTCTATTGGAAGGTGTATTTGAAGTCTTCTCATAAGAACACCATTGTAATGTATTTTAATCTTCCCTTTCTCTAAGTGTGCTGGAGAAAGCTTAGCCAGGGCCCCATGGCATCAGGTCAACTAGCACTTCACTCCATATGGTGGAATTCTACATGAGGATGGAGAATGAAACAGTTAATTCAGAGACCATGGTCCAGAAGTTAAAGAAAGGTAACTTTGAAGGTATGAGGCGTGAATTGGTTAAGATAGATTGGCGAATGATACTTAAGGGGTTGACTGTGGATGGGCAATGGCAGACATTTAGAGACCGCATGGATGAACTACAACAATTGTACATCCCTGTCTGGCGTAAAAATAAAAAAGGGAAGGTGGCTCAACCGTGGCTATCAAGGGAAATCAGGGATAATATTAAAGTCAAGGAAGTGGCATACAAATTGGCCAGAAATAGCAGCGAACCCGGGGACTGGGAGAAATTTAGAACTCAGCAGAGGAGGACAAAGGGTTTGATTAGGGCAGGGAAAATAGAGTACGAGAGGAAGCTTCCAAGGAACATTAAGACGGACTGCAAAAGTTTCTACACATATGTAAAGAGAAAAAGGTTAGTAAAGACAAACGTAGGTCCTCTGCAGTCAGAATCAGGGGAAGTCATAACTGGGAACAAAGAAATGGCAGACCAATTGAACAAGTACTTTGGTTCGGTATTCACTAAGGAGGACACAAACAACCTTTCGGATATAAAAGAGGTCAGAGGGTCTAGTAAGAAGGAGGAACTGAGGGAAATCCTTATTAGTTGTGAAATTGTGTTGGGGAAATTGATGGGATTGAAGGCCGATAAATCCCCAGGGCCTGATGGACTGCATCCCAGAGTACTTAAGGAGGTGGCCTTGGAAATAGCGGATGCATTGACAGTCATTTTCCAACATTCGATCGACTCTGGACCAGTTCCTATGGACTGGAGGGTAGCCAATGTAACCCCACTTTTTAAAAAAGGAGGGAGAGAGAAAACAGGGAATTATAGACCAGTCAGCCTGACATTGGTAGTGGGTAAAATGATGGAATCAATTATTAAGGATGTCACTGCAGTGCATTTGGAAAGAGGTGACATGATAGGTCCAAATCAGTATGGATTTGTGAAAGGGAAATCATGCTTGACAAATCTTCTGGAATTTTTTGAGGATGTTTTCAGTAGAGTGGACAAGGGAGAACCAGTTGATGTGGTGTATTTGGACTTTCAGAAGGCTTTCGACAAGATCCCACACAAGAGATTAATGTGCAAAGTTAAAGCACATGGGATTGGGGGTAGTGTGCTGATGTGGATTGAGAACTGGTTGGCAGACAGGAAGCAAAGAGTAGGAGTAAATGGGGACTTTTCAGAATGGCAGGCAGTGACTAGTGGGGTACCGCAAGGTTCTGTGCTGGGGCCCCAGCTGTTTACATTGTACATTAATGATTTAGACAAGGGGATTAAATGTAGTATCTCCAAATTTGCGGATGACACTAAGTTGGGTGGCAGTGTGAGCTGCGAGGAGGATGCTATGAGGCTGCAGAGTGACTTGGATAGGTTAGGTGAGTGGGCAAATACATGGCAGATGAAGTATAATGTGGATAAATGTGAGGTTATCCACTTTGGTGGTAAAAACAGAGAGACAGACTATTATCTGAATGGTGACAGATTAGGTAAAGGGGAGGTGCAACGAGACCTGGGTGTCATGGTACATCAGTCATTGAAGGTTGGCATGCAGGTACAGCAGGCGGTTAAGAAAGCAAATGGCATGTTGGCCTTCATAGCGAGGGGATTTGAGTACAGGGGCAGGGAGGTGTTACTACAGTTGTATAGGGCCTTGGTGAGGCCACACCTGGAGTACTATGTACAGTTTTGGTCTCCTAACTTGTGGAAGGACATTCTTGCTATTGAGCGAGTGCAGCGAAGGTTCACCAGACTGATTCCCGGGATGGCGGGACTGACATAACAAGAAAGACTGGATCGACTGGGCTTGTATTCACTGGAGTTCAGAAGAATGAGAGGGGACCTCATAGAAACGTTTAAAATTCTGATGGGTTTAGACAGGTTAGATGCAGGAAGAATATTCCCAATGTTGGGGAAGTCCAGAACCAGGGGTCACAGTCTAAGGATAAGGGGTAAGCCATTTAGGACCGAGATGAGGAGAACCTTCTTCACCCAGAGAGTGGTGAACCTGTGGAATTCTCTACCACAGAAAGTAGTTGAGGCCAATTCACTAAATATATTCAAAAAGGAGTTAGATGTAGTCCTTACGACTAGGGGGATCAAGGGGTATGGCGAGAAAGCAGGAATGGGGTACTGAAGTTGCATGTTCAGCCATGAACTCATTGAATGGCGGTGCAGGCTCGAAGGGCCGAATGGTCTACTCCTGCACCTAGTTTCTATGTTTCTATGTTTTTCTATATCCCACGCCCTTCACTTTATCCCTTCACAGCACCAGCTCAGATGTAGCCATTTGGGGGATGAGATAACGCTGTAGATTGAAGTGTATTGGATGAGCCACAAAGCACAAATAAGAAGTGGCAGCTGGTGGTGGCAGAGGAGTAGGAATGTTCAGAGACCCAGCACCATTCACTCCTCAGCCAATATGCCTGGGGATCCTACTTCACAGGATCTGGTTTCAAAAGCACGATGCTTTGCAAGCAATATTAATTGATGCAGAAACTGGGAGCCATGCCAAACAGCATGCTACAGATGTCAGTTTGAGTGGAAATTGTGGTGTATGTAGCACACAAATCACTGACTCCACACGGTCTGGTGTAAGTCTAACTGCTGTGACCTTCGTCCTTTATTGTTCAGCTCCAGAGTGCCTCTCAGGTGTGGTGGTCAGCCTTTTATATTGCCTGTTGCAGGTACTTTCAGGTCTCCCACCACAGCACCCTCTGTGGTGTAGCATTGTGCTAACATTACATTGAAGGTACCAGTACGATACACACATCAATACATAACATCACACTTGTCCAATGGAAGGCAGGTAGGCATAGTATGGTGCATGTTATCTGGTACATTAACTAGTTATTGACTGGTAACGGATCCCTGATTTCCTTGTTAGCTCTTATCATTATTTGTACTTCATATCATTATTTTACACAAACACAGAGGCCATTCAGCATAAAAAAATTAATTCTTGTTATAAATTCGCCATCTCACATTAACATAGCTCATTTTAGACTCGCTCTGCCTTACAGAAGTTGTTTGTGGGGACCACCACGTGGTAAGGCCCTTTAAAGACTCCCGGGTACATTTCCTTTTTAAGGCGCCATCTTTGATGCTCT